>NC_030427.2:8686210-9016210 GCF_001660625.3 Ictalurus punctatus
ACTAGATGTCAGTAAAGGCATAGCTTCATGACAGATCAAGCAAAGAGGCTTTTTACACCTCTCTATGTAAAAATCATGAACTGAAGCCATTTAGATACACCCATATACAGTAGTGTTCTCTCCATGTAGCTCATATTATGTCTGAAAACACAAATGCATTAAACTACACGACCATAAACAGCAGTTGTTTGTTTGTACTACAGAAGACAAAAGGCATAGAACCATTGATGCCTTTTGTTTGAACCCATAACCCATGATGCTGCATCTGCTTGAAGTTCAGACAGCATGCTGTTTCATTTTCATATGAAGTAAAGAATTAGTTAGGGTTTATATCTTTTTTTTTTCACTTTTTTTATCCAACATTTTGGATTCAGAATAACTTCAATTAATGGGGAGACGATGAGATCTGGTATTTTGCCATCATAGTATATTATTCATAAGATTTTATATTACTCATCATTAATTGATTTGATCTTCCAAGCATCTGCATCCAAGCAACTGTGTTTCTACACACTCCTGCAGGATTCTGTGATGTAAAAGGCTGAGTGCTGTATTACAAGCATAAGGTGCTTTAACGATGCAGTAGTTAAGGTGGACACACACTTTCTATTTGTGTTTCACTTGAATTTTGTTGTTTGCAGTATCACATTAAATGGGAAGGATCTGACATGGTTGTGATGGATTTAAGAAAAACTTAAGAAATTCAAAAAGACTGGAAGTGTTGCGGACCGACCGAGGTGTTGATGTCCAAGAACATCCACTGACGAAAGCACAACCGACCTGGTGCTGGCAAACATAGTCCCCTATGGATGGAGACACCCTGTTTATGCATATATATATATATATAGCAAGCTTTTCAGGGATAAATGACATGACATCATGTTAAAGTGGGTGGGGAAATAAACATTGAAATAAACATGTTGCTGTTGAACTATAAATATATATATATATATATATAAACACACACACACACACACACACACACACACACACACACACACACACACACACACACACACACACACACACACACACACACAGTGCCTTCCACCAATATTGGCACCGTTGATAGATAGAAGGCTGTGAAAAATTGTCTTTATTATCTAAACTTTTAATTTTTGTGAAACAATTCACAAAAATACTCTGCTCTCATGGATATCAAACAATTAGAAACAAAACACAGGTTTATATAAAAAATATATTTATTAAATATAGGTGTACAACAATTAATGGCACCCCTTTAGTCAGTACTTTGTGCTACCTCCCTTTGATGAGGTTGGAGAATACATGGCGAGGGATCTGAGAGCGTTCCTCCATACAGAATCTCTCCAGATCCTTCACATTTCGAGGTCCACGCTGGTGGACTCTCCTCTTCAGTTCACCACACAGGTTTTCTATGGGGTTCAGGTCAGGGGACTGGGATGGTCATGGCAGGACCTTGATTTTGTGGTCAGTAAACCATTTCTGTGTTGATTTTGATGATGTTTTGGATCATTGTCCTGCTGGAAGAGCCAACCACGGCCCATTTGCATCTTTCTGTCAGAGGCAGTCAGGTTTTCATTTAATATCTGTTGATATTTGATGGAGTCCATGATGCCATGTATCCTAATAAAATGTCCAGGTCCTCTGGTAGAAAAACAGCCCAAAAACATTATTTATTAAAATATTTAACTATGGGTATAAGGTACTTTTCCATATGGCTACCTCTCTGTGTGCGCCATATCCACTTCTGGTGTTTATTGCCAAAAAGCTCTATTTTGGTTTCTGACCATAGAACCTGATCCCATTTGAAGTTCCAGTACTGTCTGGCAAACTGAAGACACTTGAGATTGTTTTTGAATGAGAGTAGAGGGTTGTTTTTTTGTTTTTTTTGAAACCCTTCCAAACAACTTGTGGTGATGTAGGTGACTTCGGATTGTAGTTTTGGAGACTTTCTGACCCCAGTGTACTAAAAAAATGTAACATTTCACTGGGAACAAATGTATTTTTCTGATATGAATTCATAGGGTGGCAATAATTGTTGCACTATATATAATAGTATATATAGTATTAGCACTAAGACTGCGATTTTTTGTAAAAATCTGAAAAAAAGAAATATTGCCATTTCTACCCGTGTGTGTGTGTCTAGCTCGTATATACTGTACTACTAGTGAGTAGTAGTAAACTGCATGGCTATTATTAGTGTGCTTATAACCAACATGACCAATTAGCTACAAGTCTCGATCTGAATGTTATTCACAGTGGGATATTTAAGCATATGCATTCCACATCAGAAAAACTGCACGTTGCTGAGGCTTTAAGAGAGTATTTAATGCTCTAAAGCGCACTCTGCTGGACAACAATAAAACACTAAATGGAAGAACTTTAATGCTTTAATGCAACCGAAACTGACCTGACTACACTAATTTACGCCTCACAATATATCACAAAAATATATTTTTTAAATGTGATAGTTAATAATATCAGTAATTATAAGGTTTAAGTGGATCTGAGAAGTCTATACGTGTGACGCTGCAAACAAACTTCTACCACAAGATGTCGCCAACGCCTAGCATTTTAAAAATCCAAAAGGTATACAAAAACCTTCACTTTCATATATATAAAAAAAGAAGACCTCGGTGGTTCTTCATTTAGTTCTTTGGATTTAGTTTCTGTTGTGAACCCTTCGTAGAGGTAAACACACCTTTCTACACAGCGCCCGTTAGAGCTGAACCCTTTTTCTTTTTTTTTTTCAGGCAGTGGGAAATATTATGAGCTTAAACATATGTGGATGCTGCATACTTTTAATTTAACACAATATTGTTTTAAGCATAAAATGTTTTCTGAGTAAAGCAATGTTTTTAGTCTGTGCTTAATAATATTTTAAATGGCTTATGTATTATATGTTCTCTTTATTACTATTTCTATACATAATGCTACTATTTAAAAAGGAAGTACCAGAATGATTTTTGTTAGAGAAAAGATAAATACTTTCTGCAGTTGCTCAGCATTTCAATGGCTATTATATTATTTAATATCTATCTATCTATCTATCTATCTATCTATCTATCTATCTATCTATCTATCTGTCTGTCTGTCTGTCTGTCTACAGTGCTGTGAAAAAAAAACACTGAATACAGTTTTTAAATGATAATGTTATTTATTAAAGCAAAAAAGTGATCCAGTACCAACTGGGCCTGTGTGAAAATGTATTTACTCCCTTTACTAATTCCCCAAATCTATGAAATTGCACTCATAAAGGGGTTCAGCTGGACTAGGCACAACCAGGTCTGATTATTGCAAACCCTGTTCAATCAAATCACATTTTAAATAAAACACACTATGCCAAAACCGAAAGAAATTCCAGAAATGATGAGGAAGAAGATGACTGAAATCTTTCAGTCTGGGAAGGGATATAAAGCTATTTTAAAGGTTCTGGGAGTCCAAAGAACCACAGTGAGAGCCATTATCTCCAAATGGAAAAACTCAGCACAGCAGGAAACTTTCCCAGAAGTGGCCGACCTTCCAAAATTCCTCCAAGAGCACAGCAACGACTCATCCAGGAAGTCACAAAAGAGCCAAGGACAACATCAAAGGAACTACAGGCCTCTCTTGCGTCAATTAAGGTCACAGGTTAAAAGAACTGCTAACCCAGAAGAACATTAAGGCTTGTCTGAATTTTGCCAAAACACACCTTGATGAACCTCAAACCTTTTGGGAGAATGTTCTGTGGATTGTTAAGTTGAAAGTGAAACTGTTTGGAAGACAGGGGTCCCGTTACATCTGGCGTAAACCAAACACAGAATTCAACAAAAAGAACGTCATACCTACGGTCAAGCATGGTGGAGGAGGTGTGATGGTGTGGGGATGCTTTACTGCTTCAGGTCCTGGGCATCTTGCAATGATTGAAAAAAAAAAACATGAATTCTGCTCTCTACCAGAAAATCCTAAAGGAGTATGTTCGGTCTTCAGTCTGTAAGTTGAAACTCAAGCGCAGATGGATTATGCAGCAAGACAATGATCCAAATCAAAGGAGTAAGTCGTAGTCCTAAAAGTAAGTGAAAGACTGATCTCCAGTTATCAGAAGCATTCGGCTGCAGTTACTGCTGCTAAAGGTGGCACATCAGAGTCTAAGTTTAAAGGGGCAATTAATTTCTCACATGGGTGATAGGTGTTGGATAACTTTTTTTGCTCCAATAAAATTAATAAATAAAAACTGTATAATGTGTTTATTCAGGTTGTCTTTGTTTTATGTTGTATTTCGTTTGAAGATCTAAAACTATTTAGTATAACATAGGAGACATAGGAGACATCAGGATGGGGCAAATACTTTTTCACAGCACTGTATCTATGCCTTCACAATAGATGCCTTCACAAATAATGAAATCTAACGTTTCTACATTCAAAAAATACTTTACAGGCCAGTGAACAGAAATAAACTAAACAAAGTCAGTATTTGGTGTGACAATTCTTTGCTTTAAAAAAATAAATAGTAGTCCCAGGTACATTTTGTTGCACTTGCTTATTTAATCAGGTTTGTTGTTGTTGTTGTTGTTGTTGTTTTGCATGTAAATCCAAGAAGGTTTTTTTTTCGTCAATATGTTGCTTTCTTAACTAACATACAAAGATTTTTCTGTAACATAAATGTTGTTGTTTTTCTTGGAAAAGTAATGTTTAGAAATGTAAAAAAAAAAAAAAAAAAAAAAAAAGACAGAAAGAAAGGTAGCTAAGACTTTTGCACACTACTGAATAAATGACTGTCTACAGTATATCTGTAAATAATTCCACCACACAAAATACTATTATTTATATATATATAAATATAAGAGAGAGAGAGAGAGAGAGAGAGAGAGAGAGAGAGAGAGAGAGAGAGAGAGAAGGTTTAAATTCTTTCTGTTTGCACAGTATTTTGAATGGCTTATGCCTTGTCTGTTTTTACTACTTATGTATTATATATGTATTTTTGTATTATATGTTATATCTATCTATCTACAACAATGTTATATCTTGCTCTTTTGCATCTTCATTTATTGGTGCATATTTGAAATAATCGTTAAGGTTGTCAAGGATTTTACCACACAAAATGCGAAATAATAATTATTTTAAAATGAAAACAATTTCTGCTAGAGAAAAGGCACATAGTTTCTTGAGTGGTAAATTTGAAACGTTTTGTGTGATGTTTATTTTTTACAGTCTCTCTTGTCCATTCTCTTGGAGGGTGCCGAGAATTCTGAAGCATGTTTTTTTTTCCGGCTGCAATAGCTTGATACACATAATTATTATTATTATTATTATTTTTTAGATATGCAATAGGTAGTTCATAAGTGTGTTTTTGACGTGTTCATCAGTGTGATAGAGACAGAGAAGTGAGATGGAGAATAACGAGTCCACCGTGTATGCAGAAAAATGAATTATGTGAACTATGGCACAATCCTGTTTATCAGAATAATTTCATCTAGAGCAAACAAACAAACAAACAAAAACGCAAACAAGCAAGATGACTGCCGTCTAATCAGTTTGGTCATAATGTTTTCTTGGTTCTTTTGTTTGTTCCTGTATTTTCCTCAGAGTACCTCCATGTTCTGTTCTGTTCCTTTTTTTGTCTCTATGTTCTGAGCCAGACGTCTGCCCCCCTTCTTTCCCTCCCCATCACACCCTCACGTCCTCCCTTCCCACTGCCAGTGTATGTCTCACCCTCTTTCTCAGTCTGCTCCTTGTGCCATTGCTCGCTACCGTGGCAACGCTCTGCCAACAATTCCCCAGAAGACTAGGGAAGGAGGGGGCACGATATGAATCTTTCTTCACTGTAATTATGCGAATCAAAATCTGAACATGGAAATTAAGCCACCGCACCGTTTTGTCTGAACCTTAAGGAGCACATGTTCATTCTTATTTGGAGACAGTGTGTATTTCCTGTGTGCTGGGTTTACTGGGAATCCTTAGCTAAGAAAGGAATGAAACATTTTCTTATAACAGAATACCCTGAAGTGTTTTATTCCTCGTATAATGTAAATGTATGTAAAGGTATACCACAGTGATTTACTAATGATGACATTTTTTAAACAATATTTTAACTGTTACTGACACTTTTTAACAGTTTATAGTTGCCTTTACAGCACATGTACATTTACAGTTACATTAACCAGCCTCTCTCTTTTTCTCCCTCTTGAAGTCTCTTTCATGTTATCAAGAAACCAGAAAGTCCTCTGTCTTGAAGATTTTCTTGCGGTGGAAAACTTAAAGTTACGGCTTTGACTCTGACAGTTACAAAGCTCTGACACTGGAGAAAAATAATATATGCATTTATAAATAATAAATCAATGCGCCCCTTACAGGAATCTTCACCATATCAACGATTATACATGTTACTTTGTTAAATCTGCCTTAAATCATGTCGATAGTCGATAGATACAGGACCTTTTGGATTAGCCGTTACTATAGAAACAATAACATACTGGAATGAGCGCGTTATTGAAAACCTGTGATTTGAATCAGATCCAGCAGTACTTTTTTTTCAGAGCAGCTGTTACAGAAAATTATTCAAGGCCTTCTGGACAATCACGTGCTGTGGTATAACTAGCATGTTCTCCAGAAGGTGATATGAAACTTCTTCACCATGGCTGTGTGAATCATGATTTTCACAGAGAAAAGATTGCACTCCGCAACGAGTGTTAAATTTCCTTTTCACAAATTCGCACGATGAACTGCGCTATCTGAAGGCACATAGTTGATTCTTCATTTGGATGTGCTACTGTATGTTGTACTTTTGTGTGTTTTCTTTTTTTCTTTTCTATTATTATTATTATTATTATTATTATTTTTTTTTTTTAATTTTGCATGACAAGCACTGTTGTTGCACCAGATAAAATAAAGAAATTCTATTCTATATTTTCCCCCATATATTGTGTATATAGGATTGACTGGGAGCTCCAACAGTACAACAGCACAACCGTTGCAGTGCCCTGTCCTGCTCTACAAATGCCGAGAGGGGATCTCAAGCAGGGCTTATATGATAATGCCTCTCACTGAGACGCTGATCCTCTTTCAGTCACTCTCCATGAAAGCATGTTGTGCCCCATGCATTGGAACCAGGTGGATGTGGGAAAAAAAACCCCATCTAACTATGACTCAGAGGATAGTGAGAGAAATTCTTGTGAAACTGGAACTGTGACATCCTACTGCAAGGTGTTCCAGGAGAAACCCTGAAAAAATTAATAAAACACACAGGTACACCCAAACAACATTACTGATTTTATTTCTAGCTTTATAAGTCATTTTAAAAAGCAACAGAACTCCAGAGACATTGTCTGAGTCATCTAATGTCTTCTTCTTCTTCTTTTTTTTTTTTTCTCTGGTGCTACATGCCTCCTGGGTTATATGAGGATTATCAAAACTCAGAGCATGACTCCCCCTCACTCATGTTACCTAACCAGTTTGTGTGGGTGAGTTGTTTTTGTCAGAATGAGGCTGCATGAATCTAGAGTCAGTGGATGAGATTTATGAATGTGAAACCTAACATGGTCACAGCTATTCTAGATTGTTTTAGGACAATAATTATGCAGTCAAAAAGGCTAATATGCACATGACTTATGAATCATGCAATTCTGTACTGATGATTAGGAAGAGGATACATCTGGGAACATCTGGGTAACCTAACTGCAGTCGAATTGTATCAATATCCATATATACACAGTGTTTCATAGGGTTCAAATCAATGCCACATTACAGCTTTAATCAATGTTTTCATTTTGCCAGTAGAAGGAGAATTACCCAGGAACCTGGCTTGTTTCATTTGAATGGTAATCGCACAAACAAACTACCGCTCCTCACAGAAACAATTATTATTATATCTCATATCTCAGATTCCGCACGCTTTTTAAAATGAGCTTCTGGGGATGATCTTAGTCCCTTTGACCATGGGCCGGTTTGAGTATTCAGAAACTGCTGATCCCGTGGGATTTTCACACACAACAGTCTTTAGAATTTACACATAATGCTGCAGGGGGATAAAAAAAAAAAAATTAAAAAAAAAACATTCAGCGAGTGGCAGTTCTGTGTGTAGAAACGTCTTGTTGATGAGAGAGGTCAGAAGAGAATGACCAGACTGGTTCAAGCTGAAAGGAAGCTAAAATGGTAACTAAAACAGGAACTCTTTACAACCGTTGTGAGCAGAAAAGCATCACAGAATACACAGAACCCTGAACCTTGAAGTGGATGCACTTCAACAGCAGAGGAACTTTAACTGAAGCGCTTTACTCGTTTCTGTATGATTCTATGTATTGCTTTCATATGACTTGCAGATTGGATGAGTTCATGAATGAGTAGGTGTTCCTATTAAAGTGGCCGGTAGGTGTATTTTAACTAACCGTTATAGTGTTTCATACTTCAATACTGAAGTGCTGCTGCAGTGTTGAATGTCATTTAGTGCAGTCCACATTAAAGCAGTGATGGCTTTAAAAAGGAGAATAGACCTCATATACTCGGCTCCTTTCGCCGAGCCCCACACGAATTTATGGAGATACTAGAGATCCAGATCCTCTCTGCCTCTGGATGGAGCTCAAATCTTCTCTAATTCCAGACTGCTGGGACTACGGCTGCTCCTAACGCCATACAGACTTCATATAAATCCATAATGAACTTTTTCACACTATCTGTTGTTACCCAGATGAGGACGGGTTCCCTTCTGAGTCGGGTTCCTCTCAAGGTTTCTTCCTCTTAAAACATCTTAGGGAGTTTTTCCTCGCCACCGTCGCCACTCAGTGGCTTGCTCAGTTGGGATAAATTCACACCTTTTAATATCTGCATACCGTGTTGATATTTCTGTAAAGCTGCTTTGAGACAATGTCTATTGTAAAAAGCGCTATACGAATAAAATTGAATTGAATTGAATTGAATTGAATATACAATAGAGAGTGATATTTAAATGTGTGTATGTCTACTAAAGATAATGATTACTGCATGTGTGTGATTAGCGCATGGACGAATGCAGAACTGAACAAGATTTAGCCCTATCATCATTTTATGATCTGTGCGAATGACAAACAAGCTTTGTAAGAAAAAAAACAAAAACAGTGATTTCTGAATTTCAGGCGTGGTAAATGTAAAATTAAACGAATGAATTTAAAGTAGATTTCCTCTATGTTGACCCCCTGCATCAACATCTGTTTAAGTATTAGTGTCACTAAGTTGCACTAGCTTTTTAATAAGTCCTTTTATTGTGCTTTGCCAAAGCCCTGTAGTATTTGATTTAATGATACATACTTATTGTTTTTGCAATGTGTTTTTCCTATTGGTTTGTGTGCTCGTCGTTGTGTCTTTAAATTAGGCCTACTTGATAAAACGAATAGCAAAGCTACAGTACCTCACACCAACAGGAACTCTTGCCAATCTGCACCACTTGTGAGCAGGGGTAGGGAATCTATCTTGTCCTTTTATTGTTGACTTGTTTTAAGGAACAGTGAAATGTGTGAGAGGTATTAGTTCCAAGCTGGCTTCCTCTCGGTTGCTCGTCTGGCGCTGCTCTGTCAGATTTTTTCCTGGGACCATCATTTTAAAGTCTTATCTACAGAGACCAGATTCTACCCACTGAGTTGAATGATGTATGAAACTATAAGTGTTAGATTAGTCTGTTCAAAGGTTCAGTGCCTGAATAAGAGGAGCACGTTGTTAAGATTAGGAACTGGAGAAGGAACTGAATTGGTTTAAAGCTGCACTGTTCTGGACGCACTGATTTTTTGATGATGTGCTTTATCAGTGAGTTAAAATGGATGGGTCTGATTTTGGCTATAGTACTGTGATGTAGAATAATGAAATTAAATGCTTCTACAGTTAAAAAAATAAAAATAAAAATAAATAAAATACCGTAAAGAGGAGTAAACAGTGGTAAATGAGACAAAGTCAATATTTGGTGTGACAAAAAATAAAAATAATAGTCTCCGGTACAATTTGAGACAGTTTTATAAGGAAATGAGTTGTAAGTTTTATTGACCATCTTGCAGAACAAGCTACAGTACTTCTGGAGACTTTGGCTGTTGTATTTGCTTCTTATTTTTTGCAGCAAAACCCAGCAGCCTTCATTGTGTCTTTTGTCTGAGTAGTGGTCTCTTATGTAACCTGCTGCGTTCTTCACTGACATACCAACTTTTTTCTGTAACATTTAATTTTGAGCTAGAAAACGAATGTTTGGGAATCTAAAATGTTTTTGTACTGACTCGATCATGTAGGAGTCATAAATTTAAAAAATCTATAACAAAGTTTGTACTAAAAAATAGGGTGCCTAAAACATTTGCACAGTACTGTATGTCCTCACATTGAAGTCTAAGCTTTTAAAACACACACACACACACACACACACACACACACACACACACACACACACACACACACACACACACACACACACACACACACTAACGACAACTGTAACAATATTTTCAGCACAATGCCCAGAGAACACGGCAGACCCAAGGCAAGACCACATGTGAGCTTTTCTGTATTAATGCCTGGGCCTCTTGGCATGGTCACCGGGCAGTAACATAAAACTTACACTTACAAAAGTGCAGCTTTTCAGCTTGCTTGTCACTTATTCTACTCAGCTTTACTCGGTTAATGGGCACAAACTGGCTCAGATTCCTGTTCAGTGAGGAAAAGAAAAAACATAAATAGAGGCACTGGACATGAACACAAATGCAAATGAGTCCCATCAACCATCAATCACCAGCTCAGGCCTCAAATCACCCGGTCCAGCTAAATCATGATCCGCTCCCCTGCCCCCTCTCAGGCATGGCTACTGCACACATACATTTTTGGTCCCCAAACAACACATGTAAATCATCCCCCAAAGGTACAACAGTGCTCTTTAAGATACAATTATGTACCTTATTATGTTCCACTGGAATGTTGCTCTAAATGTACAAAAGATATACCCTCAAGGGTAGAGTATGTTGCCAGCCTCAGGGCTAGGGGAATCTGGGCCATGAACAATATAGCATAGCATGCTAGCAGTCTATGCTGAATACTGTGAGTTTGGTGAACTCTCTCTCTCTCTCTTTCTCTCTCTGAAGAACAACAAGGAGATGGACACATAATTTAGTGTCATAAGTCTTTGGTACAAAATTTATTTAGATCTTTTCACACAGCCACTGGCTGCAGTTTCCCTGTCTCTCAAACATAAGAACAACATCTACTGGCAGGAACAATGACTCATTAGCTATCACACACTGAATGAGTCAAAAATCCATCATATAACATCAAAAAACTGAATAAGGCAACCATCATAATTTTTTTTTTTTTTTTTTTTTTTAAACATCATGAATTTTTAAATCATAAAAGGAAAAAGGTGATGGTTGGTTTTAATGAAACTCTCCCCCATGTCTCTTGACATCTCATGCTAGTGTGTTGTCAGGTCAACTCAAGTGCTCACCCCATTTATTCCTGGTCTCCAAGGCTGGTAAGATGGTTGGCCAAGGTTTTGATATGTGAAGAATACTCTGGGTTTGTACAGATCTTCTAAAAAAAAAAAAGAAAAGTTCCTCATCATTCACCTGGTGCCTCATCTCACACTTCATTATTGACACTGATACATGTTCCAGCTACATATTCCTTTAAGTCACACATTTTCTGGACCACTTCCAGTTCTGATTCTGGTTCTACATCATCTGGTTCTTCTTGTCTCTGGAGCTGCAAATGTCTTCTTCCAGGAGTAGGTCATTTACGGGTGGGAGAAGATTTGGATGTAATGAATGTATAGTTTTGTCCCTGTTGCTGCTTGTTTACTGTACACTGGAGTAGAGGTGTCTCTTACTCCGCTCACCAGAATGTGTGTATTCTCCCAAAAAGTTTGCCCAGTCCACGCTTTTCAGAGACGTTACTGGCAAGTACCTGTCACCTGAATGGCAAGGGTAACAACTGTTTGATTGTCCTGAGGTGTAGTATTGTCTTCATTTGCAGCTTGGGTTGTGTCCTTACCAGCTAGTAGTTCACTGATCAATTCAGAGGGAAGAAGCAGGCGTGACATGCCCTCATCCACCAAACCCTGTAGTTTCTTAAGAATAAGAATTGTCTTATTCCCAATGCAGGTCATTTTTTTTGACTGACCCAGATGAACATTTGATGGGGTTCCCATCTTCCCTAGCCTAAGCCTTGACTCTTGGGATGATCTTAGTTAAGAGCACCGCTGACAGGGTTGGAACAATGGCTTATTAGCTATAACAAAATGAATTAGTCAAAATTCATCATATAAGGTAACTTTTCCAAAGTTTTTTTTTTTTTTTTTTTTAAATATAATGAATATAAATAATAAAAAGCACAACAACAGAAGGGTGTGTCTGTTTTAATTAAACTAACATAGCAAAATTGCATCAACTACCGTGCCCTCCACTAATAATTGTCTTTATTGTTTAACCTTTTGATATTTTGTTTAAAAAAATCTCAAAAATACCCTGCGCTCATGGATATCAAACAATTGCAAACAAAACACAGATCTAAATATATATTAAAAAAAAGTTTGTTAGTACACCTGGGTGACTAGGAACAGGAAATTGTTCAACCTGAATTTCAGGAGTATAAATATGAGGTAACACACAGGCCAAATTCCCTTAGTCATTCATAACAATGAGTTAGACCAAGGAATGTAGCTGTGATGTGCGGCTTGGTTGTTGAGCTTCACAAAATGGGGCGTGGCTATAAGAAAATAGCACAAGCATTGAAAAGGCCCATTTCCACCATCAGGGCAATAATTAAGACGTTCCAGTCAACTGGAAATGTTGGGAAAAAAAAAAGTTGGAAAAGAGAAAAATTCTCCAAGGATCACAGCTGGAGAACTGCAGAAGTTAGTTACGTCTTGGGGTCAGAAAGTCTCCAAAACTACAATCCCAAGTCACCGACATCACCACAAGTTGTTTGGAACGGTTTCAAGAAAAAAGGCCTCTGCTCTCATCCAAAAACAAACTCGAGCATCTTCAGTTTGCCAGACACTACTGGAACTTCAAATGGGATCGGGTTCTATGGTCAGGGTTAAGGTTAGCGCTTTTTGGTAACAAACACCAGAGGTGGTTTTGGAGCACACAGAGAGGTAGCCATATGGAAAAGTACCTCATGCCCAAGGTTAAATATGGAGGTGGCTCTTTAATATTTCAAGACTGTTTTTCTGCAGAGGACCTGGACATTTTATTAGAATACATGGCATCATGGACTCTATCAAATATCAACAGATATTAAATGAAAACCTGACTGCCTCTGCCAGAAGCTTCAAATGGGGTGTGGTTGGATCTTCACCGGTACAATGATCCAAAACATACATCACAATCAACACAGAAATGGTTTACTGACCACAAAATCAAGGTCCTGCCCTGACCATCCCAGTCCCCTGACCTGAACCCCATAGAAACCCTGTGGGGTGAACTGAAGAGAACATACTTTTTCTTATGAATGTATAGAAAAATAATAATGTTTTTTTAAAAGCTGAAGTAGCCAGACAAACATAGAGGGGGGAAATGTGGGACATAAACGGAATGTAATAACGGAATAATAATAATAATAATAATAAATAATAAATAATAAATAATAATAAGTAACGTAATAATCATGAAATAGAATTCCACACTGCTTTACAGAAAAATACTTAGGGTTTTTTCCAAAAATTCCAAAATCCTAAATTGCAAATAGTAATTTTCCTTCAGTTAAAATACATGAATACATAATTCACTGTAACAGTACTTTTTAAATACAATTAAAGTTATAATACTTTTACTTTTGCTGGCATTTTAACAACAAAATATTGAGCTTTGTTTAAAAAAAAAATTGATTACCATTACAGTGTCCAAATATGCCTTTAAATTTGTGTGCAAATCTGAAATAATTTGCACCTTACATGGTTACTTAACATGATTATTTACATTCCTCATATATAGAAGTATTTTTTTTTAATTGGTTTGACTTATGCTCATAAAAAAGTTTTGACTTATACACTTACACTCAAGTGAATTATTACTACAGTAGCAGTTATAGGTGTTCTGTATTCTTTCCACCTATTACAAAGTGTTTATTATGTGCTGTGCTAGAAAATAATTAGATGTTGTGATATTTTTTTTTTTATAACAAAATTGACAAATATGTAATCATGAAAACTAAAAACTGAAAAAGTTTTAATCAAAACAGTTCTTCTTCCTTTCCTTCTGAACCACAAAGGTGGTTTCCTTCAGGAATAATGGAGTATTGCCATTTTGGCTCGTTTTCTTGCTGAGTAGCAAAGTTATCCCCTTGTGACCATGACATCACGTAGCCTATAAAAGGTCACTGCTACATCATACTTGTCCTCTTTTCCATGCTCATCTTGTTTAGACATTGTGGAAATGGATTCAAAGAGTATAATGCTTTGATGCTTTGAGTTTTGCGAATTCTGCTATTAAAATCTGCACCGTCAGATTTATTGTGTGTGTGTGTGTGTGTGTGTGTGTGTGTGTGTGTGTGTGTGTGTGTGTGTGTGTTTGTATGGGTGTGTGGGGCGGTGGGTGGGGGGTGTATTCTGAAAGACTTTGTCACCCCTTAGTTTATACTTGGAGATAAGGGGAGCTCTGTACCGGGTTGCCTAGCACGGTTATCAAAGTAATAATAAACCAACAATGAAGGTTCCAGCAATTAGTTTAAAAAATAACAAGAGCACCAGAGTGATGCTAAAATAGCAAACATTTGCAATTCTATTGAACAGATGACACGCTGGTCACGCTCTCCAAAATGAAGTACTAGCCCAAATAAGCAATGCCTACAGTAAAAAATAACCATCAGTAAATGTAAAATGTCCACACTCTAAAACAACAATAGGATGCTGATTTACACATTTGACACACTGCAAAAATATACTTAATTATGCTGCACACACTAATTAGGATGTGGCTGTAAAATATAGATAGATAGATAGATAGATAGATAGATAGATAGATAGATAGATAGATAGATAGATGGATACAACCTCAATTCTGAAAAGTTGGGACAGTATAGAAATTGCAAGAATACAAACACAAAGAGTTATTTGAAAATTCAGTTCACCCTATACCATACTGAAAACACATTATTAACATTATTTGATATTTTACTTTGTGAATTTAATTATTATTATTTTTTTTTTTTTAAATATACACTCATTTCAAATCTAATGACTGCAACACACTCCAAAAAAAGTTTTGACAGTCGACTTTTTACCACTGTGTAACATCACATTTTATTTTAACAACACTTATTAATAGTCTGGACACTGAAGACACCAGTTGGTTAAGTTTAGCAAGCAGAATTTCCGGTTGGATTGCACCCAAAATATCCCCCATTCATATAAAAAAAAAAAAAGATATATATTTCAGTTTAAACAAGGAAAAAATAAAAAAAATCAGGAAAATGTGCTAAATTGAGACAAATAAGCTAAAAAAAGACTCATCAAAACAGACATGCGTCACTGTTCATTCATAATACACGGATGCAGTGATACACAGAGCTGACCTATTTGCCACATAATCACAGATCCTTTTATTAGGCAGCAACTGAGAAAGCTGGCCCTGCTTTATAAATGCACATACAAAAGGTCTGGCAAAAGTAAATAAAAATAAAATAAATAAAAATACAGAGGCTGTGAGCTTAATTATTAACCAGTTGTAAACAACATAAGCAAGACATGGTTCAATAGATTAACATATCACCAGATTAAATAAAAGCATAAATCATAAATTCCAAACATACCAAGAAGGCCATATAAACATTCTGCCCAGTTTCTTCTTGTATATTCAATTTGTAATTATAAACAAAAGCCATTACATTGGCATATAAACACTCCATTGCTACACTATGCAAACTCACCATAATGAGAATTAAAAAAAAAAAAATCCTGAGGCTAAAATTACTGCTCAGGCATCATCTCAGTTGCTTACTTCTTATACAGTCGATATAATAAATTTACATACACCTTGCAGAATTTGACCACTGTTGGAAAGGGGTCAAATAGGCAGAAAATGCTGGAAATGCAAAGAATGTGCAGGACCTGGAGGATTTTCCTGAAGAATAGTGGGCAGTTTATTGATCCTCCAGGTAACGACACACGGTATTAAGAATCAAGCGTATGTAAATCGTTGAATTGGTGTAAATTCAGTTATTATTGTATGTCTTAATGTATGTAAACATCTATTACGTGAAATAGCTTATAGCTCAGGGCAATACTAAATAAAATACAAAATGCAATTTTTATAGTACCTCTTTTTTTTATTATTATTAACATTTTGCAGCTTCTGCACGGCAAATGTAACCTTATGACCTCAACTGTACATAAGGCATAAGTTCTGAATAATTAGCCATAGTTAGCATGGCCAACCTGCTAACCAAACAAACAAACACACAATAACCACAAGCTTTTGCTAATGAAGTACTGATATTTGGACACAACAACTAACAACTGTGTAATAAATATCATTAAAGATATCATTTAGAATACAGTTAGTGCTGTATAAGTAAAATAGCCACTAGCATGCATTGTATAGCAGCCTGTCTTGATACCGTGAAAAACTTAAAGCAACTCGGTTAAGACCTCACAAAAAAAACTGTGGACCTCCAGAAGTATGATTCCTCCGTAGGAGCAATTTCCAAACAACTGAAGGTACCATCTGTACAAACAATTGTATGCAAATATAACAAATGTTGGGGCCACACAGACATTGCATCATTCGAGAAATAGGCACAAATTAACTCCAAGGGATGAATGAACTTTGGTTCAGAAAGTTCAACTGAACCCCAAGATAAAGGAAAAGGTGAAGAAATTAAGTAATCAGGTACCGAATATGTACATCCACCACTAAGAGAATCCTACACTGCCATGGCCTGAAAGGCTGTCATGCATTGAAATTGCCCCTATTCTATATCCAGCATAAAAAGACTGAGGTTTGCAGGTGATCACCAGCCTTTCAGGAGGAGTGCTATCTGGTCAGATGAAACAAAAATTGTTCTGTTTGACCATAATAATCAGCATTATGTATAGAGGAAAAGGACTGAGGCTTTTAATCCAAAGAGCACTATTCCAGCTGTGAAGCATGGGGTATGCCAGCACCATTACATGGTTGTGTTTTGCTGGAATAGGCACTAGTGCACTTCAAAACCTCAAGACATAAGCCAGAAAGTTAAAACTTGGTTGTAACTGGGTCTTCCTACATCAAAAGTTGTAGCAAAATGGCTTAAAGACAATAAGGTGAACATACAGCATGGGAGCTGCCATCATAAACCCTGACCTGAATCCCATAGAAAATTTTCGGCGTGAACTGCAAAGGCGTGCCTGAGCAGAAACTCAGTGTCTGAGAGTTTTGCCGGAAGAATGAGCCTTGCTCAAGGTGGAGCATTGAAGAGGACACATAGGGTGAAAGTGAGGTGTGTATGCAGACATTTCCAGGACAAACACATCCTCAGTTCTCAGCAGTCCTTGCCTGACCCATTCACGGTTATGTATATATATATATATATATATATATATATATATATATATATATATATATATATATATATATATATATACACACACACACACACACACACACACACACACACATATATATATATATATATATATATTTATCTATTTATATAATTTATCTATTTATTAAATTCTTGCTAATTTGCAGACCAGTTATAGCATTTAGTATTATTACTATTTTGCCTTATTGGGCTTGACCCAATTTATTGCCCAGGAGTGCATATATTGATACAAGAATGTGTTTCTGTGTGGAGACATGCACATCCATTTCAGAATATTTAGAATAGCATCACTGCGTATGCGTATAAATAGTTACACTGTTCTGGAAAGCTGCCCTGTGATAATAACAAGAGTTATGCACCGACTGTTATTATAGAATATTTATTGACTGTAATTCAATAGCACTGACATCAATAAACGATTCCAAGAGCTGTTCGAAGTACTTCTTAAATGCATCTTCAGAACACAGCTTTAAATAAGTAAGATGGCAGTGACTTTAGTTTCATTTTTGCACTGCCAAATGCGCAGTGCTGAATGAACCGTTGCTTATTTTTGTTCATCTGGGTTTATATAAACACGGTATTTTATTCAACATGGGTTTTTTTAATTGAACGCTTGCGATTTTGTTGTATGCGTTGAAGAACTAAAATAGCATCATGAGTCATGTCACCCTCTATCAACAGGCTGATAATGTCATCTGATTTTATGAATTACTGATAGAGCAACATTTTCACAGCGCCTCTTCTCCGAGGTCTCCAAGGAAACTGCGTTTCTACGGCTGCATCATTCAGGGTGACTTCACGCTAAATTTATATAACTGACATACTTAATAAGAAACTAGAACAATGCACGGATAAATCAGGCACTGTGCATGTACTGAGGCAGGTCTTGGCATTATGAGCCAGACTTGCATGTACACAACCTTTTATAGTTTTGTAGCGAGCGTTGAGAGAACTTGACCATAGGTGAAATGGCACAAGGGTCCTTGTGATCTTGCTCGTGATGCTTGTGGTACAATGTTTGCAGTACTCACTGGGTTTATCTTTTAAATCACTGGCAAGCTTGCTGCAGCGCATAACCCCTAAAAGCTTCACCCTGTATCCGCGTGCGTTGCCATAGTGACGCGAGGGAATGCAGAATTCCTGTGGCCTGTTCCGCAGCTCCTCCGTCACAGTGACACCTCTGTCAGACTGCACCAAATTCCAGCCAATCAGTGGGATGTGCTCCCGACCCACGTGCTCTATTCACAAATTCTGGGGGATTCAGAACCTGCTGCTTTATCTTACTCTCACAATGAGTCATGCAACCCCCACCATCAGTCTTGCATTGCCTGGGTGCATCTGTTGCAAGAGACCTGTGCTGATGGAGCAAATAGGCTGCAATCTGACGTTTCGAGATTTCAATAACGAGACGTTTTCCTTCTAGGATGCCCACAGAATGCATGTAAACATTGATCTTACTTTAAAAATAGGCATGCTATTCAGGATGCTTTAGAAACTCAACCCGCTCTTTATCCAGTGTAGGCTACTGATTTTTAATTACCCATAATCTCATAGACCACACCACAATGTATTGTGACCTCTCAAGTGCAAAACTAACCCTTTTGTTTTGAGTTAAAAAAAGACCCCACATTCAAAAAATGAATTCATTACTCTTACTTAATTTAATTAAAGAAAGTTTTTACACACTATTTAATTTAGTTCATTCAAAATAAATCAGTTTAGTTGGGTCAATACAATTTAGATGGTTAGGTCAAATTAACTTACTCTAGTATGTGTAGTTAACTTTATTACATTTGTAAAAACTAAATCTTCTTATGCCGGTCCAACTTATTATTATTTTTTTTTAATTAAATTGACTGAGGTTTAATTAATTGTCTTATGTTTAATCAAGCAGTTTCATTCATCATTATACACAATGTATATAATGACCAAGTAAGAAAAGACCTGTATCACTGATTGCCCACAGCGTGAGCACAAGCACCTCTCTTCAGCACAATGGTAACCACAAAATTTTTTAAAAAACAAAACAAAACAAAATTACAGTGACTCCTTCAAATGTCCAACATAACTGAACATTAAACACTAGCATGTCTTTCTATTTACTGAAAAACACATAAAATAACACTTAATCCCTAGATTTAATGCAGTCCCTTGCAAAGCATGCTGGGAACTACAGATCCACTGCCCAATTAGTTATGTCAACAAAATGATTCATGTAGTTTTAACACATATTAATTAAGTAAACTTCAGTTTTAAATGTATTAGGTGCATTGAACACAATGAAATTAAGGTGTGACAAAATGTTCAAAAGTCGTGTTACTTCAGCTCATTCTAATTAATTAAACTCAACAAGGCAAAAACATTTGTTTTGTTTTGTTTTGTTTTTGAGTGCAGAGGTAGCACATTAGCTGTTCTGTAAGCAGAATAACTTCAATTAAACAATTGTTTTGTTTTTGTTTTTGTTTTTAAAAAAAAAAAAGTGTGAAGGGTGATTTTAAACCAGTGAGCGTTTCAGCACCACGGTCAGCAGCCTAGACAACCGTTCAACTGGGTAGAGCTCTGATTAGTAAATGAATAAATAAGTACCTATATTACAAAATAGTCTTATCCTCTTGATTAGAATTAGCTGCCCATGTGCAAAAAAAAGCCATCCACCAAAATACTGTTATATCATCAAAGGATTAGATTTAAGATTAGTGTCAGGGTGCTGTAATAGTCTTTATCCGCATGATTATCTCTTGATCATGAGATGGCCGGCCTGTGCCTACCAAGGAATGACAGAAAGATCTAACCAAACTGTTGCTTTGTTTTTTTTTTTGTTTGTTTGTTTTGTTTTGTTTTTTTTAAATCCGTGGTGTCAACAAACGCTGCCTCACCATAGCAAATCCGAGCAAGCAAATAAATCTTTCAAAATAATAATAATAATAATAATAATAATAATAATAATAATAATAATAATAATAATCTTTTTTAGCATGTCAATATGGAAAACACTTGAACTAATTCCTGATTATTTTTTTTTTATTATTTTTTTATTATTATTATTATTTTATTTTTTAAAGAAGCAAATTACCCTTTTAAATATTAAAAGAATAAAAAGGAGCCGGATCATATTTGTTATTCATATATTTTCAAATATACAATATAAAACATACGTTTTATACTATAACAATTGGCACATTGGACGGTAGAGAATTGTTTTTGTTGCAAAATAGGTACATTCAACGTTTAAATAGATAGATAGCATCAGGGAAAACGTGAGCAGTGTGTGTGTGTGTGTGTGTGTGTGTGTGTGTGTGTGTGTGTGTGTGTGTGTGTCGGAGGCCAGCACCACGGACAGCTCAGCGTCGGTGATAACATAGCGTCTAGTCTTTAGCGCCAAAAATAGCTTCAAATGGATAGAGAAATAAAAGATCTGAACACTGACGCACAAGCTAACATTTTATACACCTCTTACTGTAGCCCGGCACCAGGTAGCGTTTTCTTTTTCTTTTCTTTTTTTCTTCTTTAAAAGCCACAACGAAGATACAATTAGAATACTTTAAGCATGCATTATAAGTAAACTAGAAGTAGACCTCCAGAAACCCCCCCTTTGTGACATTCCCGGGGTCAACGTGGTGGTTATTATACACATATAATAACATGAAACCCCTGTCTTGGAGGAGAGGCCTTTTTTATTCACCGGCAGTCCATTGCGTGAAACAGGCTTCACGCTTTCTCCCGTTCGGTGCCTTACATTCAATTCACCCTTCATGGACGGGTTGTATGGGGAGCTTAACAGAGAGCTTCTCTCTCGCGTTAAAAATAAAGCTAGCGATCCAAGGTGTTTGTCCATTTGGTGTTAGTGTCCTTCGGGCCTGCTTCGTTCTTGAGGTCCTGGAAAACCTCGGTGAAGAAGTGCGGGTCAGCGTTGATCTGCAGCATTTTGGCACTCATTTTGTCAATGATGCGCAACGAGCGCTCCCAGAACACCTCCTTGTTGGTCTCGACCAGAAAAGGTTTGAGCGGGTAGGAGATCTCGTTGCCCATGTAGGAGTAGGCCAGGTACAAGCAGGTGAGGAACGTGGCCTGCAGCTCGTACTCGCTGCTGATGTCCTCGGTCACGGCTTCCCGACACAGCAGGTAGACGAACACCAGGTTGGCGGGCGTGATGAAACCTTGGTCCTGCCAGCCTTGGATAAGCAGCGAGCGGTCTACATTTCGGAACCACAGGATGATCTCGTTGGGACTCAGCTCTTTGAGCTTGTAGCACCTGCGGCACATGAACTCGCTCAAGCAGCGCAGCAGTTCGCCGGTGGACGCTTGGACGATCACGCGTCGTGGGGAGATTATCGAGCGGGTGCTGGCTTGTCTCTGGACCGGCAGGAGCTGTTTTCCGTTCTGTGAGCCATTCTGGGTTTGATTGGCGCGAAGGCTTTTATCTGGAACAGTCGGAACCGGCACTGCTAGCGGCCCAGGCTTTTTGCGCTCGGAGCCTGATTGTGATTTCTTGAGATTTTCGGTGTTGAGCTGGTCCACAGGGTTACTGATCTGAGAAACTGGGGGATTGGGGTTCACCTTTTTGGCGCTCTTCTTCTTGGCCGACGCGGCCACTAACCTCTTCCACGTAAGGGCTGATATGAGAACGGAATGACGCTTTAGACTTTTCTCCGTCTTGCCACTGGCACCGTGTCCAGCCTCCGTTTTTTCGTCCAGAATCCCTCCTTTCCTGGAGGTGGGAGAAATTGAGAGCACCGTGCCCATGGTTGCGGTTGACGACCAACACCCACCGGCCTGTTGGAATGCTATGTGCCTTGTGTCCCGTAGACTGCGCCGGAGAGGTGCGACTTCAGATCAGAGATTCTCGTCCATCTACGATTCACCGGACCATTGCACAGACGGCGAGGAGAAGAAAAACGGCAGATGCTGAATCGGAGAGATTACGGTGCCTATAAAATATGTGAGTCTGCAACATTCGTGCGCGCGCTCCGCCACTCCTTCTGCATCCCGCTGCGCGCGCAGCCTTTACCAAGCGCGAGGAATGGGCAGGACCTGAGATGTGTAGCCGGGCAAAAACACACACTGTAAAGACCCGCAAGCCGGGATAAGCCTCCCGACTCGTCCAATCCCTGGTCAATGCACCATGATTGATCAATTATTCCACCAATCCGAGGGGGCGATAAAAGCAGCATCTACCTAGCTTATTTCTCAACGGATCATGCTTATGGGTTAGACCGTCTGTTTCACAGTTTTCTATTTTTGCTTCAGGTTATAGTTCCTTTTTTGGATTTGATCCAAACACCAGCAAAGAAAAAGTACAGTATTACTGAGATGCAGCATGACATCATAGCTTGTCAGGCCATAGCCTAGCCCATTGATTTAATGACTTTAATTTATGAACCAGTATTGACAGAGGAAGGGTGGAACAGAGAGGCATGGAAACGGAAATACAAATTCACATCACATCTCTTTCACATGCTTTTACCACCTACTTGCAGAGATTAAGAGACAAAGATATAATTAAGGGGGGGAATCCTTTTTAGCATATGCGTGCAAAAAAAGTATCCTTGTAAATATGTACAAGAATAAAATATCATCATGTTGTATAAGCTCCATTCATCACTAAGGCCTAAAATTAAATTCACCTGATGCTAGTCCAAGGCCAGGTGTGAAGCAATGTAACTGTTCTCAAAGCACGATCAACGCCAAGATTCACAGATCCACGCAATACCTCCCTCTAGTGGCCAGTTTATAGTACAGCGTACAGTAGCGTAGAGCAGTGGTGCACAACTGGACGGCTAGTACCGTTTAGTTATTTAAGACTAAGACTTTCCGACACATACAAATCAAGTAACTTTTGTGTGAGAACAATAATCACCAACTGTGCTGGACCTAGGGTATCTAGGTAGTTATAAAGCGCCCACGTGTTTACTTTCCAAATCTTTCGATTAATATATAGGAGCAGACTGTATTCCAACTCATTTACTTCTGCTCCATTACACTTCACATTGGCTTCACCTTGGACAACAGCAATTGGCTAAGGAAGGGGTGTCAATCATATGACCCATATCATATGATTGGCCCAATAAGGTCCGGCCAACCGGATGATTTTATGATCCTTGTTCTAAGTTAAATTCTATGTGTGGACCAATAATTGAATTGAAATATTTAAAAAAGCAAGCAAACACACACACACACACACACACACACACACACACACACACACAAAACAGCTATTTTCTGTTAGTCCACTAATGAGCAAAATAGAGCAATTAACTCAGGGTCATAAACTCTACTGACAAAATGTGCTAATCATATGTAGTTCTTCATTAGCAAGCTAAACAAAATTGACATGTAATCCTAATTAAATTCATGTCCCAATTACATTCATGTCATACAGTATATAATCTCAGCTTTTACCACTGTGAATACTTATGCAAGACCATAATAATAAAACCATCATTTGCAATATATATATATATATATATATATATATATATATATATATATATATATATATATATATATATATATATATATATATATTAAATGAAGTTCAGGCTGGTCATCTGTTTTCAATTTGTGCATTCAGTATCTTGGGGCACACGGTGGTTTAGTGGTTAGCACATTTGCATGTGTGGAGATTACTGCGGGGGTTTCCTCCAGGTACTCCGGTTTCCTCCCCCAGTCCAAAGACATGCATGGTAGGCTGATTGGTGTCTAATGTGTATGTGATTGTGCCCTGTGATGGATTGGCACCCTGTCCAGAGTGTACCCTGCCTTGTGCCTGATGCTCCCTGGGATAGGCTAGAGGTTCCCCGTGACCCTGAAAAGGAATAAGCGGTAGAAGGATGGATGGATAGAATGTATCTTTCAGATAAACTGAATGACAGCAGTGAATTTGTGTTTCAGCACTATGAAACACTATAAACCAAACTGTACAAAAATAGGTCTATGCCTCCATGACCTGTAACATTATTTAATAGTTTTTCCAATATTAATAACACACATTAAAATGCAATGATCTTACACAAAAAATAAATGTCATCATCTAACTTACTCAACAAACCTTTTCATAACCAAAGGCATACAGTATTTCCAATTTTTTACACACTGTACACAAAAACATTTTGTTCTCATATAATAGCAGTATTATCCCAGAAGATGGCAGTATTGCATTGTCTAAATGCCTGCAGCAGCCAAACAAATACAAGTACCCCAGTACTTTTGTGATTTTACAGACTGACTCTATAGCAGTCTGTAAGGCCTCAAGGGAGTCGGATGAGCTCCCCATGGCCTAAGTAAGATGAGCTCCCCATGGCTCAGTGGTTAGCACGTTTGCCTCACACCACCAGGGTCGGGGGTTCGATTTCCACCGTGGCCCTGTGTGTGCGGAGTTTGCATGTTCTCCCCATGCTGGGGGGGGCAGTCCATGCATGGTAGGCTGATTGGCATGTCCAAAGTGTCTGTAGTGTGTGTCTGTGATTGTGCCCTGCGATGGATTGGCACCCTGTCCAGGGTGTACCCCATGCTCCCTGGGATAGGCTCCAGGTTCCCCCGTGACCCTGAAAAGGATAAGCGGTATAGAAGATGTATGGATGGATGAAAATTGGTATTCTTTCCATGAGCATGCACATAGGAAGTTTGTTGACAAAGTCCCTAAGTGTGAATGAGTGTGTGCGCATGGAGCCCTGTGATGGACCGGCTTCCCCTCCAGGGTGTATTCCTGCCTCAGTCTCAGTGTTCTCGGGGATAGGCTCCGGATTCACTGTGACCTTAAGATGGAGCTGTATCTGCTTGTCTAGATGGCTTGTCTTGTTATGGTACATTATATAGACTCATAATGCAAGACACTTAGCAGTGAGATGACATGATAAAAATGTAATCAAAATCAAGGCAATGTAATATCAGAGAAGAGAAGACGGGGCAAGATGGACTCTACCAAAAAGTCCTTCACAGCCATTACCATACCTAAGTCTGGGGAAAGGTTTTGCTAATAATTTATTTAAATTTGTCAAATATTAAACACTGCCCTTAATGTTGTAATCTTCAATAAGCTCTTTGAAACACGTCCTAAAATGGATTTCATGTTGAGATTTTTTATTTTTTTATTTTTTACTTTGTTTCATTATAAAAATACATTGAGGTTTGCTTCTATTTTAATGTCAAGAATCCAAGACTACACACAACAAGTCTTAAATTATCCTTATATTGAATAACAACAAGATCTATTTAAAGAAAATACAAACATGAAGCATGGAAAATACAGACTAAAAGACAGAGATTAAATAAAAATGCATACAATAGGTTTATTTTTTTGCCCTGCATAAATTAGGCAGATCTAGGATTTCCTTAGGAAACCTAATACGCATGTGTCCCAAAAATTATTGCATGCGGGCAGGAAAAAAAGTTTGGGCTCGAAGAATGTACAACTGTCTCTGATGGCCATGTCTCTTGTGAGTATATCTGTTTGTCCTTCTGATATGAGTCAGCATTTGGGGAATTTCAGAAATATTGGGTTGATGAGAACACATTGGAGAAGTCATATTTCCGCCTGAGTTTAGTCTGTGCGACAGAGAATCTACAGTTCAATGCACTCTGTAGAGTCTAAAGGCAGACGTTGACCTCTTTTTTAATGGAACACCGTTCACATTGTACCACACAACACCACTGAAACTGGCACTGGCAGTTCTCCTCATACTCAAGAGTGTGTTCGGTATATCCTTTATTGCAGCACAGCCAATCACAGGCTCCGGGACCTGTCTCTGTACCATTACACACCCGATCGCGTGTCCCTTCAGATCCTGTCCTGCGATTGGCCACGCAGAAATCCGGGGATTCATCTGAATAGATGAGACTGTGGGCACCCAGGGGTGGGACATCCCGGTCCAGGGGGACTAGGGATTTGCCGTCATTGCCACCCATCACACGAACTGCCATTTGGAAGCTCTGCATGAGATGATTTCCAACCTGGCGGAACAGAGGCAACTTCCTCCAGCAGCTGCTGAGCGTACAGGAGCCAGAGAGGCCGTGACATTTACATTCGGTGCGCATATTGGTCTTTACAGCCTGTCTCACACACACACACACACACACACACACACACAAACAGTTTACAAAAAAACAAGAAAGACATATTTACAAGCAGACACTTCAAGGGGAACCATTTGGCTGGAGTTCATTTTAATTCATCTGTTCGACATAATTAATCTGTAATTCACAAGGTGACCTGATGCCTGCCCGTCTAGTTCATTGCATTTTAATGTCTTGGGAGCAATGTGGAGAAACATAAATTAAACTGCCATATGGAAGACTGTGCCTGGCAGCAGCCGGAAAAACGCTGCAAATCTCTGACATCCATCTGGGTACCTGACTACTACACACACTCATGTTTGTCTTACTATCTTTGTAAGGACCCTCCATTGACAAAATTATCAATGCAGCTAATTAACACTATGCTACACCTAAATCGAACCTTTTCCTCATGGGGTCCAGCCAAATGTCCCTGCAAGGTCAAAACTGTCAGACATTCCTGTCCGCGTGGGGATATTTGATCCCTACCAAGATATAAAAACATAGTCCCCCCCCCCCCCCCCCAAGCCTCCACACCCCTGTCCCCAAACCACCACCCCAACACACATACTAAGCAGTACCACAAATCCAAATTTGTCAAATAAATACTACTTCGTTTTTTACACTAGCTTGTATTGTATCAGGTACAGAGCTTCTCTGAATATAGCTTTAATGAAGCTGCCATTTTTTTTTTCTTTACAAAGAAACCTGTTACATCATAATACATTTTTTTTTAACTCACAAACTTTACTCACACCAAAAAGGAGCTGTTTGATTGCAAAAAAACAAAAAACAGATTTGTGCTATGTTTCTAGTTTACATATTAACATTCTGAATATGTTGCATAAACTAAGCTCATTTCTAAACGTGACCCTATTCACTTTGTTAGCAGAATCTAAATATTGTGAAACATACAGTGTATTGTATCTACTACTATCGTAATACGATATTTATGCAGTATTTTCCACTTCTTAAAACTGATTTGCTCCATATTGCTCGAATGGAAGTGGACAAGAGTGAGACTGTGTACATGGTACAGCTATCAAAATGGTACCATAACAACAGCCTGTTAGCAAAAACATAGATCCCGTTAAAGCAAAAATACAAAGCTTATTAAAGCCCGGAGAGAGACACACAATGAACAGTGTTGATGGTTCAACAATTCTTCAGTTTCCTGCAGAGGGCTGCCGTGCTCTGGGAACTTGTATTAGACCCAAAACACAGGAGTTATCCTGAAAACAGGGGCTTGGCGGTCTGTGTTGTCTAAGTAAACAAACCTGCAAAGTTCCATCACAACAAGGCTATTGTTTTTTTAACCAGTTTACTATGGTGTTGTATTTAGCACTGTAACTGCAAAACACATATCTAAATTACCACATTATACCGCACGCAATCGAATAATAAAAATAAAGAATCTCAATTCATGATTTGTTGAGCATGGTGGTGCTGTGGGTAGCTTTGCTGCCTCACAGCTCCATGGTCCCTGGTTCAATCCTAAACTGGGGTTACTGTCTGTGTGGACTGTATGTTTATATGTTATATGCATATTTGTATGTTCTCCACTTGGGTTTCCCCTGGGTTCTCTGTTTTCATCCCACCTCCCAAAAACATGCCAATAGGTGGAACGGTGACTCTAAGCTGTGAATGTGTGTGCATAGTGCCCTGCGACGGACTGGAGTCCCATCCAGGGTGTATTCCCAACTAACGCCGAGCGGTCCTGGGATAGGCTCCGTATCACCATGATAAAGAGGCTACTGAAGATGAATGATTGCGTTCATGATTTTTATTAGTCAGTCACTTCAAGTACATGTGATAGACCTTGTCCAACCATTCTTAACTTATCTCTTCCTAATGCTCCTAATGCCCCACTACCAATAAAGCATGCTGTTTCCGTACCAGTCGGCCTGCCTCGTTGTTGTGCAGATCAATCAGACTCCTGATATCACTCTTGCCCTTCCGCTTCCTGGTGTCCATGAACTGCTGGGAAATCTTGTATCCAAAGTCCACATCATCCCCGCAACCCCCCCACTCCCAGTGTTGGTTCTGGAGAGCAGGGTTTGGACTCCCCTTAGCCTGCTCATTGGGGCTACCAGAAGAGCTCTTAATAGCCACACAGCCACACTGTAGCAGCTCACCCTGGCTGCAGGCCCGTGTTACCGCATGCAGCACTCCGGCAGCCATGATGCCATTTACGAAAGCCGTCTCCCGAATATCTGAGAAGAAATAAAGGAGTTAACATAATATACACAAAGCCACTTCTAATACTTGTATGCATTATCTATGATAAATGCAAAAAGATACATTACAATGTATTGACCCAGGGGGTGAATACTTATGCAACCAATGACTAATAAATAATCTCTCTCTCTCTCTCTCTCTCTCTCTCTCTCTCTCTCTCTCTCATACACACACATTTCAAATCTTTTCAGAGTGGTCTTTTTCCAGTTTGTCCATTTTCAGATAGCCTGCACCCACTGTAGCCTTCTTCTGCTGTAGTCTTCTTCTACCATCAGCCTGAAGGTTTGATGTATTGTATGTTCTGAGATGCTTTTCTACTCACCAAGGTTCTAAAGAGTGGTTATTTGAGTTACTGTAGCCTTCCTGCAATGGGAGGTCAGGGTTTTGTGCAGGTCACTTGAGTTCTTCCATTCCAACCTTTGCAAGCCATGTCTTCATGGACCTTGCTTTATGCACAGGGGTATCGTCATACTGAAACATGTTTGGGCTAGTCCCCTTAGATCCAGTGAAGGGAAATTGCTATGGCAAACAAAAACATTCTAGACCAGTGGCTCAGAAATAAATACCAACCCTCTTGCTTCAGATCTACCTTCCAGCAGATTTAATCTCCAACCAAAATCTAGCACACCTGTTTTAACTTCTTAAGGCAATGATTAGATGGTCAGGTGGGCACGATTATGGTTGGAGGATAAGGAAACAAGATCTCCAGGAACAGGGTTGGTGACCACCATTGTAAACAATTTTGTGGTAAAAGTCTGGGGAAGGCTGACGTGTGTGAGGGTCAGGTGTCCACATACTTTTGGTCATGACGTGTATATACCTCCTCTGTTTAGTTAAGAACAACAATTACAAAATACTTATTTATATACTACATTCTGGATTTTGTTCTCTAAGATACATCCTGAATATATGAAGCATTACTTTATTAACCTAAGTGTGTATGTACTCCTTGCACATCTCTCTTGTCTAGACTTGTCTGGATACACCTTCATTTGCCAAAAGGGTGTGTTTTCTTTTGGAAGAATCAAGGAGCTCTCCAAGAAGCGCTAATTATTGGTGTCGAATTCTAACACGGGCCACATTCCATTTATCAGAATTGAGCAAATTGCTGACCTTTTGCATGTCACATTCCTGAAAGCCATGCTCATACAGGTGTGTAATAAAGAGAGAATGCCTCTCATTTCTCAATAAGAAAGCTTGGCTCAAGTTGCAGTCACTACCAGGAACTCACACCAAGACAGTATTATACTTGAATTCAAATGGAAGGGGTGGGAGAAGATCACCGTTATTCATGGAGAATTGTGAGTTATTTAATTTTTTTTTACGCACTGTTAAAGCACTCCTGGCCAGAGTGATGGTGGAAACTCCTGCCCTCTCATGGCCTACATGAGAACTACAGGGAAATTTACTCACAGCTTTCCAGCACAGGGGTTGTCAAATGGAATTCTGGGAACCTAGAGCCCAGGATTTGATCTTTTCCTGCTCCCAATACACCTGATTCGGCTCAGCTAGCACTTGGCTGTGAGTTCCCAGTATTGAAGTTGAGAACCCCTGCTCTATAAAACTACCCTAGGATTAGCACTCATGTCTTGCATTTCAATAATGCTTTAACATGCTCTTGTTGATTCATGTCTGAGAAGTCTATTGCACCTACATCACACAAGTAGCCTCTTGCAGCACAAGTATACGAGTGTACAAGGGAGTGGAGGACATGTGGGAATTTGCCTATTTCCAATTAATATATCTCTTTCGAGCAAAATTTTTTGCTACATTCTTCAAATCATATGTATTTCTTTCTTTTTAGACTATACCGACCTATCATTAGGAGATCAACAGTCATGATCATCTGTACTCAGATGCCAAGGGAGTAAATGTGGACATGCTGTCTGCATTAGAAGGACAGCATACTCTCTCTCTCTCTCTCTGTCTCTCTCTGTCTCTCTCTCTCTCTCTCTCTCTCTCTCTCTCTCTCCTATCAATCACAGAGACACTAGCCAATTATGGGCACCTGTGTGCTCATGTATTTAGAAGATAGCAGAAAGCCCTTTCTTCTGTATATTTTTGCAGCATGAGCAGTATTTAAAAAAAAAAACAAAAGATGTGGAGGTTGCCTTTATATATCTCAGAAGAAGCAATCCATCACCCTCTCTGATTGTAATCATTGTATGATAGGGACGGTGGAGCGTGGGTGGTGATAATGGGTAAAAATAATTGTGATACACAATCGGTGTAATAGGCTGCATATTTGAAGGTAGCAATGCTGATGTTAAAAAAAATTTTAAGTAATTTTTAAAAAAAATTTCTCTTCTTTATGAACAGCTTTCTGTTTTGAAAAACTACAGATCATGAAGCCTTCTGGGGAAGTTTTTGTCCTGAAATCTACTGTTATGTTGATTCAGTATCTCAGCACTCTAAAAACTACTGATACAGGCCTTATGACGGTAATGGGATTTCACCATTGGAAAAAGGTTAGGGGAAGTCAACGAGGGTGTGATTAAAAACAATACTAGAGGACACAGAGAGACTATCACAGAGCACTTGACCGTATGTGTGCATGTGTCTGAAACATAAACAGGCCTCACTAAACTGTGACTAATCTTTGACCAAGGAGTGAGTTGGCCCCCTGTAGCTAAGCATCACTCTACATATTAGACTCTACATTTTCCCTGGGAAAGTGCTTCCACCATCTCTCTTTCTGGGAATTAAAGTAGGTTACATTTCTTTATTATTTATTTATTTTTTGTTCACTAACACACAGCCCCTTCTTTCATAATCTCAGGTTGTTTTCTGAAATAACTAAGGAGCAGCATCACTGTAATGGTACATGTTTATTTTATTGCAATTCCTCTGGGAGTCTTAGTGTTACAGTATTTGAGGCATGTAACTATGTAATTAAGACTGTAATTAAAGTCATTAAATTTGACTATAATAGGAGTTCAATTACCGACAGCCAAACAGAACTATAACCTCTGACTGCAGGTATGTTTTAATACATGTTTTACAATTGTATACATAAAAGCATTGTTTTTCGAAAAACCATAATTTCCTGGAACTCTCGTGTTGCCTGGATGAAGACAAGACCTCATGTAGCTACATTATTGAAAGGGAAATTCACCTTGTTGCAGGATCTTGCCTAGACTCTTGCCATGACCTGTACAGTTCCATCGCTGATGGCGGAACTGGTGTTGGCATTCGCGTATTCCCAACCGTGCCCCTTTGGCAACTTCTTGGATTATTTCAGGCTGTGTTTGGCACAGTTCAGTTTGTGCACCTCCTGCCGGCTTACTCCTCCTGCAAATGCTGTTTGGGTCCATCACAAGAGGACTGGCCATCACACTGTAGTTAGTGAAGTGGAGAACAAATTTAAGAATGTTTTTCCATGCACACACACACACACACACACACACACACACACACATACACACAGATCAACTTTCTGAACATGATCCTCATTCCAAACATGCTTGCTGAGAAAGGATGAAGCTGAAATTCATTACTTCTCTCTTTTTCTGTTTGTCTAAACGTAACTGTTTTGAGCTCTATTATGAAATGGCATTAACCATTTTTGCAAAGAGTGACCTCTATTACCAGAGGTAGTCAGATAATTATCAGAAGTACATCTTATAAACGTTATTGTTTAGAATCCATGGGTCTTCTGCTGAAAAAAACAAAACAAAACAAAAACAAAACCACAATAGAAACCATCACAGAAATTCTAATGGTTTCCACTACAAATTCCATTACGATCCCTCAGCTAACTTTTAACATTATTGTTCCTTGTGACCAATAGAAGGCAACAAATTGCCAGTAGAGACCCACAGAGACCATCACAGTTTCCATTAAAACCAAAACAATTCCCATTATAACCATTACAAATTCTATAAGGGTTTCTGTTGGTTTTTTGTTGTTGTTGTTGTTGTTTTTTTGTTTTTTTTTTCAGCAAGGCCTGCTCATCTTTGTGAAATTATTTCATTGCACTACTTTACTGCATAACCGACTTTATCCCCAGAGATTATTAACCTCCCCAGGATCGTGTTATCACGCTCTGAGCTTAGAACTAAGCTCATATGTCTCAGTAATTACAAGAAATTGTTCTTTTGATCTGCTGTAGTAGCCAATGACACTGCGCGTTCTGTTAAGTATACGTAACCAAGTGCACGGATAGATTTAGTTTAGACTTCATGCATTTGAAGAAATACTGTGCATGCATCAGGCTATGCTTATTACAATATTATATGAAGTGTTGCAACTTACCACCACAGGCGACCGGTGAGAGTGAAGACAAGAAGAAGGTGCGCTTGTGTTGGGAGCATCATCCAGCAGAGAATCGTTCAAAATAAATGAAATCCACCTGCAGCTAATTTATACAGGTGATTGTGAATAGCAGAAAACCTTAACGCTCGCATCGTTCCAGCCACTGTATCACACACGTGCGCGCACGCGCACGCGCGCGCGGTTCTGCTTATGAGGCACAGCTGGAAATGAGGATTTGTTGAAGCCAAGAGATGCAGGAGGTAAGGTGTCCAGTGAGTGAGTATATTGGGGCAGAAGTGCACATGGATAAAATAATAATAAGAATAATAATAATAATAATAATAATAAGAAGAAGAAGAAGAAGAAGAAGAAGAAGAAAGAAAGCTCGAGCGCAGTTTACGCGTTCACGGTGCGCACGCGAGCGGAACACGCACGAGTTCCGCCTTCGTAAAGGTTCCTTTGGAGGCGTTTTGCACAAAGTGAGTCTCAAACTAAGTTTGGCGTTCGTTTAATGACGCGGAAAAGAAAAACAGCCGTGCAGTTGTGCCACTCAAAAAAAAAAAAAAAAAAAAAAAAAAAAAAAAAAGAGAAAGTGTACAGAACAGCTCTGTCTGTTTTCTTTTAACTTTTATTGAGGTCTTGTGTTTGGTTTTGCGTTATGATGTCAGTTCTGGTATGTTTTTCATAAAAATTTCCCTTTGCTGTTTGTTGACCTTGGCAAGTCTTTCTAGGCCTCCAGCTATGTCAATGTCTTGTGCTATCAAGTGGAGTTAAAATGTGAGAACTCTGTACATTCTCTGCACACCTAAGAGAATGAATGTCAAATCCTGATGCCAAAATCTCCAAACCCCTCCTGAAATCTGAGGGCAGAGGACGGAATGGATCCTCCCTGATTTATCTTTGTTTATCTCCCACTCAGAGGATTGAATATCAGCGAAAGAGCACGGTTTATCCGTCACCGGCACAAAAAAATAAAAAATAAAAATAAAAATAAAAGAGTGATGAGTTTACAATGTCGCTGAAATGATTTTTGACCTGCCTACAGCTTGTGTTTTGATCAAACTTTCTCTCTTAGAAATAAAGGGTTCTTACTTTACCAGAGGAACACACTCTGCAAGTGAAACCCTCTACTGTAGGTGATACATAGGACTTTTAAGGATTCCCACATAGCCCTAGTGTATGGCTGGACTAAACCTCAGAAAAGCTGTTTTCCAAAAAACGTGTGATTAAAACTTAAAATGAAGACCTAAAATGAAAATCTGTGCAAAAACAACAACAACAACAACAACAACAAAAAACGTGTTTACATGACATTTATGAAACGGATTCAGATCAGATTAATATGCATAATGGTTTAAAAATTATTCTGTTGTGCGTCATAAGTCTAGGCTGCATACCCCTGTCTTTCTCTAGTATTTTGCAAACTTAGAGGTCTACTTTGGTCTCGCAAACAGGAAACATGAATTAAATGATTTGGGGGGAGGGGGAGGGAGGGGGGAGTAATGGTCAATGTAGATATAGAGGCCTAGTTCTGATAATCAGGTGCTGCCATAAAGCATGTGGCATTCCATGTAGTAACTCATAAGAATGAAAACCTTGCTAAATAAAGGGCAGTACTGAATGTTTGGCTTCCAGCTGTTCTCACATCTGCCATAAGGTATGCACAATAACTTCTACTCTTTTCCAAGAAAACCACAGGCGGTGTGCTTTGTCTACACTGTTAAAAACTAAAAATAAGAATTTCATTAGATATCAGTGAGTCTCTTAAACTTTATTAGATTATATCTGCAAACATAATAGAAAGATAATAAGTTTTGTATTCTTACAGTCTGCATTTTGCCAAGTAAAAAAAAAAGAAAAAGAAAACTGAACCAATTGAATTAGTGTAAAATAACCTAATTCCACAGAAGGGGTGCGTTTTGAGGTCAGCTGTGAAAGATGGAATTGAACAGTAATGTTGATACACTATATGGCCAAAAGTTTGTGGACAAAATTCTGGGAATCTTTCCACTAGATTTTGGAGCAGAGCTGTGGGGAGACCGTTTAGAAACAAGTGCATTAGTAAGGTCGGGCACTGATGTTCGAAGGCCAAGGAGGCCCGGCGCATGTTGACATTCCAGTTTATCCCAGTAGTGTTCAGTGGGATTGCGGTCAGGGCTCTGTGCATGCCACTTGAGATACAGTAATTCTGTGCTTCCAAATTTGTGGCAACAGTTTGGGGAAGGCCCACTTATGGGTGTGATGGTCAGGTGTCCACATACTTTTGGCAATATAGTGGTCTAAACCAGAGTGGCATTTTGTTTGTTTTATAAAATATGAACCTTAACACTTTGCCCCTAGAAACACTGGAACACACTGGAAGGTAGAAATGCAAGCACTGTCAGCATGGTCTGTGAATTCTTGCCCAGGCAGTTCCTCAGCTCAAGTTTATAATTGGTCTAAACGGGACTGTTTTTTTTAAATCCTGCTCCACAGTTATTATTTTTGTAGGTCCAATTTCCCAAAAATATAAACAAACTAGTAGTTTAATTCAAACTACCACAACTGTGACCAGGCAGTTACTAAGGATGCTGTAAATGCATCTACAGTAAGCACTGGCTTGTGACCATAGATTTTGTTGGGACAGGACCTAGCCTAGAACCTGAGTTAAGAGGCTATCACACTTGACTAGACTATTAACTAATTTATATTTAGAATAACCCCATAATAGGTAGTCGAAGTACCTTTATTCAACTTTGTTCATTGTCACAGTGTGCGAGGTGAATACAGAAGAGGTATCATAAGCCAAGGTTGTCAGGTTCCAGCAAAATTTTCAGTGCAACTACATCTCAAAAAGCACACAAAAGACCTGATTGTACACCAAAAAAAAAAAATCCAAGCATTGGAAAAGGAAGAGACTTTTTTTCTCTTTTTTTTCTAATCCTTTGTGTGGGAAACAAGGTCATTGTGGTGCGCATGCATTTCTGATGTACAGACATTATCCACTCCATAACAATCCCCCTTTCTCTTACCCAATCTTTCGAATATATCTTACAATAAAAATGGTTCTGAACATAATAGACATGTGTGAACTTACCCTCTGCCTTTGTTTGTGGAAATGTATTAGATTTAATTCTTTGGTGGGTGCAGAGTATTTTTTAAATAATCCCAATTTGGCGTAAAACCCACAACCCTGGCAACCCTGTCATTGTCTGTCCTATCAGCTGCTTTTCCTCCACTGAAAATGCTGAAAATGTTTCACAGCTGAAAATATTCACAGAGCGCGCATGAGGCATTTCACCACTTTACAAAACATCACACTAACATAACTGTTGCATGAAAATATGAAGGCAAATCTTTTTACAGTCCATGATAAATTCTTCCCTGCGTGAGCCTCTGCACAGAAAACGATAATAAAAGCTACTGTGCTGTACTGTACAGCAAGGCCGTTGAGGAGAAAGAAGCTGCAATGGGTCATGTGATCGCACCCAACGAGGGAAGATGGGACCATACTGGCATTATTTGGTAAACAGTGGTGTAAATTCCCTGCATTTATTCCAGTGACTGTAAACAACTCTCATATTCAGATGCTTGTTATGAATGGACAATGTCTGGCTGTGGGCCCACTACTCTGTGATGGCTTTCTCTGAATACTGAATGTCTGGACAATAACCTCTGTCCAGCCTTGCTAAGTCCCTTTTCTGCTCATTTGACCCCATAAGTGGGCTGGTTTCTAGGCAATTGAGTTAAACGTGTGTGAGCAGAAGAGTCCCGTGGAAACTATGAAGACGCTCAGGGAATTATATCAAGTCGTGGCAATATTTCGTGATGGTATTGATGGGTTTTAACAGAAAAGGAATACTCCAATGTATTTCATGATTCTGTTGGTAATTTGTTACCTAGCGTTGTATTTTCATTATTTCCTTCCTCCAACATAGATGTTTCAGAATGCAATGCAGCTATATGACACATTTGAGCTAAGTTACGGCTGAGATTCGGCTTGTCTAGTTAGCAATCTATAAGATGACAAGCATGACGTCATTGAAGGTGGTATTAGAATAAAAGCTGAAGCCTTAGAGCCTGATCTGTTTGAGTAGAGTGTGGGAGAGCTGGACAGAATAAATGACTCAAGTGTTGCTGCATCGCTCTCTTGACTCAAGGGCTAAACCCCACTGGCACCATTGGCAGTGGGTAGTCCAACAGCATCGTGGCTAATGTAGGAAAGCATTAACCAACGTGAAAACAGAAGGTTTAACCGAAACGTAAACACAGAATTACATTACACAATAAACCTTGGATGGAACTGAACACAACATGAAGGTGCTTTAGGTTATTTTTGCATACCTTGTAATAAATATTAGCTATAATTATTATTAGTAGTATACTTATTGAATATATTTTACCACTTGTCTGAGGGGCTTTATAATGTCTATTATATGTGTCTTAACATTTAATAAATATTTAAACTATATCCATGTCTAGAACTTACTCGAGTCTGTCGGTTCAGAGACCTTTTGATTTTGTCAAATCAGCGCCATCTAGTGTCACAACACAATGACTACATTCTGTTAAAATAAGTGCTTAGAGGGCCTTTGAGGACTTGAGGTGAAGCCTAGTCCCTTGACCTACAGCTTCAGATTAATTTCAGAGACCAAGGACAAGACAGAGGTCATTGTAAAGTGGGGCCGAGTGGATAATCCCCACTGATGTAACCAGCTAGTGTGAGAATAAAGCTTCAGGAGAGCCACTCGGATAGATACGCAGATATTCAACATTAAAACTGTCATTTGAATTTGAAATTGTGGCTTTTCTTGACTTTAGTTACATTCCATGTTTTGTATAAATATTAAATAGGACCTAATTCAGGACAATGCATGGGTATCCAACCACAATTTGTGAAGGTGAAGTTACATAAAGTGACTAGCATGGCTGAATGGTGACAACAGTTAACTTGAAATGCTTAACCATTAATGGTTTGTGGTTATGAATGAGATCATTTGTTTTGCTTCATGTTAGCACTTTTGACTAGTATGGACTGTCTGTCTTTGTAATCCCAAACAAGCCTGATCCCTCAGAATGTTTGATCAATCCTGCATGCTCCTGCAGGTATTATTTATGATTGTACCTGCATGGGATATTTTCTAGCAAACCTATTTGCTTCTATTTTCCAAAATCTAAACAAATTAGCCATTTAAATCACATCAAGATAAAGCAGTTGATGAAGGTGAATGAATGAATGAATGAACGAATGAATGCAGTAAATTCATGTCCATCAATCCTGTGAAGGCAAGTTAATGAACATGAACTTTCTTTCTTTGTCATATCTATCCACCTCTATTAAAGTTAAAAAAAAAAAAAAACACCTGCTTCAATGACTCTTTTTGTTCTAATGCACCACACTTCTCTGTGACTCATCTGTTTTATATTTGAAGCGAGAGGAATAAACGCATATATCTCTGTCCATTCTGACCTCTCAAGCTCTCTCTGGTCAGTTGAGCTGCCTTCATCTAAATAATTTACATAAATGCATCCGATTAAATAAGCTCCAACAGAGGAGCTGCTATAGAAACTGGAGTTGCTGAACTACACCCTGGATTGTTTTCATAGACTACATGGATATTAAAAAAGAAATACTTCACTGAGTCCACCAGATAACGACCCCTGGCACAGCAAAAACGTTACAGGTTTTCCGTCTTGTCCGTCGTGTGACTTTGATTATTTATAAGAAAAAGACAACCTTCTCCAGGAACACAGAGGCTGTTATTTCTAATTTTTTTTATCTCACATGTTGACCCCAGCTGTGAAACTTACACTGCACTAAGTGTGAGCACTGCAGTCGAGAGACACTAAAGAAGACCTCACACTATCTGTGTAAAACAAATACGGCTTGTAAATCTTAATAATGGTTATGATAAGCACACAGAAGGAACTTTCCCTCTGGCAGTGGGATTACCGCCTTGACAAGGCTTTGCAAGTCCTAAAAAAAAAAAACACCCACAGTGAAAAAAAAAATCAGAAAGAAAGTGAACAGAAAGGCTTGCATGTGCACTTGAAAACTGATATGTCAAGGCATGTTTTTAGTCCACTGTCAGGACCAAATGTCTGTAATGATAGGAATACAACAGAGCTACAAAATGAAGGTTTTATTTAAAAACAAAAAACTAAATAAACGTTTGGTTACTGAGATTAAGGTTAATCTTAGCGGTATGGCAGGGGAATGTGGGTGTGGGTGTGGGTGTGTGTTAAATTGGATAATAAGTAGCAGCATCTCTTCCCCCAGGAAGCTAGTTTTTATATACTTCTTAAGCACAAAAGGGCAGGGTCAAAGTCTTCCCACTGACTAAAATAAAACCTTCTTTAATGACCAGTGCCTATAAACTGTTATTGCATGGTCCAGGAGTATCAGTGTCCTGCATGTTTTAGTGCTTTCCTTGCCCTAAGACACACTCAAAAAGGGCCTGTTAATTAGCTGATTAGTTAATCGGGTGTGTCAGAGCAGAGAAAACAAGAAAATTACAGGGACGATGAACTTAAGCAGTTGGGAACCACACAGCCAGAGGTGGTGCAAATAATCACTAATCTACCTGAGAATTGAGAAAATAAAATCTACTTTAAAAAAAAATAAATCAACTTAATAACCTCGGATGTTGCTCATTTACCTTTTTCCATGGATGCTGGGGCTTCACAGACTTTTAAAACATGCATTCATTGGCATTAGTGTCATAACTGACAAATAAGGAATAAAACACAACTGGACCGTGCTATTATGGGAAAATAATCAAGTGGGATGATGCATTAACACCCCAAAGTTGGTTATTTGCAGTCTTATTATTTTACATATCAGTCTTTTTATTCCATTTATAAGACAGCAATTTGCCAATGATTACATTTTTATGTGTTAATAAACACCGTGTTGTACATAACTTATAACTGCAATTGTCAGAGCTGCTGTTAATTAAGAAACACCTTTTGACTATCCATCCATCCATCTTCTATAGCGCTTATCCTTCCTTCAGGGTCATGGGGAAACCTGGAGCCTATCCCAGGGAGTATGGGGCACGAGGCGGGGTACACCCTGGACAGGGTGCCAATCCATCGCAGGGCACAATCACATACACACTCACACACCCATTCTGGAGGAAACCGGAGTACCCGGAGGAAACCCCCGCAGCACGGGGAGAACATGCAAACTCCACACACACAGGGCCACAGTGGGAATCGAACCCCCGACCCTGGAGGTGTGAGGCGAACGTGCTAACCGTAGGTTTGAGGTCAGGGCCTCTGTGCAGGCCACTTGAGTGTATCCAGACCAGCCTTGGCAAGCCATGTCTTTATGGAGCTCGCCTCATGCTCAGGGTCATTGTCATGCTGGAACAGGTTTGGGCTAGGTCCCGTAAATCCAGTGAAGGGAAATAATAATGGTACAGCAGAGAAAGACATTCTAGACAATCATGGGCCTCCAACTTTGTGGCAAACATTTGGGGAAGCCCCACATATGGGTGTCATGATCAGACAACCACATATCTTTGGCCATACAGTGCATCCGGAAAGTATTCACAGCGCTTCACTTTTCCCACATTTTGTCATGTTACAGCCTTATTCCCAAATAGATTAAATTCTTTATTTTCCTCAAAATTCTACAAACAATACCCCATAATGACAACGTGAAAGAAGTTTGTTTGAAATCTTTGAAAATTTATTAAAAATAATAAACACAAAAAGCACGTGTACATAAGTATTCACAGCCTTTACTCAATACTTTGATGAAGCTCCTTTGGCACTAATTACAGCCTCCAGTCTTTTTGAGTATGATGCTACAAGCTTGGCACACCTATTTTTGGACAGTTTCTCGCATTCTTCTTTGCAGGACCTCTCAAGCTACATCAGGTTGGATGGGGAGCGTCGGTGCACAGCCATTTTCAGATCTCTCCAGAGATGTTTAATCGGTTTCAAGTCTGGGCTCTGGCTGGGCCGCTCAAGGACATTCACAGAGTTGTCCTGTAGCCACTCCTTTGTTATCTTGGCTGTGTGCTTAGGGTCGTTGTCCTGTTGGAAGATGAACCTTCACCCCAGTCTGAGTTCCAGAGCACTCTGGAGCAGGTTTTCATCAAGGATGTCTCTGTACATTGCTGCATTCATCTTTCCCTCAATCCTGACTAGTCTCCCAGTTCCTGCCGCTGAAAAACATCCCCACAGCATGATGCTGCCACCACCATGCTTCACTGTAGGGATGGTATTGGCCAGGTGATGACTGGTGCCTGGTTTCCTCCAGACATGACGCTTGAAATTCAGGCCAAAGAGTTCAATCTTTGTTTCATCAGACCAGAGAATTTTGTTTCTCATGGTCTGAGAGTCCTTCAGGTGCCTTTTGGCAAAAGGTGGGCTGTGGCTTCCGTCTGGCCACTCTACCATGCAGGCCTGGTTGTTCTTCTGGAAGGTTCTCCTCTCTCCACAGAGACATGCTGGAGCTCTGTCAGAGTGACAATCGGGTTTTCGGTCATCTCCCTGACTAAGGCCCTTCTCCCCCGATCGCTCAGTTTGGCCGGACAGCCAGCTCTAGGAAGAGTCCTGCTGGTTCCAAACTTCTTCCATTTACAGATGATGGTGGACACTGTGCTCATTGGGACCTTCAATGCTGCAGAAATGTTTCTGTATCCTTCCCCAGATCTGTGCCTCGATACAATCCTGTCTCGGAGGTCTACAGACAATTCCTTGGACTTCCTGGCTTGGTTTGTGCTCTGACATGCATTGTTAACTGTGGGAGCTTATATAGACAGGTGTGTGCCTTTCCAAATCATGTCCAATCAACTGAATTTACCACAGGTGGACTCCAATCGAGTTGTAGAAACATCTCAAGGATGATCAGTGGAAACAGGATGCACCTGAGCTCAATTTTGAGTGTCACGGCAAAGGCTGTGAATACTTATGTACATGTGCTTTTTTTGTTTTTTATTTTTAATAAATTTGCAAAGATTTCAAACAAACTTCTTTCACGTGGTCGTTATGAGGTATTGTAATTTAATCCATTTGGGAATAAGGCTGTAATAAAACATAACAAAATGTGGAAAAAGTGAAGCGCTGTGAATACTTTCCGGATGCACTGTATAATGTATTTACATACACATTTACACTTTCTGCCCAGTGTATGCTGTCCAATTACATTAAAAATATCCAGCAACCACTTCTGCTAGAGCACTACAGTAAAAATATGAAGAACTTAAATGTTATGAAGAAGGACTGGCTTAAATAAACTCCTACAGGGCAAAATCCCAATCCTTTTACAGTGTTCATTTGTGTCCAGCTGGATCTATATAAACATACTGGGTGTTAATTCAGGGTGTTAACTGGGGATTTTGCTGAGAATAGAAATGTTAAACTCAACCCTTCCTAACACGCCTTCAACACGGGCTGAGCAACAGGCTGCTATAAAACTGCTGATTTTAGGTGAGCTTTTTATACAAATCATCTGAATCACTACGAACATAGAATTCTGCCACACCTCCCACCATAATAATGAAATTATCAGATGAAGAACATCGTGACTTTGGTTTTCTCTCATAAAGATCTGACATCTTTTCATAATTTTTTTTTATATATATAGATAACCGTATACTCAAGGATTCGGAGAATTTTTAAGGGTTATTTGACTCCTGAAGGAATCTACGTGGAATCCTATTTGTTAGATACTGTTATAGGGTTCTAAACATAAGATGTTTTTCTTAAGGCGTTTTAGAAATGCAACAAATATCCATGCAACATTTTACTTAACAACAATTTTGGTTGAAATATCAGTTTAAAATGGAACTGTGTAGATGAATTCAGATATATTGCCAGTTTTTGAATTTGCACATTGTCTAAGCTACCTTGCCAACAATAAAACAAAATTCCCAACACATGGTAGATTTCTGAAACCCTCAAGCTGTGGACCATCTACATTTTCTGAAGATATTTTTAAAAAATGAAATTAAATGAAATTAATTAATTAATTAATTAATGACAGGTTTGATAATTTGGTATGCATGTTTTAATCGATTTAGGCCATTTCCCCCTTAATCCTCAATGCCACATTTAAAATAATTCTTTGATATATATTGGTATCATTTCTATCTTTCTTTGCTTTTTAATTGTATTTTCACACTTTTTTTTGTTCTTGTTGAGACATGTCATAATTTAAAAACTGATGGCTAGTCTCGTCTGTGTCAGTGTGGAGATTTAACACCTCATTCAGTCTTCAAACATTTATTTGCAGCATTAGCACTGATTTCAAGGCAAATAAATCCTACCAGAGAGACAACTTTAGCAGACCTAAAATGGTCCATCACAGTTCCAAATGTGGCCCAGGAGGTCTTGGCTCACCAGCTCAGCAACAATTTATCTCTGTATTATACCCTTAATATGCCTTTGCAGCATTTACACAGGCATGTACCAAACCCTGGCCAAGAACCATAGGTTCGTAGGGTGTTTCCTGCATCCATACCTTCCTCACTCCTCATTTTCTTTACAGTCTTGTTCTACCCGCCTGTCTCGTTGGTGCCATTATACTTTGCAATTACTACATTTAATAAGGTTAGGGTTATAAAAGGGCAAGAGTAGATTATATTAATATGTTATTGTGTCTTACCTCACTGGAAAACTTGCTTCAGATTGGTTCCGTTAGCCTGAACCATCTTGGAAATAATTCACTTGTGACGATACTGTGTACATGGTTTTAACCAACCTCATGCTTATTTTGTAGTATATACAGTACATGTACACACATCTGATGCCCCAGTATAATTGAATATTATATATTCAGGTCTTATGGGACATCAGGTTAAGAAGCTGACCCCATAAAACAGTCATGACTGGCATCCTGTGGTATGCGACAGAAAAGTTGTGAGAGCAAGGTTTTCACATTCATGTCATTTAAAGATCATGGGACAGGGAAAGACTTCAATGTCGCATTTACGAAATCCTTAATTACCTGGTCACGGTTGCAGTGATTTAAACTAGGCTACTCTAATTGTATACATTTTGGGAATTAGAACTAACTACTCACTCAGTCACTTTCAGTAACTGCTTCATCCTGATCAGTGTCGGTGTGGAGCTGACGCCTATCCTGGGAACACTGAGCATGAGATGGGAATACACCCTGGATGAGACACTGGTTTGACGCAGGGCAAGAATAAGCCTTTATTTATCACATATATACATTACAGCACAGTGAAATTATTTTCTTTGCATATCCAAGCTTGTTAAGGAGTTGGGGTTAGAACGCAGGGCTAGCCATGATACAGGGGCAGAAAGGGTTAAAGGCCTTGCTCAAGGGCCCAAAAATGGTAGATTAGCATTGCTGGACCTTGAACCCCCGACCTTCTGATCAGTAACCCAGAGCCTCAGAACTTCACCATGCTGCCCATAGAACCAACTAAATTTGTTATAAGATATTGTTGGAAAGGTCCAGCAAAAATAATAACTAATAATATATTACAGAAAAGTTACACGCACTTCCATAATTGAGACCACGTATTAACTTGAGTGATGTAGCTGAGGAGGAGGAACTGTCCAAGCCAGAATTCACACACCATGCAGACAGCGTTGGCATTTCATTGCTTCTTTTTTCAGGATTTCCAGGGGTATAGTGGTAGCGTTCATATTTAATGGGCTACTTGTGCTACTAGCACATGTCTCGCATCATTTTTCAGTCTTACAATAAAGTCATAGTTTCGGGCTAATGTTAGCGTGGGTGTTCGTTTCTATTAATAAGTCTTTTCTTACCTTCATATCTGTGTATAAATGATGACGCATACATCTGATGTCTGACATCTTTCTCCGGCTTACGAAAAGGAACTTTGCACGTGTTTGTACCAGCAGCCCATTAAGACAAACAAACATACATCGTGACCCTTTCTCCTCTCCAGAACTGCATGATCCATCATGATGCCCTACTTCTGGTTGCAGATCTCATCACCTGAAAACTGCTCGCTGCTGCTGAGGATGACCTCACATGGATAATCTTAAGGTCAATGAGATAACTGTGGATAGTACAACTTATAAACCATAAAGATGGCTTAGGATTGCAATTGCTACAGTACAAACAGTTTTGCACTCAAGTCTACCGTCTAGTAGTCTAGAATAGTCTAGAGTAGACGTCATGTTAAAACTATAACGGATTCAGAAAAGACTCTGACGCTCACACTCATGTTTCTCATAAGCTCATTAGTTCCTAATTACACAATTGCACCATAGAGTATAGAGTTACAGAAGGGAAATTATTTACAATCGCCCTGTCTGTTGTCACCCAGATGAGGACGAGTTCCCTTTTAAGTCTGGTTTGTCTCAAGGTTTCTTCCTCATGTCCTCTCAGGGAGTTTTTCCTTGCCACGTCACCTCTGTCTTGCTCATTAGGGATACATTTATATATTTTTGTAAATCTGCTTTGTGACAGTGTCCATTGTTAAAAGCACTATACAAATAAAATTGAATTGAATTAAATATACAGACTAACAAACAAACAAACAAACAAAAAACCCTTCCGGTTTAGACCACGCCCACTTACTGATACAGCTACTTGGAGCACTATATACAGATATTGATGGTGGTATTGTTTCACCCCTAAGGTATACTTATAGGATGGATGGATGGATGGATGGATGCCACTTCGCGTAATGCTCACCTCCAAGTGCTTTCCAGACTTTTTTTTTTTTTGACCTGTTGCTTGTCTAAAATGACTATAAATGCAGGTTAACATCAGTCTGGTGCAGACGGCGCTACTCCAAAACGGTCCGAGCCTCCATCAGCGCGTGTTGGGTGACGTCAGCGGGGAGGTGGAGTTCAGTTCAGTGAGGTGACACGTCACTAAACAGCCGGAGACGTCGTCTTGTCCTCAAAGCGTTCAGAAAAGAGGCTTTGTATCGAGCGCTTCCTCTCTTCCGAGAGCAGCTCGTTGTCGGTGCCAGCAGCGGGAATAGAAAGACAGGCCAGGCGTCGGTTCATTAGCAATGCGGATTGCGACGCTGATCTCTCTGGCGAGGCCGATCGGCCCGGTGGTGGTAGGCATCTCTCTGGGCTTCACTCTCAGCCTGCTCAGTGTCACATGGGTGGACGAGAGCTGCGGGTACGGCGCCGTCGCTGTGACCGAGGAGGCGCCGGTGGCCGCGTCCGGAGGTGCGAAGGGAGCGCGCAAACCGAGCTCGATAGCAGCGGGCAACGCCGAGGAGGACGACTTTCAGCCCAAAATAGTGCCGTATAACAAGCCCGCCCAGCAAGGTCCGCCGAAGAAAGTTTTCAGGTAGGCGTAAGTAGAGCTTCTGCTTGTTTCTGCTGGAGATGCCATGGATGAGCCAGTCCACTCTATACATGCGACCCTTTAATACCTGATTTGTTCACCGTGCGTGTCTTGTTTAATGCTCTTACACTGTGATTACACTGCATTAGAAGTTATATAGTATTTGGTACTATATGAACTAGCAATTTACATAGCTTGTTTGTTTGTTTTCTTTTGAAATAAATAGTCAGTATCAAGAGCGTGGTTGTGTGTTGCAGTAGGGGTCAACACGTTAACCAGCGCACTATCTATCTATCTATCTATCTATCTATCTATCTATCTATTTATTTATTTATTTATTTATTTATTTATTATTCAAACTTAAACCAGTGGTTTTCAAAGTGGGGGCCGCCAGGGGGCGCCCGGGGGGCCTCAACAATTTGGTGTGAACAATAAATAAATACATGATTTTCTCTTTCTCACTCTGACAACCACCCCCCCATCCCCCCCCATACACACACACACACACACACACACACACACACACAATTAGTTCCTAATGTAATGTAAAGATGCAAGATGTAATTATTAATAAAAAATAAATAAAAAAGGGGGATATATTCAGAAGTCTGTTTTTTAATGTGTTTTAAAGACATCTTGCAAAAGGGTGGCCTCGGTCAAATATTAATGCCATTTGGGGGGCCTTGCCCTGGAAAAGTTTGGGAACCACTGACTTAAGGAACTTGCAGTAAGTTCAGAAGAATCACTGAAACCGAGTCTAAATGCCAATCACTATTTTGGAGCGCCCACGCCCGTCTGCCACAGCCTAAAGGCCACATCTGTGCTCTCTTATTCCTCAGCCAGTTTATACGTTAGAAGTCTTACAGGCGCTTGACATGGCATATTGTTTTCTGCAAGCATCAACAAAAAGGGTTTCCACACTGCTATGATTAAAGACATTTGATCTAACGCTTTTGATGCATGCCCTTGCTCCTGTTATTAAAAGGAGCTCAGCATCCTGTTGTACACTAAGTTGTTGGTTCACTTCCCAGTGATCACATTTCAGGCAGAGGAATACGCCTGATTCGATTTCTACACTAGTCTATATGATCTTCAGGGTTCTAATCATTTGGTTAGCTTAAATTAAAAGTGGAATAAAGAGCTCTAATTTAAAAAAAAAAAAAAAAAAAAATCCATCTGAGGAACCGTTTAAGATCAATTTGTCCAAACGTCTTTAGGCAGGATTTGATTCTTAGTAGGGTTGTCACGATACCAAAAATCGACTTGCTATACTATACCAGCTTTAGTATCACGACACCAAGTAGTATCATGATACCATGCAATAATGTGTTCATTCAAATCTATAAAATGATCATTGTTTCTGTGCAACATTTACAGGAATTCATAGCTAGTAATGAAAACGGGCACACCTAACTTTCCTCCGAATACTTTATTAATGAGGGTGAATAACTGACTATTGGAAATACTCAAGAACAATCTTACAGTTGGCAAGCAACTAATTCAGTGTGCTACATATTTCATCTATCTGTGCAAATAGAAATTGTCCTCAGAGTATGAATAATGAACACATTAGGAATAAATAAGGTCAAGAATTAAGGTTAAATGAAGTGTCGCTAACCTTTTGTGTTTTCTGCAAAAGCAGTGAGATGTGTTGTTTTGGCGGAAATTGTATTAACTGCCGGACATGCAACATTACTTAGATAAATAGCGTACTGACAGTACTACCGTTTAAAAAAAATATATACTGTGGCATCGGTGGGATTTTATAGCCTTTGTATCACGATACTACCATACAGTAGTCCTGGTATACCGTGCAACCCTAATTCTTGGCGTTTTCAGTGAGGAAATGTAGAATTCCTAACACACAGTATCAAGATGAGCTAAGAAATTATGCCAATATGTGTATATAATGTAAATTTCATGCAACTTTCTTTTTTTTTTTTTAAATCTCCTTTTAGAGCCAAGTATGCCAGCACAGAGCTGGGTATCCATGAACGTCTCTTCGTAGCAGTCGTGACATCCAAAAACAGCTTGAACACATTGGCTGTGGCAGTTAACAGGACGCTGAATCACCATCTGGATGGCCGCCTTATCTTTTTCACCGGCTCTCACAACCGTAAAGTCCCTCACGGGATGTTTGTGGTGGCCCACGGTCATGAGCATCCTGTGCCCAACATGTTCCAGACGGTGCAGTACCTCCTGGAGCACCATGTAGCAGAGTATGACTGGTTCTTCATACTTCAGGATGACACTTACATCCAGCCTGACAGACTGAAGACGCTGGTGGGCCACTTGAACATGGACCTCCAGTTGTACATGGGCCACCCAGGGGAGTTCATTGGAGGTGAAGCCCAGGGAAGGTACTGTCATGGAGGCTCAGGTTTCCTCCTGTCCAGGGCCTTATTGCTGAAGCTTAAGCCGTTCTTGGAGCGTTGCAGAACTGACATTGTTAGTGTCAGGCCTGACGAGTGGCTGGGGCGTTGCATCATCGATCATGCTGGCATTAGCTGTGTGAAGGAGCACGAGGTAGGACGGATCCATTAACACATACTCAATCTGTATCAGGGTTAATTGTTTGGTGGTCTGTGAAAACTAGTCAAACTGACAGAAATTGAGTTTTTCTGCCAGCTTTATACCTTGAGACCTCTACTTTAAAGAAACATAAATATACTTTACCAAAATGACACGCAAATGATTTTATTTACTTTCTAACCTTGCGTTGGCTCTCTGCCTGCAGACATCCTGTTGGGTAAGGAGCCGGCAAATGTAAAAGCAGTCGGTCTACATAAAGATGTCTAACGGTAGCTAAAGTGTGCACAATTTTTCACAAACTGTTCAAGCTTTTGGATTAGGTAGTCTACATGCCGTAGCGAAACAGTCATAAGCTTGAGCAATTCAGTTTGTAATCAGATACTAGCTGTCTACAATGCTCTTGTGCCATCATGTCATTTATACAGAGAAGTGCACTTATACACTTTGTACAGATGACGGCGGAAGAATATCGAATTGATCTTAAAACAAGAAATTCAGCCAACATAACAGTACTGAATTAATCAGCGATTATTTCCCCACTGATGTCAGCAGGAACGGAGGTCAGTCGAGTGACTTTTACCATCAGACGGATGTGGATGATGCTGAGAATCAAAGTCATTTCCCATTCTAACCCTCTAATTCTTTAAAATGGCCAGTAATGGTTTTCCTTAAGTAAATTAGGTTATAAATGTAGACGTAGGTGTGACATTGGACTGGCTCGTGTTTGAAATGCATGCAAAGGATAAACATGTTTCAGTTGAGGAAAAAGGAATTCTATACTGTATAGGGTGTCCCAAAAGTCTTCATACATAGTGGATGTTTGTGGACACTTACTTCTGGGCTGGCCCGCAACACTTCCAGTCTTTTTGAATTTGTTAATGCGTGCGCGCGTGCGTGTGTGTTTGCCATGCGTCCTGTTGAAGTCCCATCGCAATCTTGAGACAGCTTCCCGATCCAGTGATTTCAATACGTTCTTCTTTTGTCAAGAGCATTCTTAAAGGTTATCTGAAAAAAATATCAATAATATAAACTACAGTAAGTATGAACATTTTTTGTAAGATATTTTGCTACAAAGTGTTTCCCTGTGTATTTTTTGGGACACCCAGTCTATTAGAAAATGTCGCTTTTTGACCATCTGAAGGGTTTTTGCAGGCCACCATACAATTATGACTCATCATTTTAATGGTTCCATTTTTCCTACCCTTTCATGCAGCTATATTCTCTTCCTCACATATTTTCGTACTTTGTTGCTTTTCAAGTCGTTGCTTCATGGCTTTCCAAATGCAGTGAGTATACGCCTCTTCGGTAGAGGCTGGACTCGCTACTGAAGATTCTCATCGTGAGGTCCGATTACGTTGTATGTAAAATAGCGTCTATATTAGTATAGAGCTGTATATGCAGGAGAGTTTGACGAATTATAACCTGGCGTGGATCATCCTGGCCAGCTCCAAAAGCAGACCAGTGTAGATAAAGCAAACTGTTCATGTTGCTGCATTCCCCTGAGAGGTCCATGTTTATGCTGGCTACAAGTGACTTCATTTTTCAAGCTCAGCTCTCGTCTGTCAGCAGGAAACCACTATGCCCAGGAGTATTTGCCTCCGATGAGAAGGTGGCTTGTTTCGCATTGAGATACAGTACAGCTATGTGCAATATCGGGGCCAAATTATGAACACTAACAGTATTTCAGGGCCAAAGTCCCTATTTCTGCTGTCGACATGCTTGCAAGAAAGCAGTCATAAGTCATAAGTTTGTGAACCTCGGCACAGTCTCTCAGAACATGTCACAAGATGCACTGCAATATGTATGCTGCATGCTGTTTATAGAGCATGAACTGATTTTCTGCCAAATACCTTAAACTGCACTACTCTTGGTTTATGGGTGGTTCCACTGATTGGGTACCATTTAGCCCTTGTAACATTCAAATGTGTTCACCTCCCTTTTTTTTTTTTTACAAGGTTTCTTTGCTGACACTGGCTACATTTCAATCGTAAATGAGGAACAGGGTTGAGGATTTTTTTTTTAAGCATAGAATTAGCAACTAGACATAATGGCTTTGAGGACATTCAAAAGATGTACATAATAATTAAAAAAAACAAAAAAACATGCATTTATTATCATTCGATAATTTTGATAATAGTTTTTCAAAGTGGCAGCCTCAGCACAGTGTTATCCGGAAGTAAGTGTTAAAGTGGAAGTTTTATATGAGGCTAAGCTAACAGGCTGAGCACAAGCAAGAGCACCAGGAGTCACATTCTATGCTAAAATGCGATGTTGATCTTTCCTTTGCCTTGATTGTTCTACGTTTACACTTTTACATTGCACACATTTTATTTAATAAGTCCAAGAGTTTCTTTAACACTTGTTCATTTAATCTTCATATAAGATACAAGAGAAGATATTTGTTTAAATTTTATTTTGTTTTTTTATTTGTTGTTTGCCTTATTAAAGTGGGTACATTTAAAAATACAGTGGGTAAATTCAAACCTTTTTTTTTCTTCTTTTTTTTTAACTGATCTTTGTTTAAATAATATTAGTTTATTAATAATTATCAATGCCGAATGATATGAAACATTTATATCATGATATAATTTTTTTAGCTGAACCACCCAGCCCTACATAAAGTTTAGTAATAGCATTAATTTCTTTTTCTTTTCACAATTTAATGGATAGAAGATTTGTTCTTAACATACATCCTAGTGACCTCGGTATACAGTTTTGTTTTTTTGTTTTTTCTTTCCCTATTAAATTGAGAATTTTGACTTTTTCACTTAAAGGAAGTACTTCAGAGCTTCCCTTTGGCACATTTGCGATTTTATACTGGCGATTTGCCAGCATCACTACTCTTGTGCTTTCGGACCATTACTAAGTTTTTATATATATATATATATATATATATATATATATATATATATATATATATATATATATATATATATATATATATATATATATATATATATATAATAACTTGACCACAAGCACTGCAATGACGAGAGCGTTGATCTGATAACCGAGACAGCTACTAAGTGACAAATGGCTGGTTGTGAATGTTTGCTATTTCTGGAATTTTCTATGTCACTTTTTCGGACTGCGATCAATCACAGTTAAGTGAAACCACAGTAACTGGAAAGGTGTAAATGGGGGTTTACTGTAAATTGAAAATGTTTCCTTGTGCAGTTCCTGACTGCTGAAAATGTTATTATACCCTACCATACTCCTTAAACCTGTGGAAATGTACTTAAAAAAAATTGGACTACATGTCATATTTGGATATTTTTTGTTTTGTCTCACAGGAGCTTCATTATAATTACTTTGAGATGAGAAACACCATGGACCTGAGTGGAGATGAAAGCCCGGACTTCCAGAACGCTCTCTCGGTTCACCCTGTGAGCAACCCAGAGCAGATGTATCGCCTGCACAGATACTTCACAGAAAGAGAGCTACAGAAAACCTATGAAGAGATCAAGAAACTTCAGGTGAAAGTCTCCAGCTATTTTTTTTTCTTTCTTTGTTTATCTGTTCCTCTGTATCAAGCCCCTTCCTTCACTCCTTATTCCACTCTTTCCATTGCCATAATTCTTTCTTGCTTACTGCCATTATCCTGGTCAATTCTATCTGGATTATTGTTTCTATGCAATACAAATACTCTATTTCCTTCCATGTTTACGATTCACACACCATGGAGCTGTGGATGTCTCATAATTTCTTCATCTCAAACCGGTAAAGTTAGAATTGGTGTGAAGTTTATGCACCTCTTTGGAAGAGGTGGGTATGTAGTAATCAGGGTTGTCAGACTGGATTGACCGAATTTGAGAACAGTGCAACGTACAGGTCATGAGTTTTGAAAAATGACGTCTTTTTTTTTTTTTTTTTTTTGCTTATCTACTTTTGAATAGTTTGAATATTATGATCTTGTTGTCTACATATTCATTGGGTCATGGCGAATGGACGAACCGCCTGTCCGCCATTTTGAAATTTGTCATATATTGTAATATCTTTAAAAATTTTGGAGACATCAGCACAAAATTCGGTAGATCTCGTTCATGCCATGTCCTCTGTGTACCTGAGAAACTTGAACACAGCACCACCTACTGTTCTAGAGATTTTCTAGAGATTTTTTTTTTTTTTTTTTTTTTTGTAAAAACACATAACTTTGAAAACATTGTTAAAATCAAAATGATTTTTTTTTCAGTGTCATTACATACCTTTTTGTTTATGCCGATTCCAAAGGTATCTCATTTGTCATTTTCCATCATTTTGTTCGTCTGCCATATTGGAGTACATGGAAAAACAGTTTTGGGGTTTTTTTCGCTACTCTTCCACAAATTTTGTCCAATTTTGTTCAAAATCGGGTCAGATGATGTTTGGACCTAACCACAGGGAAATGATTGAACAGATTTTTGATATTTTCTACCGTTCCTGAGAATTACATTTATGAATTTGACCGTGCCCGTGTTTGTTGTCTTATGCTAATTAGCTTAGCATGCTAATCGGTTAACATTCCAGCTGATGCTTTTGTGTGCTCATTCTCACCTTAGAAGTTCTCCTCAGCATCAAGACAAACATGCGTTCTCTGTGTGACGCACTGTGATGTGACATTTGGTTCCTTTCTTTGAAGGACCAGTAGCATTTCAATCTCTTGGCATGTAAAAAAAAAAATGCCTCTGTTCTGTTAATTTCCTGTTCAATCTCATGCTCAGCTGTGCTTCTGAATCTTGTATTCATCCGTGTACATTTTATTTCTCCTCTTCGTATTCTCCGGGCTCTGCATTGCGCATGCTGTGCCTTTGGTGCATGGCCCCGTTAATCACTGCTTGCAGGTATATTTTTTTTATTGTTAATTACAAATAATCAACAACTGTGGCCCATTTACATTTTAACAAAATTATGTGTCAGCACAAGTTTATTTGTTTCAAATCAACCTTAATATATGTATGGGTGGTGGCCTGGAAAAACTTTTTTTTTTTGCCATATTTTCACGCTTCAACTTTAAGAACCATTTTAGATATTTCACCAAAATGGCATATAAATGTTTTTTTTCCCTCCCTCTCTCTCTTTTTTAATCTTGTATAGTCTTCCTGCATTTTCTCATACAGTGAAAATCACACTTTGATCAAGTTGGTGGTTAGTACCATCTAGTAGCAAACCTGACATATGCTTAATCAGTTCAGTTTGAGCATCAGATACCTGCTGTCAAAATGTCCACGACGTTCCTGCACTGCAGTCGGAATGAAAATAGTTAAAGGCAGTTTTCTCCGTTTTCACTTGTAGGAGTAACCACACTTTAAATTTTTAGAACTTATGGTGGAGATATTTCAATTATTGGGAACTCCCTTTTTTTTTTTTTTTTTTTTTTTTTTTTTTTTTAAGAACTATCTACAGTAGAATTTGCATTTACATGGACAACAATAATCCACTCTTAACCCGATTAAGACCATACTTTGATTAAGAAACTACCATGTAAACAGCAATTTTTAATTTCCTTTATCTGATTAAGGTCATACTCGAAGTAAACACTAATCGAATTAAGACGTGTGCAGTATTCCTGTTTTAGTCGCATTATGGACGTGTATTACAGACATGTAAACACCTTAATCACATTATGAATGTCGTGTGAGAGTTTTCACCGCATTTTGCGACAGGACACGATCACACACGGCAGTTTTACGGTGAACAAGAGAGTTCGGCTGCGTCCTAAACCGCATACTTGCCTACTATAGGCCTGTAGTGGGGAAAAATACATGCATCTCGGCTACTATATGGACGGTAAGTGTGCGGTTTGGGACGTAGCCCACAGCTTCAAGCAGTCGTCTATTAGCACGTACAGCATGACAAATAATTAACTGCACTTGAAGCGTTCGTAAAAAAAATTAAATAAAAACACCCAAAACTGTATACGGTACCACAACGAAGACGAACTGTATGTCGATACGTGAAATTCTGGAGGGACGTCGGACGGCGTGGCGCGGTGACGTAATGACGTGTGCCGTTAATCTAATTATGTTCTATAACATGTAAAACGGGAACATGACAGGAGTATTCTAAAAGCGACTCATGTAAACACCTTAATCACATTATTATCTTACTCAGAGTAAGCTCAATAACTACATTACTGCTGTCCAAGTAAACGTAGTCAGTGTCACGTTTTCACTATGTGAAGGGTTTTCCCAGGTGGCCACAAGTACTAAATAAGTAGCTTAAATGCAATGGAGTGTGTACTGGTGCAGTGTACTGCAGTTTCAATTGACAGAAAATGCAAAGTAGACACTACGCAACACACTATTTTTATTTGCACTCCTACATTTCTCAGTGACTTTGTTTCAACATCTCGTATATGTGACGCACTCCAAAAGAAACATACCTGACTGATTAACTCTACACAAATGTCGGTAATATTTCCGTTAATCTGATGTTGATTATAATGCTTTTATTTTGTGTTTGCCGCAGGCGGAGATAAAGAACATCAGCCACTTGGCTGTGGACGGCAACAGGAGCACAGCATGGCCTGTAGGAGTCCCACCACCGTTCATGCCCAAGAGTCGGTTTGAGGTCCTTCGCTGGGACTATTTCACAGAAGAGCAGCTGTTCTCCTGTGCTGACGGCTCGCCCAAGTGCCAGCTGAGTGGCGCCGACCGTGCCGATGTGGATGATGTCATTAAGGTTGCTGTGGCTGAGCTGAATAAGAAATACTCACCTGTGCTGCAAATGAGTGCCCCACAGTTAGTCAATGGCTACCGCCGCTTTGATCCAACCCGCGGCATGGAATACACACTTGACCTTCAGCTCCGGGCTGAAACCGAATCGGGCTCCGGGCATTTGGTGTCACGGCGCGTCCATTTGCTTCGGCCCTTAAGCCGAGTGGAGATCATCCCCATGCCGTATGTGACTGAGGCAACACGGGTACACATTTTGCTGCCCCTAACTAGTGCAGACCGTACCACAGTGGTTCGATTCCTGGATCGCTGCACTTCAGGTCTGTTTGAGCCAGCTGAGAATGCAATACTCAGCTTCCTCTTCCTCTATGAGCCTGCAGAGGCACAGAAAGTGGGCACAGATGATGTTTTTGCAGAGGTCAAGGCAAAAGTAGCTGCAATAGAACGGCGCTTTCCTAACGTCAAAGTGCCATGGATCAGTGTGAAGACGGAGAATCCTGGTCTTCTGCGTGTTTTGGATGTGGTATCGAGGAAGCACCCAGCAGACACGTTGTTTTTGATAGCTACTGCTGACACAGCGCTCAACTCCGAATTCCTGAATCGCTGCCGGATGAATGCTATTAGTGGCTGGCAGGTTTTCTTCCCCATTCATTTTCAAGACTTCAACCCACGAGTGGCGTATCCGGATCAGGCTCTGCCTACAGCTACAGATTTAGTGCGTGAGGCGGGCCACTTCGACCGCTATTCTTTTGAAGAGGCGTGCTTCTACAACGGTGACTACATGTCTGCTCGTGCGCACATGGAAGCCGATGCGCATGAGGACGAGGAGCTGCTGGAGAGCCTGGATACCTATGATGTGTTTGTGCGTTATTCAGGCCTGCACGTGTTCCGTGCCGTGGAGCCTGCGCTGCGCCAGGAGTACCGAAATCGCACGTGCGATGCACGACTGAGCGAGGACACCTTCCACCGTTGCCTCCAGAGCAAACGTGAAAGCATCGGGTCCCGCTCCCAGCTCGCCATGCTCATGTTCGAACAAGAGCAAGGCAACAGCACCTGAACTCTTTCAGGAGTTGCATTGCAGGAATCCGAGACTGGCGATTGTCTAGCATGTTCTGTCCTGTGAGATTTCTACAAATCATTTGAAACAACAAGGTGCTAGGCGTTCTCTAAATAAGCCACCGCTCCATAACCCTGCAATGGGAAGAATGGAAACCTGCATTTGAAGGAACTTTTTTTTTCTCCAGAGTACGTCTAGGTTCTGACTGAAGAACGTCTCTGTGGTGGCCCTGACAGAAGCAATAAGTATCGTGGAGGAAACTTGAGGGCTAATTTTGTTTACAACAAAACTAGAGACCTCAGAAATTGTGGAAACCATCCAGTTCAGTGTCCAGTTCTCCGAATCTCCAAATGCCTGTTTGTTCGAAATGTATTTCTGTCTCACATTCCTTTTCGTGCTTGCTGTGTTTGGCGGTGGCCAACAACCAGCTCTGTATAGCCTCTGTCCCTTTCATCATGGTACCATGTAATTCATGACTTGTAAAGAATCTGCAAAAAAGTGAGTGCCGTACTGTGCATTTCTCAAGTTGTGTTGCATTTGCCCAGATTGAGGAAATAAGCAACACAAATGATCAGTGCTTTACAAGGATATGAATGTATACATGTCTCTGATGTGTGTGTGTGTGTGTGTGTGTGTGTGTGTGTGTGTTGACAGCCTGACATTGGCCTCTGTGGTACCAATATCTTGAATGAGATTATTATTTATAATATGTAATGCAGTATATATTTGTGTGTGTGTGTGTGTGTGTGTGTGTGTGTGTGTGTGTGTGTGTATCTATATCATCTAATATAATCTAACATGCAGCTGCTACAACTGTTAAAGTAGGGTGGACCTGCAGCTGCACAGCTGCCAGTGACTCAAAACTCCTACGGAAAGGGATGGGCATACAGGCTGATTTCATCATGTATTCCTTTCCTTTAAATAGCATTTCCCCACACGAATAATAACAGTACATTTCAAATAACGAGACCAAATGTTTGATGCACAATACACAGATTTACCAACACTGAAGATGTTACAATAGCAGAACAAAGCTAAATGTGTATAGATAATATGGCACATTCTTTTCAGGAGATTATAGGCTATTGTTACGTTTACGACAACTGGGAACTCTGAAATTTCCAACTCGAAATCTCCTTGGAGCGTTCATGCAAGCTCTAGAGCCATCTGAAGTCGGAAATTAAACGAATATACAAAAACGTAAAGAATTAAAGAGTCGTTTGGTTAGTGCTTCGTTCATTTTTAAAGTAGATGTGGTGATCCACTGTTAGTAGTGCTCTACTTGACGAAAGACCAGTTTGATCAAAAAATCTTGCAGAAAGTGGATTAACATTTCAGTGATCAAGGTATCAACCAGTATTTAATGACTGTTCACTGTAAACAGAAACTCAAAAGGCTGCTTAAAGACCTTGAATCACATTTCTTATTTCTTTTTCTTACTCTTCACGGTGACCGCTCCATGTGGAAGCGACGTCACGGAATCGCAACTCGGCGACGTCTGAGCTCTTGAAAAACATAGTTTCTGAGCAGGAATTATGAATTGGAAAGCCGTTCAAACAAACTTTTCCTACTGGGAATTTGAAAACTTGCCCGTTCTCGCTTGGTCATGAATGCAGCATCATTGCCAACCTCCAACTAGATTACCAGTCAACTTTGAATTCCTACTAGGAAGGTTGGGAAGGCGTCTTCAAGTTATATGGCTACTCACACTGTCAACTACTTTAAATGAGTTCTTCAGGTCAGATCCGATACATTAGTTGATTCACGCTTTATCAAAACAGCAAACTGAATGCGCAATATTAAAGTAAATACACCATAAACGCATGATCACTAATGGTAGCTAGCTAACCAGCAAAACCCATTTTCATTGAGGCCCAGTGTTTTACCCCCACCTTGTGGCTTAAATGCACCAAGCTTGAAAATTGCAAGTTCCCACTCCCCATGCATACAGCATATGTTCATATTACCAGGTTGAAGTGACACATCTGGGTGTTTGTTTGTTTGTTTGTTTGTTTGTTTGTTTGTTTGTTTTGCCTTAATGTGACACACATCTCATTTTTTTTTAGGACGCTGTAGAGACACAAAATTTCATATCAGACCACATCACTGTCCAGTGCATCAATATAGCAATGTAGGGCAGCAACAGCAGTCACTATATTCAGTAGAGGAATGGGGAAATTGGTGATTTATTGATATTTTGGGACTCGATACAAGCAAACCTGGAAGGAACCTATTGAAACCAAGCAGTGTTTGGAAAAAATTGCTTAAGAAATTGATGTGCATTTTTGGACAGGTGGGTTAAAGTTAAAGACAGTTATGGGAACCATCTAAATGGGTAGATCTGATCCCTGCAAAAAAAAAAAAAAAAAAAAAAAAAAAAACCTGAATTGTGCAATGAAGCTTGTGATGTCAGTTCAGACAGGATTTTGGTGAGTTTGTGTGTTGCGGCCAAAAATGATTGATTTTTCGATGCAATGTGCAGAGATTGTTATTTGTGTGTGTGTTTTTGTTTTTTTTGCAGAAAATTAAATGAAATTGTTTTGCACGGTCTTTCGCAGTGACGTTTGTTTGGTAAATGAGACCTTTTAGCTGTACTCATGTTCAGCACACATGAATTGAAGAGGGCTTTGGCTGAATATCTGTGGAAAATCTGCGGTAATTTTGAAAAAATTGCAAGCTCCTACAAAGATTGCGGAGTTTGCTTGATTTTCCGTTAATTTCTGTAATCGTAAAATTGTGAAATCTTGGAGGGACTATAATGTGAACATAGCCAAACAAATGTGCCTTTTTATTTAGTTTTCTCTGTCCAATTAAGGATACACTGGCTCAGTGGTTAAGACACTGAGCTACAGGAGGTTGAGTTTAAATCCCAGCGCCACCACACTTCCGTGGTTGTGTCCTTGAGCCAAGACCCTTAACCCTCAACTGCTCAGTTGTGTCCTGTCTTAGTTGTCAATTTGGATAAAAGCATCAGCTTAATGAGCAAATTTTAAATACCTCCAGAGACAAGAATTTGTACCCCAAATACCCAGTTTAGTACCATGAGTGTAATTTGTTTTTTTTGTTTTTTTTGTCTTTTTTTTTTTTTTTTTTTTTTTTACAATTGCTTGCTAAATTGAAGGCCAACCCCCCCCACCCCCCCCACCCTGTTCATCACCCCCCCTTCTTGCCTTTAGCGTCAGTAGCAGCTACATGAAGTTTTATTGCACACAGTGGAAAAGACACCGGGGTAGTGTTGTATGCAGATAAGCATTTTGCCGTGTTTGAGTCTGAAGAGAAGTTCATTTTATTTTTATTTGTGATAAAAAATATAAATACTACATATCATGTAACTGTGACCTGTTTTTGTAGTTTCAATAATAGTCACTAGATGGCATGAAAGGCAAATACATTACTTCACTAGAATAATTCACCATCTTCCATGCAGCCAGCAGTCTCGTGTGGTGATAAGGTAACCTTATTGTTTAGTTCTAATTAAGAAATTATTATTATTATTATTATTATTATTATTATTATTATTATAAGAAAGGACAAAAGGTCTCAAGTCTCATTCACTCTGCTGCCATTGTGAAATGAAACCATTTCTTACTGCCTGTAATTTCCAAATTGATTTCTCGTTGTCGGATGCTCTTTATTAAACGATTGTGAAATGAATTTTTTTTTTAAACTATCCAATTAGTTAACCTTCTTTGCTGTTCTTCAAACACAAAACTATTTTATTGATTTTTGATGTTTTATGTGCTCTCTACAAAATGAACAAAAAGAGAGACTACCATCTTTTGTTACTAAATAAATAAATATTGTGGTGATGGTCACATCCACAGGCAATATTTGAGCAAATATTGATTTTTCCTTTGATTCTAGGACAAGTTGTTATTAGTATTTGACTCCCAGAGGCACTATAGGCTATTGTTTCATTCTAAGAATCATGACACATGGAAAAGTACCAAAATGATTTAACTGAGCACTTTGCCAACTCACTTCAACCCTGTTGGCAAAGTTGGCATTTTCAGTATGATTCTGTTCTCATGAGAACTGCAGTTGGCATTTCCCAGCAAGGGTCTATAGCAGATCTGTGAGAACATGCATGACTGAATCAGATGATACAAGACAGAAAATGGGGTGAGTAATGCAGCCAGAGAAAACAGGTGTGTTTTAGAAATTCTCATCAAGTGCACTAAGAAATGAGCAATTTCAGACTATAGTTACAATCCAAATGAAACACTGGTCCAGCAGTTCAGTCCTTTCTGGTCATCCTTTCAGGAATTTGAAATAAGAAAATAAGATGCAACTTATCACTCGAGGTGAACATGCGCTGAGGTTTTTTTTCATGTCAAGACTGCTAGGGATCACTGGTCTCATTTTTCTCTAAAAATGCAAAAACCTCCCTAAAAAGGCTAAACGACTGTAAAAGTACCATTTAATGATGCTTTACAGTGTGTGCAAAAAAAAGTGATCATTTGAAATATTGCATTCAATGAGAATAAAATAGTGTTATTAAATATAAAATAAAAAAGGAAGGAAAAGATTTGGGAATTTCACACCTTTTAGTAAAGAAAAAATGTGTTGTGCTTGTCCTGCTCCAGTGAGAGGATTAATCTGAATGTAAAAAAAAAAAAAAAAAAAAAAAGAATTCTCCCTAAAAATGCTAAACGTCTACTGAAGAACATAATTGACATACAGTATGTGTGACTCAAATTGGCCTTGTTCCACCGGTGCTACTGCAGGACGATGCCAGTAAGACTGACATGTTGATGTAACAGAGGCAGTTTGAGCCAGTTTGACCCCCCACCTAGACACATACCTTGCACTGCCTTAAAATGGGCATTCAGTGTGAACTCTCTGTGGGTTTGACTTTGGCTGCGGCGTTCCCAGGTGATAAAAATAAATGTCCAATTGCAGTCTGTGGTTCCATCCAAAGGCCAAAAGTCTAATGAGAAATTATCGTAGATGGTGAGAAAAGCTAAAAAGAAATCATCTCCTAGCAAGCAAAGTCCTGCTGTCCACTGGCTTGTGTGTGGTGGTTTGGCAACGCTGAAGCTGGATATACACTGTGTGGTTGAGCTCTCGTCCCATCACTAGCCTCCTGTTGATAGAAAATTTATGACAATTTTAAGTGTATATATATATATATATATATATATATATATATATATATATATATTCTATCTATATCTCTCATGAGATGCACCGATACTAAATTTCTCAGCCGATACGATAACCGGTTATTCAGAGTGATCTCTACCGATACTTCTGCCTTTTATGCCTTCTTTTAAATGAATAATAATTAATTCCACAATTCTGAAGGAAATGCAAATAAAAACTTTATTCTCCCAATTTCAACAAGTTGTTTGACAGTACCCGGTCTCATCAACAGAAAACACATGACTCTAATTAACATGAACACATGAACTCAATTCTGAAGATTAAAGTAAGATTATTAACTTACTGAATGTTATTCATTCATATTAACGTTGACTGTATTCTAAAAATCCTCCTGTTAGTCTCACGTTCACTCTCCACAAACACAAGCATTTCTACTTCATCACTGAACATCACACTGGTAATATATCGGCTTAATATAAACCCATTTTTTGATGGGGGAGTGCACTCGATTTCGCTGCTGCTCACTTCTGATATAAAATTTGATCAGTGCAGAGATTACAAACAGCAGTTTTGTCGTCATTCCCCTCGAGACATCTTTACACACAGCACGAATTCGATGTGTTTTCCCGCCCTCTTTTGATTCACAGGATATAATCCGCCCTGATCATCAGATGTTTTTAAACTATCGTCCGATAGCCAATAGAAGGAAAGATAGCCTTTCGATAATCTGTATCGGCCGATACATCGGTGCATCTCTAATATATATACATATACAAAACCTGGCAATAATGGTGAACTCACCACACTCCAATTCAACTGGCTTTTTTACTTCTGGGCAAATAAAGAAAATCACAGAAATGACACAAAACAATTTTTGTTTAATAGCTGAACATTCTGGCTTTGTAAAACTTACCTCAAACAAATTCAGTGAAATTTATTTTGATTAATGGCATATTTGTTTCCAAATGAAGTAGAGGAAACAATTATGAAATCATCAACAAAATCACAATTAGTACTGTGTTGCTCCTCCTTCGGCTTTTTTTCTTTGAGGCATGGACTTCACTAATGAAGAACAATATTCTCCATTAAGCTGGTTCCAACTTTCTGGAATAGACAGATCAGCTTTGCAGGATGGAGCCTTGTCATGGGCTAATTTTTTTTAAATTTCCACCATAAATTTTAATCAGATTGAGATCCGGACGGTTTGCTGGTCCTGTCATTGAGTTGATATGCCTTTTGTGAAGAAAAGCTTTAACACTTTTTGCTCTGTGGCAAGATACATCACCATCCTGAAAAATGACTTCATCATCACCAAACCTATTTTTATTGATGGAATGAGAAAAGTGTCCAAAATTTCAGTGTACACCTGTGCATCGTCTGTTGACATGTAACGCCATATCATAAATAAGTGGGGAATTTGATTGATTGTTTTCTTCAGTCATCTTTATATGTTTCATTAGAACGGCACCAGACAAAAGTTCCAGCATCATCTCATTGGCCAATGCAGATTCGTGATTCATCACTGAATATCACTTTCATCCAATCCTCCACACTCCATGATTGCGTCTCTTTAGCCCACTGTAACCTTGTTCTCTTCTGTTTAGGTGTTAGTGCTGGTTTTCGTTTGGCTCTTCAGTACGTAAATCCCATTTCATTCAGCTGATTTCTTACAGTTCTGTCACAAACGTTGACTCCTGTTAACGCTCATTTGTTTTTCAATTGTTTTGTTGTGCTTTTTCTATTTTCAAGGCATATCGCTTTGAGTTATCTATCCTGACGCTTTGATGACTTCCTTGGTCGACCCGTACCTTTTCCTTTTATAACCTTCCCATTTTGTTTATACTTGCACCAAATTTTAGACACAGCTGACTGGGAACGCTGGTTGTTCCCAGTCAGCTGTGTCTAAAATTTGGTGCAAGTATAAACAAAATGGGAAGGTTATAAAAGGAAAACGTACGGGTCGACCAAGGAAGTCATCAAAGCGTCAGGATCTTTTACCACACTGTGTTTGATTTCCTCCTTGAAGGAGTTTTATGATCCTTTCCATTGTTTCAGTTGACAACTTTCTTGTTGAGGCCATGTTTCCTTTCAATTAGTCAAGTCCAACAGCTTGTTAAGGCGTGTAAGCACTCTCTTTTAACTGCAGACTAATTTGCATTGGACTTGTGCTGGTATTTGTTTTAGAAATGCAAATTACAAGGTGATTCCGTTTTTTTTTTTTTTTTAATCAACATTTGAGTGATTTCATAATTTATTTCCTCTACTTGATTTGGAAAAAAAAAATATGGCATTAATTAAAAGTATTTAATTAAATTTGTTTGAGGTATGTTTTTACAAAGCCAGAATGTTCAGCTATTAAACAATTGTTTTGTGTCATATCTGTGATTTGTTTATTCGCTACGAAGTGAAAAATCCGGGTGAGCATCCTCGAAGTGTGGTGATTCCATCATTTTTGCCAGGGGGTTGTAATAGTAGGACTAAGCGGCTTTTATGAAAATCAGCTTTTTTCTAATTCATTGCAGCTTAGACAATAATCCCTTAGCACATTTTAAATAAAAATCACTTTCTACTATATATACATTCACCACCCACTTTATTAGGAATACCACACTCATTCCTTTCAGATTCTGGGCCATGTTAGCAAGAATGCATCACATAATTGTTGCAAATATGCATGCCGTGAATCTCCCATTCTATCACATGCCATAGGTGGATACAGATGTGGTGACGACTTGTGCTTTGTAACATGGCGCATTATCATGCTGGCTTTGATCAAAGTAGCAATAAAGCGATGCACATTTCCAGCAACAATACTCAGATAGTCTGGCATTAAAACGATGCTTGATTGATATTAACGGGCAGAATGTATGCCAAGAAAACATTCCCCACACTATTAGACCTGCCTGAACTGTTGACACAAGCCAAGTTGGGTCCATGGGTTCATATGCTTGGCACCAAGTTCAGACCCTACCTTCTGCATGTCCCAGCAGGAATAAAGATACCAGGAGATGTTTTTCCAATCTTTAACTGTTTGGTTTTCATGAGCCTGTGCCCAGAGTAGCATCAGATTCCGGTTTGTAACTGAAAGGAGTGGACTTCTGCTTCTGATGTGGTCTTCCGATGTTGTAGTCTGTCCGCCTCAAGGTTCGATGTGTTGCACATTATGTGGTTATTTGAATTATTATATCGTTCCTATCAGCTCGAACCAGCCTGGCCAATCCTCTGTCATCAACTGTTTCCAAAAAAACTGTTGGAAGTTTTTATTTATTTATTTATATATTTTTATTTCATTCTTTGTAATATCTATAGGCTTGTCTGTGCAAATCCCAGGACATCAGTGGGTATGGCATTGTTTAGCACCAAACCACAGTCAAAGTCACTGATTTTGATGTGAACATTAATTGAAGCTCTTGACTCAATCTGCATGATTTTATGCATTGCACTGCAGCCACATGATTGGCTAATAGGATAATTGCATGAATGAGCAGGTGTAAAGGTGTTCCTAAAAAAAAAAATGGCGAGTGTATATTCATACACTTGATTGCTTTAAAAACCTGACTTTTAGAGAAATGTGAACAGAATCTCATGAACAGTAGCAATTTTTCACAAAATTTGGTCATCATTTCACTTGTAAATAAAAACATTCGTGTGTAAATATTGTTGAAAATTCAGTAAGTGCTAGAGGATTTTTCCACTGTGAGAGGTTTTCTCTGATTTAAGTAAAACAAACACTCCACTGAGGTTTTCTTTAGGTTCCTGGACTTACTTTGGGCTTAAATTCCTCTAGTCTGACTGTTGCAATGGTGCTTGGTGTTAGCTGGGCCCTAAGATTCAGATCATGGCGGTTCTTTGTTCTCTGCATCTGGTTCCTCTGGCTCTGCTGATTCTGGTACTTTTGTGGTCTCAGTAGCCTTTTGATCCTATATTTGATTACCTTAAAGTGGGATAGAAATATAATTAAAGACAGTAAAGCAAGAGATAGTAAGAAAAGAGAAGTACGTTTGAGAGAAGACTGCAACACATGCCAATCTCAACTTATTTAATAACAGCGATTACTTAAATAGTGCTTTTCACACGCTCTGAAAAAAAATGTGAAAACATCTTAAAAAAAAAAGAGAGAGATTTAGTCTGGAATACAAAAAGTAAATTATAAATTTATTGCATTTTATAATACATTAACTCTCATTCTCAGAATCTGGTTTAGTTTGTTTATTTTTTCTCTCTCTCTCTCTCTCTCTCTCACACTCTCTCTCTCTCTCACTCTCTCTCTCTCTCTCTCTCTCACTCTCTCTCTCTCTCTCTCTCTCACTCACTCTCTCTCACACTCTCACTCTCTCTCACTCTCTCTCTCTCTCTCACTCACTCTCTCACACTCTCACTCTCTCTCACTCTCTCTCTCTCTCACTCACTCTCTCTCTCTCTCTCTCTCATTGGCTGCCAGCTCCTGCAAGTCACCTTGTATTCAGACATTTTTTTTCATGCCTGAACTTGAGGTGTTATAACTTTTGACATTTCTGAACATATAAGGAGAGATTTCCAACCAATTCTGACCAGACACATCACTGACTGTGAATTCCTATTACAGGCTCTTGTGTGACTCACCACACCTCAGGAACAGCATATTACAATGTATTTTTTTTTTTTTTTTTTTTTGTCCTTCAAATCACTTGTCGTTTTTTAAACAATTAACAAAAGATCACACGCACCGTACATTCAAAAGAGGGTGCAGTAGGGTGTAACAACAATGATAAACTGTACCTCATAGATGTAATCGAGTATCTCTAATATTGTGAGAACACTGGCTCCAATGAAAAGTCCCATCTGGCCTCCAATGTCCCCTGAATGTCACACAGACAAAAGGAAAGCTTTGTGTGAGACTGAAAGCACAGGCATATTAGTGGAAACCAAAATGTAACATTTACATCAATATTGTACTTAAGTGGCTTTTTAATGATGTGTATGTAATTCAGTTTTGCAATTTCGCCTTCGAGCTTTCAAAATGAAAGGGTCCACTTTACTCCATGCTGCTTACTGTCATGCAATTTTTACAAATACTGTTTCTGATCTTCATGTGCTATTAGTGAACAAATCATTTGGGAATGGCATCATCAGTACACTTTGAGCATGCGTGTACACGACAAACCCCACCTAACAGCCCGGCTATGTCGTATGCTTTCTTCTGCTCGATCGTTTCGTAGTTCAGCGCTTCAAAGTAAACATCCAGGACGAGGAAGTTGTCCCTGCAGTATTGGAGATAAGCAGCAAAACTGTGACATTCTTAATAGAAACATTCAATATCCTATTGCCTAAAAAAAAAAAAAGAAAAAGAAAAAAAAAAGGAAAGATGTCGCTTATTGTGTTGTTATAAATAAAGGACTGTCAGTGGCGAATACAGGGAGAAAAATAATTACTGGAACGAACATAATCTCAATTTAGAGCAATCTATTTAAAAAGCGCTACTTCGTTTAGCCTATGCATGGAGCAGCCAAATTACATTTTCATTTTCAATATTGCAGTTTTACAAACAATAGTGAAGGAAATCGAGAGAGACGTTGTGATTATCAGAGAAGCTCGGACAGCGAAAAGATTTTTTTTTTTTTTTTTTTCCCTTGGCAAGCTTATTTTATTGCTGTATTTGAATACACAGTTAATTATTTTTTCAGGAAGGAGCTCTTTCTATCATATTAACCAACTAGAAGATGGGATATGTTTGTGTGTGTGTGTGTGTGTGTGTGTGTGTGTGTGTGTGTGTGTGTGTGCTTTCTAGATTTGTGAAGCCCAGATGTTCTCACAAGATTCGCAAAACCAGTTCAATTCCCATACGTGAGGATGCTTTCCTATTCTTATTATGCATTTTACTTCAAAAGTCCAATATGTCAAACATATTTTGGTTCCCGTTTCGATCGATTAGATTAGAGATAAGAGATGAACTCAAATTTAAGTCCTCACAAAGGACTAACATGAAAATGTGTGTCTGAGTGTGTGTGCATACATGTCACCTGATATACTCCTCAGTTTTGTGGTACTTGCGAGAGAGGAAGCGTGCTGACCCTTTGCTGGGAATTTTAACCATAGAGAGCTCTTTTCCATAGCGTGTGACGTTACACGGAGTCTCACACACACATGAATCGCCTGCGCTCATCTCCAACAAAGCTTTATACAGGGACAAAAACAGAGATCAGTCACTGAAGCGCATATAATAGCACTTCAATTACTAATTCAGTGCACGTACACCCATATAGTATTAAATGATAAGGATAGAATTACATCTAGTGGCACAAAGTGTTAGTTAAATTAATTAATTGATTACTAATAAATTCTTTTTATTTTTTTGCAGCAGATCTTACCAAGTGCTCTGTCAACACATTTCACTTTCGCTGGTGTACAGATGTCCGCGTTTCCTGCAGAGAGACGTTTGTTGCATTGAAAAGCTTAGAATTAAAGATGCAGAGTCTTATCAATTTGTATGAATGCAGCAATCTTACATGAATAGGAATGATATGTGTAGATATGACTTGATGGTAGATGGAAAGATGAATAGATATGACATGGTCGGTAAATGAATAGATGATTTATACTCCTTCCTATACGATATAATCTGATTAATGCCCTCAGGCCAGTCACACTCTTAAAAAAAAAAAAAAAAAACAACATTATAATGATCAGACAAGAATGATAGAAAAGGCAATGGCAAGGAAAGAGGTCAGGATACTGAAAGCGTGAATGCCAATGAAGTGTGTCATTCTTGCATATGACTGGCTCATCTAAATGGAAAGCTCGTTACAGAAATGGCCCCGAAATCCCATTTCTGTAAGAGGCTTTGACTGACAAGTGTGAGGATGATTGATGGATCTACTGATAGCCTCTGCCAGTCAATACGAGTGAGTTTACAGACGAGACATGCACATTAATAGCAGCTTAGCAAGTGTGTGAGTGCATATACATACACAATTATTAACAGACACACACCTGGCATGTGGATCATCCGACAGTTGCACTCTCTCTGCACCTGGACGCTCTCGCAGTGCAATCTGCAGGCGCTCACGCTGTAGGTGTCGTATCCGGGGATCACTGGCTCTGACGACGCACGACAGTTTCCCCATGGCTGCGGCAGGTATGACAGCTAATGGGATGATGGGGGAGGAAATCTCTTCAGAACGTTGCATCTTTTACATTTTTAATCCAAAGTGAAGCAAAATCCATCCAGACATGTGGGATTATTTGGAACTGTGTGTGAAATAGCAAAATTTGCACCACAGACCCCAGCTAAATTGTCAGTGACAGAGTGGGGTAAAATTATTAAGGCGATGAGAGTCCGAATTAAAAAGGATGGAGGAAGTTGTAGTACTCAGAAGGGCTACAGACACCATGAATTTACAGTAGGCATGTAACACAATGACACTACCTGTACCTGTTTTGTGCTCCAAATATTCATATATCTACCAGTATTCAGATTCAAAAGTGGGCATGGCCTAAACCTGAGGCCTGAGGGGTTTTTGAATATGAACCGTAACACTCCAGAGACATTGAAAAATTCATCATTGGTCTCATTTGTTTATCTGTGCATTGGGCAGTCTTTTTGTTTTTGTTTGTTTGTTTTTTAATCCCACTCACACAGTTATTATTTTGGTTTGCAATATTTCTAAATGAATTCAGTTGGTTCTGTGTCCCAAAATTTAAACAGAAGTGCAACCTAATGTAAACTGCTATGATCCTGACCAGGCAATTACTAAGGATGAATGAATGAACCTTGTAAATGCATCACATAGCACCTAAGGTTCATGAATATGTGCTTTCTTTATCCTGTAAGCTTCCTATGTGAAGTAAAAGTTTCCCCTTTTTATTTTTTGTTGCATCCCTAGTCCCTTGTTGCATATCTATAGTCTTACCTGGGCAATGTGGGCGAAAAAAAAAAAAAAGTGCACCTTTTTATTTGTATTATTTTTTTTTTATCATTTAAAAAAAATTCTTCAAATCACTTTTTACTTTGCCCATCCATATGTTTCTGGAGTCAGGAGGAGAGAGTTGCATAGCAGTAAAGGTCCTGTGTTAGTAATTTGGACTTGGACATGAGCAAAGCCTTTAACTATAAACTGCCCCTGGGGTGGTGAGCAATGGCTCCTGTGCTCTGGTCATAACATTCTCGGTATTAAAAAATAAAATCCCTTGGATATTATAGCTTATAGCAAAAAAAACAAGAATACATAAATGCTTTACTTGCATTCTCGTCAGAGCTATATCCATATGTCCTTGTTCCCTTGTTTATCAGAAGCATATTTTATAATGTTCTGTACTGTAGCATACCCTCTGTTCCTGGCAGGACACGAAGGTTTGGAATCCTGGTGAGACTCCAAAGCCCAGCTCGTGGATGTAAGGCGGCTCGTCCTGACTATGAATCTGAACACGGATCCCAGCCTCCAGAGTGGTCTCATCTGTGGAGACAGCAACAGAAAACCACTTTATCTCAGGATGTTTGTATATTAAGGCACTGACTGTTGTATATCCATCTATTCACCACATTCCCATTGAATACATAATGAAATGTGTCCAGGTAAAGTCTCATTTTTTTCTCCCCTACTGATAATCTTACATACTGCAATTCATGGTGGGCCTCTTAAGACGGCACAGATTTTATGAGTACTCAAACTATGGAACGGATATTGCAACAAAAAGAAAGGTCACTTTTTATTTTGTTTTAAATCTAGTCTCATAACTTTATATAAAGCACCTTGAGATTATATTTGATAAAGATGGTGCTTTATATAAATAGAAAAATATAAAACTATATGAACTCAGTTTTAAAAAGCATATAAAACGTATAGAATTTATTGGACTGAACATGCATTGTGATACACAGTAGGCCAAAGCAGTCTCTTTTTGTAAGGAGGTTCAGGTCTTTCACTGTGTGCAGCAGGTTACTGGGGTTATTCTATTAGTCTGTTGTGACTAGAATGCATTCCTATGCTATGGCCTGCTCGTGAAGCAGAGGTCACCAAGCAACCTCAATTAACTGCCTTTGGACACACTGGATTCACAGAGAAAAAGGTTTCCTTAAACACATCTGCAACAGTTCCATCCATCCCATTCTATCTATTATTATTATTATTATTATTATTATTATTAGTACAGAAAACTTGCATTAAAGTGTACTCCATCCATTTTCTGTACTGATTATACTACACAGGGTCACAGGGAAGCCTATCCCAGGTGATTTTGGGCACAAGGCGGGGGACACCCTGGATGGGGTGCCAACCCATCGTTGGGTACAATCACACACTACAGACAATTTATTGATGTCAATCAGCTTCCAACACATCTTTGGACTAGGGGAGGAAAACCTAGAGTACCCAGAGAAAATGCAACCTCCGTGCACAGACAGGATTCGAACCTCCAACCCTGCAGGCACGAGGCAAACGTGTTAACCACTAAACCACTGCGCCTTCTAGTAAGTATACTCAAGTATTTAAATGTAAAACGCAAAAAATCTTTTCTTTAAGATCTTTTTTTTTTCTTTTTTCTGTAAGCATCTAACATTCCAAACTAGTTGCACAACTCAAGTCAAATGAGAAGATCCAGAGGTTAAACATGAATTAGAGGTGGGTTAGTGTTCTTATCTGTTTTTTCTTTCTTTTCTTTTCTTTTTTTTTAAATTTTTTTTTTAAACAATTTCTTTAATGGAAAATCCAGCAGCATCCAACTAAATTGCTCTCAACTGTTTGAATTTTATGCATTTTTTTTCATGACACACACGTTTTTTAAGGTTACAAATTAACTAGTTGGCTCTGGTATTCATACAAATTGTTATGGATTTGATTGAATGTTTTGCACATACTTAAAATGTTGAAAGTCTACACGTGGAGAGTAAAACACATGTTTTTCCAATAGTAATGTGCTTGCGTAAGGTTTTAATTTTTAATTCCCAGTTATACTCCAATAAAGTATAAATGTATCTGGATACAGTCCCTAATATTTGTATTTGTATTTTATTGGGTTCTGATTTTATGTGTAAATTAAAACCCCTGGTTTCAATTCTATGTGTAAGTGGACTAACCCTTTTCTGGAACATAAGAGTAAGGTAAATGAGCTCTTTTTTTAACCCTATTGGTAGTGAGATCATAGTCTTCTTGAAACATATGGGTTATCTAGTGTGTAAATACAGTATAAATACTGGAGCTTAAGCTCAGGGTATTGGGATCACTTTTGAGAATTCTCATCGGTGTGGATCTCGTGTGGTGGAATGGAACAATAAAGCTGGACCCTTGCTTCTTCTCACTCACGGCTGGTGTATTTTTTCTATCTCCAACTGGTCTCAGAGGTAGATGTGAGTATTGGCTTCTAAGTTGAATTTTAAATGTTTTTGGGTAATAGGCTAAATTTGAGCCAACAGTATATATATTGACCATGTTGATACCTACAACAAAAGAAATTCCAGGAACAGCTTGCGCTTCATGAATGAAGTTAGAGATTCTATTTCTAACAGTGCTTCTGCACTGACTCACTGGTCTCTCTCCAAATGGGGAGGTATTCATCTTGTTGTATATCCAGCATCAGCTCCAGGCCGTTCCCCATGCCCCCCTGCCGTGTCCGCTTTGGTGAGGTTTTGTTTCCATTGAAGGTGTAGCACTTCCCATAGCGTGTGTATACCTGCAGATGAGAAACATACATAGCACATCGACATCAAGATATAGTTCTCTTCGCTTTCATGTTTCATGTGACAAATTTCAGTTGTACTTTCTGAATGGCATAAAATAACATAAAGCATATATAAAGATTTTGTCCATGAATGTGCATTGGCATTCATCTGGACTTTCAGCCAAAATCACATGCCACTCTTTTTGTCTGGCACTGGATGTCATCTGAGTAGGAGAGACAATGCTCGACTGTTCTGTTAATGTAATTTATAAGAGCCAGCAACACTTATGCAACATTCCTCTGTGTCTTTTAATGAATCACATAGCACACCATGGCCCTGGTGCTTTGTGATGGAGGATTTGTTGCTACAAGTCAAGTCACACTTAAAAGCAGAAGGAAAAAGATGAAACACATGATATGTGGTCTCTTGTTTTTTGTTGTTTCACATGCATGAGAACACATTTGCACAATTTCTTGCTACGTTGCTCTCAGATCCCTTCATTTCTTCACATTTTGTTATGCTGCAGCCCTATGCTCAAATGCTTTTGAAAAATTTCACCTCAATCTACACTTCATCTCCCATAATGACAAAACGCAAACCAGATTTGTGATAACTTTGCAAATTTATTAAAAAGAAAAAAACTGAAATATAACATTGACACAAGTATGCAGACCCGTAACTCAGTATTTAGTTGAAGCTCCTTTGACAGTGATTACAGCCTCAAGTCCTTTTGGGTATGATGCAATAAGCTTTGCACACCTAGATTTAGGGATTTTTTGCCATTCTTCTCTGCAGATCCTCTCAAGCGCTAACAGGTTCGATGGGAACCGTTGATGGACAGACATTTTCAGGTCTCTACAGAGATTTGATTGGTCCAGGCTCTGGCTGGGCCACTCAAGGACATTCACAGAGTTGTACCTAAGCCACTAATTGTTCTGTTGAAAGGTGAACCTTTGGCCCAGTCTGAGCTCTGCAGACAGTTCCTTTGACCTTATGGCTTGGTTTTTGCAATTTCGACTTTAGACCTGATATAGACAGGTGTGCGCTTTTCCAAAGCATGTTAAATCAGTTGAATTAGCCGTAGGTGGACGCCAGTCAAAGTATAGAAACATCTCAAAGATGATCCAGAGAAATGGGATGCACCTAAGCTAAATTTCAAGTGTCATAGCAAAAGGTCTGAATTCTTACAGTGGTGCTTAAAAGGTTTATCTATACTTCTGCCTAAATATGACCTAAAATATCATCATATTTTCACAGATAGATAAAGAACCAAATGTAATTAAGCAAATGAAGCAAAAATATTATACTGTGTTCATTTACTTATTAAATAAAATTATCCAATGTTACATACCTGTGAGTGGCAAAAGAATGTGAACCTTTGCTTTCAGTGTCTGGTGCGACCCCCTTGTGCAGCAATAACTGCAACTAAACGTTTCCGGTAACTGTTGATCATCCTGCACATCAGCCTGGAGAGATTTTAGCCCGTTCCTCAGTACAGAACAGCTTCAACTCTGGGATGTTGGTGAGTTTCCACACTTGAACTGCTTGCTTCAGGTCCTTCCTTCAGGTTCTTCTTCAATTTCTACCGAATTTCAGGTCAGGACTTTGATTTGGTCATTCCAAAGCATTAACTTTATACTCCTTAAATCATTCTTTGGTAGAACGACTTGTGTGCTTAGGGTTGTTGTCATTGCTGCATGACCCACTTTCTCTTGATTTAGTTCGTGGACAGATGTCCTGACATTTTCCTTTAGAGTTCCATCGATGATAGCAAGTTGTCCTCACCCAGATGCAGCAAAACAGGCCCAAACCATGATACTACCACCACCATGTTTCACAGACGAGATAAGATTCTTATGATGGAATGCAGTGTTTTCCTTTCTCCAAACATAACCTTTCTCATTTAAACCAAAAATTCTGTCCACAAAATATTTTTCCAGTGGCCTTCTGGCTTGTCCATGTGATTGTTAGTAAACTGCACACGGGCAGCAATGTTCTTTTTGGAAAGCAGTGGTTTTCCCCTTGCAACCTTTCCATACACACCATTGTTGTTCAGTGTTCTCCTGATGGTGGACTCATTAACATTAACATTAGCCAATTTGAGAGAGACCTTTAGTTGCTTAGAAGTTACCCCGTGTTCCTTTTGACACATCTTGCTCTTGGAGTGATCTTTGTTGGACTTCTGGGGAGGGTAACAATGGTCTTGAATTTCCTCCATTTCTACCAAATCTGTCTGACTGTGGATTGGTGGAGTCCAAACTCTTTAGAGATGGTTTTGTAAGCTTGTCCAGCCTGATGAGCATCAACAACTCTTTATCTGAGGTTCTCGAAAATCTCCTTTGTTCATGCCACAATACACTTCCACAAACATTTGTTGTGAAGATCGGACTTTGATAAATCCCTCTTCTTTAAATAAAACAGGGTTCTCACTCACACCTGATTGTCATCCCATTGATTGAAAACTCCTGACTCTAAATTCACCTTCAAATGAACTGCTTATCCTAGAGTTTCACATACTTTTGCCACTCACAGATATGTCATTTTCCTCAATAAATAAATGATCAAGTATAATATCTTCATCTCATTGGTTTAATTGGGTTTTCTTTGGCTACTTTTAGGACTTGATGATGTTTAGGTTACACTTCAGCAGAAATACAGAAAATTCTAAAGAGTTCACAAACTTTCAAGCACCACTTTATGTGATATTTCAGTTTTGTTTTTTTTTTCTTTTTAATAAATTTGCAATGTTATCACAGATCTGGTTTTTGCTTTGTCCTTATGGCATATGGAGTGTAAACTGAAGCGGGGAAAAATAAGGCATTTTAGCATAAGGCTGAACATAACAAAATGTGAAACATTTGAAGGGGACTGAATGCTTTCTGAATGTACAAAGTGAAACCTGTTTTTGATTACATACACTGCATACCAGTTGCCAAAGCAAGCAGTTTGGTTGTAAATATTGCAAATGGCCTATATTTAAGAACTATTACAACTTAACAGTTGCCATACATTCAGTCTTACATTCCTCTTCCTCTTGGTCAGACAGGGACAATTACAGGCAATTACACTCATTCTGCTGTCTTTCCCTTTTAAAGTAACTTCTGGAGGCTTTGTCAGCGTGGTGTGATTGATTTGGTCTTTAAGGGGTCATTAGAAATGCTTTCTTTCAGCCAAAAGTCAAAGATCAGCACTGGCTGATTGGCAATTAATGGGTATGTGGGCTTCATGTAATAATTTTCTTTTTCTCTAAAGATAATTACCAGCATATACTGTATGCTGTATTAAACTATTCCAATATAGATTCTGAAAATTTTTACTGAAACTGTAATTCAGATTAAGAGGAATATTTATCTAAAGCTAAAAAAAAAATCCATTGTTTTATTTCAGATTATATAATGGATTGAATACAATTTTAAATAGACGTTTCTTTAAAAGATTCATCTGTACCTATAGCACAGGAACCCATCTGGTTGAAACGGAACTTCTGCTGGTTTCTCTACTTCACCATGAATTTATGCAGAATACAAAACCCCAGTAGAAAGTGATCGTCAAAAGTTCCCTTCTGAATCTGATACGCTTTCCTCTACATGAGTCAGACGTGTACCTCACCAGATGTTATGATAAGCCAGAGCAAAGCAGATGGGATTAAACCTGTACCTTCCCACTCTGGAGGCCAAGAGAATCTCAATACAGTGCAAAGCATGCTGCACACATACCCTTCCTTCCTCCTTCTCTCTGTCGATCACTCCACTTACAAGCTTTTAATAGCATTTACAGCATTTTATTCTTAGTATTTTCTGATTCAGGTGATACATAATAAGTGACACAAAATATCATAACTGCACCTGGCCAATTATTATAATTTCACTAAAAGGGTCAGCTGCAGGATCAGCTGGATCAGCTGCAGCATTTAACACAACACATGATGCAGGCATATTATCCTATTACTCACATGGCTAAAACAAACACAATAAAATCTCATGGAAAAGCCTAAATGTATACATAATTGTGTATGACATATAAATGCGTTTTAAGTGTTTTTCATTAATAACCTGTTTACAGGATACTAGAGGTGCCTCCAGCATTAGATGTACCTGTTATAAAATGAGCAAAAATGAATGCATGAAATAAACATTATTCAAATTTTCCACTATTAACTGGAGAGATTATTTATCTTATAGCCTTTAAATCATGTACTGTTTCCTGAGGTATAAATATGATGTCACACATATTCTAGCTTCAAGTTTCTGGGAGGTCTCGTTTCAGGTTTCTGGGTGTCCACATGTCTGCTGGCCTTTCCTGGAACTTCAACACCTCTTCTCTCCTCAAAAAGGCGTCGTAGCGCCGGTACATTCTGAGGAGACTGAGGAAAGCTCAACTTGCTTCTCAGATCATGGTGAACTTCTATCATTGTACCCTTGCAAGCATCGTTACAGACTGCATCACTGTATGGTACAACAACTACACATTACATGACCAGAAGGCACTACAACAGGTAATGAAAACTGCGCAATGCATTATTGGAATTCAGCTGCTCAACATTAGAGACCTTACAGACAAGTGTTGCTTGCAGAGAGCAAGATGTATTATCAAGGACACCTCTAATCCCCACCATGGACTGTTTATACGTCTCCCACCAGGAAAATGCTACAGATGTCTGCGTTGTTGCACAATAAGACTCATGAATAGCTTTTTACCTTCAGCTATACTAATGCTGAACTCAGGTTCTAAGCATTTAATACTGGCCTCCACTTAACAAATAAACATTAGCATTAAACACCATACCATACTATACTATATTATACATTACCACTATAATCTGCAATTATTTCCAAGTACTTGCACTTTACTGCAATTCTCTGTCATACTACAGTTATTTATATCAGACTGTTATTTGCACATTATTTGCACATTATCGCTATTAGCACATCTGCATTTACTGTAATCCACTGTATGTACTTACTGTATCATATTGCACGCATCATGCTGTTTACCCCTATCCTAAAAATACCATTAGAGCTATAACAAAAAAAATGCATGTCTGAAATCTGCCTCGAATTGGACCCATGAGCACACTATCTCCCAACACAATGAAGAGGACGATGAAGGATGGTAAGAGCCAGGCGACAAAAATGTTCATTGTGAGGGGCTGATAATTTTAAAAACCTAATTACTTAAAACAGTTCTTGCTCATTTTCATGAAGGGTACTAATAATTCTGGAGGGCGCTCTATATGGAACAAGAAGCAGCAAGAGAAACATCAAGGACGCGTATACAGTATGTATCTGTCTGTAACTTTAATTACCTCTGACAGCCCAAGGTCCTTATTTTGGCTCATGGCAACTCTTATTACACTTGCTGAATTATTTTCCTCTCAGTTAACACTGTGAATGTGACACAGACAAAAAAAATATGCACTTGAATAGCATGCACTTCTCTGCATGCTTCTGACCAGTGCTGAGCTGCAATATTTTTTTTTAATATAGCCTTGTCAACTCCCTTGCCAATACCCGTTGTGGGAAAAGACTGCCACCATCATCAAGAAATACCCCAGCATTCGTCAACCTAAGTCTATCTACTGTATCTACAATGCATGTGCACCCTGGATAAACATTTTAATTTTCCGTGAATTAAGAAAAGAATGGAAGACCTGTTTACTCAGCACCTATTTACAGTACTACAACCTTTACACTCTGTGTCTTTGAATGAACAGTAGTTTAAGTTGAACAATGTAGCACAGTTTTCTAAAAAGTACAAAAAAAAAAATACTTGTGGGTACTTGTTTATGGTGGGCCTCTAAGTAAGACCTATGAGGAAGAGCTATGCCTCATAGAGTGGCATGTTAGAGTAGGGATCATCCTCATAGAAGGCTTCAGAGTCAGTAGACTTGCAAGTTAGGTAATATGTGATATTTTACGCAGATATCCTAGATTCAGCCACAAGGTAACTCTAAAAAGCACAAGCCAAGCTTATCACCAGAGCATGCAAGGGAGGTTCATCACAAGGCTCCTTGGGGATTACGGCAAATGGAGGTGCCTCGTCCCCTTCAGAAAGGCAGTAATAGACCCCTTCAGAAAGTGTGGTGCACTGCAAACGCTGCCACATACACCTTCAGGATATATGGAGACGTGCTGCTGTTCAACAATTCTTGAAGAAAAGTCAAGATCCTAGGATCTGGACAACAACCATGGTCCAGGGCATAAGGTCAACAGCCTTCACAGGGACATAGGGACTCTTGCATTGAGAAGTGTTCCTGCATTGCTAAATCACAGGCCCTAGTTGGTGATTCAGTCTGAGGTGCCACACACACAGACTCAGACAACCTGGTTGGGGATACCAAATCTCACCTTCCTTCTTGAACAGCACACCCTCCCAGGGAAGAAGCTGCTTGAGTGCTTTAACAACCAGTGAAAGGAATGAAACCTAGTCGTTGCTGACTATCTTGAGGCCACAAGTATGGCCCTTTGGCCTACCATATGAATTGCGCTCAGTGATACCAGTTGTGGTTCAGCCCACCTGAGATTCTGTGCAAGACAATGAGAACATAGCAATGTCTGAGAACCGGCAATAAGTGTGTCAGGACCAGGTGGACTACCTTCAATCCCAGGTGGTTGATATATCTTACACTTGTCCAAAAAGGCACCAGACAACTAAGGAAAGCATCAGTGGTGAGTATCTCTCTCCAGCATGAAAAGCACCCAACTGTACTCATGCTAGATATGCCCTGCACTCCCAGCATGCTAATGATTTTGCTCCTTTAGGACAAGGGCATGTTTCAGTATTTGGGATTCAATAGCATACTGAGAGCCCAACAGTTTTTAAATTCTGGCAGTTCCAGCAAGCCTGGGGAATTACTATTGTGACTGACAGGTGGCAGCCTGGCTAAGCTGGCAAGCGTAATAATATCTGCCTACACTGAGACAATGGAGTGGTTAGGAAATCCAGCTGCATTCCAGTGAACTGTGTGATTTGAATTCACTGTGAACTTAAGTGCTACAGTGTAAGAGAGAAGGGTGGACATGTTCTGCATGGCCTCCTTCTTGGTGAGAGCACACATGAGCCAGTAGGAACAAACTTCTTGAAACAGAGCAAAGATGTTGTTGAGGTCTGATGTAGTCACATTACTAGTCCATAGCCTTCAGGTATGTTCTTAATAAGTGCTGTCTAGGGCCTTCTCTACACCCTCTAATAGATGTAGGGTGTAGACTCATAGGTTATAATCAGGATGACAGGCCCCTGAGGTATAAGGAGGGTTGTTCTGAACAACGCAAGCCTCTGCGTTATGTGGGCTCTGCTCCTGGATCACTGATTTTAGCTGAGCCGTGCCTGTTGCCAAGTTTTTCATTCATCCAGGCAGCAAAGTAAACTGCATTCTGGGCTTTTTGCAGAGTTTATCAGGTGTCACTGTGTCTGGCCATTTACAAACAGGATGTTTAGACTGAGGAGGTTGGGCCAGATTCAGCACTGTCAGCACTGTCAAAGCAGGAGTTGTCTGAGGCTGACACAGCATGCTCAAGATGGTCAATGCCAAGGCATTGTAACTTCTGGTGTAAAATGGGTTCAATCTAACTTCACTTTCCTGCTTGGCTTAGTTAGATTTAGAGGTCTCATCAACCAACCCTGCTTCATTAAAAAGTCTAATCCATGGCCCACTAAATTTGCCTTTAAAATTGTTTGTCAACAATTTAAAAATTGAAACTTAAAAATTGAAGTCAACCCTAAGGATTTGGAAACAATTTAGGCAACATTCTGGCCTTCAATTTTTTCCTGTCGGCACCAATAGTATTTAACCCCATTTTCCATCCCTCTTTGATACATGGTGCATTTCCTTCTTGGTCTGCCCCAGGTATTGTATCTTTTAAATATCTCTATATTGATAATACCTTCATGTCCTTCCAACAGAAGGATGAAAAATATTCTGATACTTACACAGTAGAGTCATAGTGCAAGCTACACCTATTGATTCCTTTCTTGCCCCTCTTAGTTCTAATAAGGGCATGATATCACAATTATACAATTTGATTAATTCGCTAGACGTAAATTCTCTAAACAAAATGAAATCAATGAGAGGAGAGGAGGACCTTGTTGAGGAACTCTCAGATGAAGTTTGGCAGGATGCCTTGCACTGAGTCCATTCCTCATCAGTTTGTTCAAGACTAAACTTAATTCAATTGAACATTATCCACTGCACTCACTTAACCAAAATTCAACTAGCTACGTTCTATAGTGATCTTGACCCCACGTGTGACAGCTCCCGCCACATATATGTAATCAGTTTTGGTCCACCACAAGGCCCTTTTCTGAATCTGCTGCAGTCTCAGCCATTTTTGGAGTCCCTCCTCCAACTTTATCACTGCCCAAGTATAGTGCTGAGCTTGTAGCATTTTCAACATTATTGGCCAGGCATCTGATCTTACTTAGATGGAAATCACTTTCTCCTCCAACTCTTCATAATGGATTCATTTTATAGAATATTAGATGAACCATGAGGAGTTCTGCAAAAAAAAAAAAAGATTATTTATTTGTTTGTTTATTTGTTTATAATTTCCCCCTTATTATTATTATTATTATTATTATTATTATTATTATATACATTACTCATTAATGGCTGACCAAGTTACATATATGTCTATTTGTCCATCTGTTTGTTTTCTTCTTACAGTTTTATTCAGGGTGTATATGGTACATATATTCTACCTCATGTAACTAATTTATGGTGATGTCTAGCCTGAATAAACAAAGCTGAAGGGGAAAAAATGGGCTTAATCTGCAAACTTGAGTTACCTGATTGGTGTACATTGCAGTTTAAGACCTTTAATGGACTTGTACTGGCCACCATTTCCCACATGCATGAGAGTAAAAACAGTGCACTCTTACTACTTTTTTTCAGCCCCATGAACACCTCTAACACTGCACCAGTGCTGTTCACTGGATCGCAATATTGTCAGCTGTAGCGTCTCCTTTTCATATTTCCTCACTGACCTCCTCTAGATCTGGGGGGATCCTATTACACCTCTATTAGGCCAAGCTCAGTTAACTAGCAGAACCCACCAGAATGTGGAACAGTTTAAGGGAGAAAAGAGAGTGCTATTATCCTGCTCACTCAACTGGGAGTCACTCAACTCAGTGAAGAGGATTCAACATGAACAAAGTATAACAACACACTTTTAAAATAGACAGAGTACCAACTCAGTGCACGCAGACAGTAAATAATATCCACACGCTGAAGAAAGCCCCAGAGCTTATTGGAAGTGAACATCCAAACATCAGTGAGTGCTAAGTGCAGAGCAGTAGAACATGCCGTGGATAGAAATTGACTGAGAAACAGCAGTTGCTCAGTAGTGTCTTAAAATAATGCTTGTAGTATCAGAAATGTTCATGTATTTGTAGAAATTCATGTAGTCAGACACACAGGAAAAATGGAATGATTGTGTTCTGACAGCAGGATTTATTGTGAGTGCTGCATCATACGTCACTACATAAGCTTGTTAGAAGATCACACACTCACATTTAGGGTTATTTAGGTGGCCATGGTGGGTCAAATGGGTGGAAGAGAACTCTTTTATTCTATGTTCACAGTAACATTTTTAAAAATATATAAATTCATGACAAAGAGCCACAGTTTCACAGAACGTTTCAAGCGACAGCATGACAAACATGTGAATAGAGATTTTCACAGTTCTGTGCAAATTAGCTATGATGTGGTAAAGTGACAAATCCAAATGGTCAGTGGATTCAAAACCCAAATGATTCTTCTGATCAAACCTACAGTATGGAGCGACATTTGTCCACGTTTTCTTCAGTTCCCCACTTGCAACTTTAATTAGTTCCCGTTTACAGTTTGATACACAAAAATGAAACAAAAAACGTATAACCTTAAAATCCTATTCAGTCATATTTTACCTCTCATTAAATGTGTTTAGAGACATTACAAAGATAAATAAATAATAAAAAAAAAAATAAATCTCGTGCAATTAGCTTGCTTTGCAAATCTGCCAAGGAAGATAGTATGAAGCCTAGTATGTAATAGAGAAATCAAACAAGGAATTTTCATACTAGTTAGTGAATCATATAATTTAATATTATTGTTTAACTAATTAGCTTTACATTTGTATTATAAGTGTGTTTAGGGTTTTTTCTTTTTCTTTTCTTTTTTTTTTCTCAGCACTGGGAATCACCTGTGGTAGTCATACATAAACTACACGGTGGATAGAAATCAGGTTGAAAACTATTGCCGTTATTATTGCTTTATTAGGTCTGAGAAATATGTGACCCTTTAGAAGAATGATCATGTTAACATAACCATAATCATCTCATAAGCAAGAAAATATTGAATTTTTCGAAACTATAACATTTGATTAATACTTGAAAAACATATATATATATATATATATATATATATATATATATATATATATATATATATATATATATATATATATAATGTATGTGTGTGTGTGTGTGTGTGTGTGTGTGTGTATTGCATTTGAGTTCCAATCTGGGTTTAGTGTAGCCATTTGTACACAATATCCAACATAATTTTTTATTACTAGTTAGTAACCTGTATCATTAACATGCTAGATTGTGAGCAACACAGGCAGTTAGCATGCTAACCAGTTCAGAAAGAAAAATTACTCTGTAGGTAGCTCAAAGGAAACAGACCTTACAAATTGCCAGGGAAATCTCCTCTGGAGCGGTATGTTTCACTTGAATAATTCCTTATTATTCCACTTGTGCTGAAATGTATGATATAGGGAAGTATGAATGTAGAATTAGACCCAAAATGTAGAATAAGTGGCCCTTATTCTACGTTAGTGGAATAAGTCACTCAAGCTCTCGAATATTTTTCTTTTTCAGTGTTTACAGCGTTCTTGTAGTTTTGCATTGAGGAACAGGAAGAGGAAGAAAGTGTTTTAATGAGAGTAGGAGGATCCTGAGAGCTTTGGGCAAGCAGCTGTGATAGATAATCCAGAGTGGCAGGATGATACCCAGGATGATTAGGTGTGTGTGCATATGTGTCAGGGACGCACAGGAGACATCACTGCTACCAGCTCTGCCTCAGGCATTTTGTTTGTGAATGAGTTTTTCTGTTTTTAATTAATGTTTCACATTAATTAACATAATAGCCCACTGCTCCAGCTTCCAATCTGTTTTTCAATCACATCTATGCCTTGCAGTTCAGTCTCATCTAATCTTTATTTCAGAAAAAAAAAAAAAGTTTATAATGGATCTACGTGTCTTTTAAATAACATTCAAGGATTATATGAATTGCTGAAACAAGCTGTGAAAAATTGCAGACTAGTGGACAATGTTTCTTGAGAAACAGGATTTTTCCTGCATTGCTTCATCTAAATGTGCAAATGCAGCAGTTCAGCCAGAGCTTAATTTCAGCCGGATCTTGCCGGAACAGGATCCAGCACCTTTAAAATATAGCGCACCTGCATTCCGGAACCTTTTTATGTGGATCTGGCACCACTGCAGCTAGATGTAAAGACTCCCGCAGCAATATTATCAAAACAAAACTAGTTTTAGTTTTTAATTCACCAAAAGTAAAACAGAACAACAAAAAACCGACAATAGAAATGCTCACATATTGCCAATAGCCAATCAATAGCCTCTTTCACATAACGTAATCAGTTCAAGATCAAAGTTCACCTGAATTCGTTGTCACAAAGTGAAGCCTACAGTTACATAGCATGCGCTGAGTGTGTCATGGAGAAAAGAAAGCAGTTATCATTAAGAGCATTTTTAAGAACACAAACAAAATACTAAAAAGGGAAATGTCCGAGAGCGCAAGCAGCAGGTTACCGAGGAAGCACTATGGTGATCGTTCCCACGACTAGCAGTGACAACGCTAGCCTTATTGTGGACGGTTTTTAGAAGTGGCTAAACCTTGTCAACCTGTGCAAGATTTTGAAAGTGAGATTGACTGCACAGAATTAAATACAGTTAACAGCCCACGTACAGTAATTCAGTCTTTTACTGAGTTCAGGGACTCAAATAGACAAAAGGTTCCAGAAGGACTGAGGTAGTTGTTGGCTACAGTGAATAAAACACTGATCTCGAGTGGAGCGTGAGCAAAGCTAGTCCAAAATCAATCTCATTTGTGGCTTGGAGTGTGGACCCTTCTCATACACACCATCTCGTCTCCACTGTGTGTCCACTGCTTACAAAGTTCGATCCCGAGCCATTTGTGCGCTCATAGATACATAAAGGACACAGGGAAGAGGACACTGACATTACAGCTTTGTGGAATATTTTGTCTTAGGTAAGACGACTTTGTCTTGATTATGTTGTGCGGGTAATGTTAGTTTATTGTAAGTAGGCTTACTGTATGAAACATAGCTTTGTTTTTGAAGTGCTTTGGGCAAATGTGTTTTGTAGCTAACTGAGGTAACAGCATATTCTGTAAACTGATAGAATGTGAAATCCATAAATGTTTCCCTTTGTACTGAGAATACTCACTGCTATTAAGTTCGTCATGCTATTAGGTCGCTGTACCAGTGTGATCAGTTACATAGGCAGCTACCTATCAGCATTGAATATCGTTGGTTACTTGAGATACTGGAAGCACTTTTACATGGCTCTAAGTTCGAGGACCGGGACCTGTCGTGTGCCTCCCGACCTGCAGATTTACAAATTAGGCACTGGGTTTAGCACAGTGAATATGTTAGCCTATATTCAAAGTAATATACAAATTTTGCATTAAATCCAATTATCCTGTTTGTGTTACCGTGAGTCCGGTGGCCCAAAGGTGTCTCAGGTGGGGATCGAGGTCAGGCCGGGTGAAAATGGAAGGCAGTTGAAGCTGTGGATGATGCTGAGTCATGTCTGAAGCAAAAGGCATTGGTGGGCATGGTGGTGCATGGAAGGGCAGGGCTGGGTAGCAATACGTCATCTCAATACGGAAAGATAAGGAAGATCTCAGCACCAGGATGAGGTGCGGGCGTCGCTCAAGGAAGTGCGAGCCAGCAAGATGGTTGGGATGTGGCAGCAAGGAGCCTGGACAAGGGAACAAGTAGTAGAACGTAAAGTGACTTGGGCTGAGCTCTGGAATTCCGAGCCCCACCGAATAAACTTCTTAATCCAGGCTGTCTACGACATTCTACCAAGCCCGTCCAACTTGTTCTGCTGGGGGAAGGCAGAGTCACCAACTTGCCCTCTGTGTCTGAAGACAGGCAGCCTGGAACATATCCTCAGCACCTGTCCAAAAGCACTGAGTGAAGGGCGTTATCGTTGGCATTCTGAAGGCCATAGCAGACACCATCTCCAGCGGATAACTCACTTTAAGTGTTTTCGCCCAGTGAAGAAGACCATCACTGTTGTCAGGGCTTTGGAGAAGGTAACACCAGCAGCTAGGACCACCTCATCTGGTCTGTTAACATCAGCACAGAACTGGGAGCTGAGAGTCGACCTGGGAAAGCAGCTTAACAGAAACTCTTCCCATAACATCGTTAAGGCCAGATATGGTGCAGATCTCAGAATCCTCCAAGCAAATTATCCTCTTAGAACTTACTGTTCCCTGGGAGGACTGTATCGAGGAGGCCAGTGAGAGGAAGAGAACTAAGTACAGCGGGCTGGTACAGGAGTGTCAATGCATGGATAACGAGACGCGCCCTTCCTCCCAATTTGCATCATTCGTATGCGAATGTTTTTAGAATGCAAGACGAATGGAATGTAACATGTTTTTCATGTAAAATAGTACAAGTTATTACAGCCTAGTTCTCTTGTTCAAAGTAGTTATAGTGTTCAGAAACATTTTTGTTCATTCATGTTCCATACCTGTCCGTTATATAGTTCTATAAAATTTATTTTCTATCAAAACAGATTATAGGTTCAAAATCTATCAAAAACAGATTATTGATTAGGTTATATATAGATAGATTTATATAGAATATAGATAATCATTATACGCTCCCAAGTAGATTACATCCTGTGCAGGCGGAGAGATTTGAGAGAGACTAGAGACTGTAAGGTAATAGCCGGAAGCAACGTGGCACGGCAACACAGACCAGTAGTATGCTGCACAACCATTAAATGCCAGAAAAGCAAGGAACCCAGACGACAACCACAGACAAAATGGAAGCTCAAAACGGAGGAGGGGATGAGTAACTTTAGAGCGGAGGTAATGAAAGAAAGAAAGCACCCTGCCGTCGAACTGGACTACTACCGCCAACCTGATTAGGCTAGCAGCAGTAAACGCCCTGGGTTACTCCAAAATGCTGAGAAGAGAAAATAAGGAAACGTGGTGGTGGAACCCAGAAGTACAAACCAGCATACAGCGGAAGAAAGAAGCGAAAAAACTATGGGTAACAACCAAAGATGAAAGAATTTCAGAATAGTACAAGAAAGCCAACAAAGAAGCAAAGAAAGCCGTGGCAAGGGCAAAGCAAGAAGCCTACGACGAACTGTACAGACGAATAGAAGATGGAGGAGGGGAACGGGAACTGTATCGTTTAGCACGCCAACGGAACTGACAAAGACTGTTGAGATCCAACAAAGATGGGAAGAATACTACAAGCAGCTCGTGAATGAAAAGAACCAACATGGAAAAAGATACAAACAAGAACTGGAGAACAAAGAAGAAGTACCATCGATCAGCAAACAAGAAGTGCAAGCGGCACTGGGCTGTTTCTCACTGGGCTGTTCAATCACATATTGAACACCGAAGTAATGCCAGCGGAATGGAGAGAAAGTGTTCTAGTACCCATCTTCAAAAACAAGGGAGATGTATGAACTGCTCCAACTATCGTGGTCTGAAGCTCATCATCCACACTATGAAACTCTGGGAGAGAATCATAGAAGATAGACTGCGCAAAATTGTCCCTGTCAGCGAGCAACAGTTTGGATTTGTTCCGAGCAAGATCACCATAGAAGCTCTATTCGCCCTGCGGTTGCTCATGGAGAAGCACCGAGAAGGGCAAAAAGAACTGCATTGCATATTCGTGGACCTGGATAAAGCATATGGTAAAATCCCACACTAAGAGGTTTGGCGTGCCTTGCACCAGTCAGGTGTGCCAGCCAAATATGTCAGAGCAGTTAAAGACATGTACACTGACAGTAAGACCAAAGTCAAAAGCGCTGTGGGAACCACTGACAGCTTTGACGTTAAGGTTGGACTCCACCAGGGGTCAGCCTTAAGTCCATTTCTGTTTATCACCCTTATGGACAGTCTGACAGATTCTGACAGTCTGACAGGACTCCGGCAAGAACCACCACGGACGATGAAGTATGCTGATGACATTGTACTATGCACGGAGAGCAAACGCCAAGCTGAAACAGCACTGGAAAGCTGGAGAGCCACGCTCGAAAAGGGGGGACTGAAAATTAACAGCAAGAAGACCAAATACATGTGCATTGGTGATCCTGAAAACCGTGACTCATTGAAGTTCAATGATGGAGAAGAAATTGAACAAGCAGATAACTTCTGCTACCTTGGATCCATTGTGGAGAAAAATGGAACAACCGGACAAGAGGTCAACTACAGGATCCAAGCAGGTTCGGCCGGCTGGAGAAGAACTACTGGAGTCATGTGCGACAAAAGAGTGCCGGCTAAAATGAAAGGAACCATCTACAACAAAGTGGTACGACCAGCCATGCTGTATGGTCTGGAAACAGTGGCTACCACAAAAAGACTTACTGCTGCTCTGGAAGTAGCGGATATGCGAATGCTCAGATTTTCGTTAGGCCACACTAGGCCAGACAAAATCCAAAATGAGCAAATCAGGAAAACAGCCCAAGTCGTGCGCTTCATGGACAAAGCAAGAGAAGAGTGACTGAGATGGGAGGCTTGGGGGGGCTTTAGCTACAAAAGGTTGAGAACCTCTGCTGTAGATGAATGAATGAATGGATGAATGAATGAACCTTTTTTTTTTTTTTTTTTTACAGTGGAGTCGACATTGCCTTGCACCCAACTCAAGCTCTATTTAGACGTCAAGTTAATCTACTAAACATTAAACTGATCGTGCTTCTCTAAATGTCCTTTTCTCTGGCATATAAAAATAAAAGGTCAGGCTCACTGATGATCAAGCTGGCTGAAATCGCATGAACATTAATAACTGTGTCATGACTGAATGCCACCTGTTCCCCAAAATGGAAATGAACAATGACCTATAAGTTCTGGGTCAATAATGATATTTCAGTGGTGGTCATGCTACCTCACGCCACCCCTAAACTCTGCCTTTGCCCAGGCATCCTGTTTATATTCAAATAATTAACTATTTTTCATTTTAATATTCAGCATACACTTCATTTAAAAACATTTTTGTACACCTACCAACTCTATATGTGCTGTATATAATGGAAAAAGTACCAGTTTATAATGCACAATCACATTCCACCTACGCTCACTCAGCATTTGTTAGTTATTATATAGGTACACTTTGTACATTGTGCAATTATGTATATTCCATTTCCAAGTTTTAGAGAAATGAGGTTTGTCCTGTAAGATTGGTCTGACTCCGCATGAGGGCCAGTTCAAGACCGAGAAACAGGCTGTGCAGCATCTTTGGCATGTGTTCATGCTGTGTAAATGGATTATTTGCTCAGTGAGGATGTCTCATTTGCAGTGAAAAAAAAAAAAGGGATATCCCCTACCTAAAATGGCTCACAGTTACTCACACAAACAGCTATTTCCAGACATGGTACACACATGAAGAGAGATGAGCATACACACACAAATGGCCTTATCCTGTTCTCCTTCTGCTCAAAAGGGCAAAGGAAATGTATTATGTAGTGGTACATGTTTACTCGAGCTGTTCTGTTCTGTTGTGTTCAGAAATTGCATAGGAGTCTGGGGTACAAAGGCATATATTTCTCTCTCGCCCTCTCTCTCTCTCTCTCTCTCTCTCTCTCTCTTTCTCTTTTATGTCTAAATATAACAGTAAAACTGGATTCAAATCTATTGTAGAGACAGCCGGTGGCATAAGATCTGGTTCCAATCAAAATATACACAAGACAAGAATACATCAATGAAATGTTTCATCCAGTTTTTTCAGACAATCAGTATTTCTGCAGAGTAAGAAATAAAGAAAAGAAAAGCGTAAACTGAGAGGCTAAATTTAACTCTTTGTTCTTTATGCATTCACACGCGCACTCAAACATTGAAGGTAATTCAGCCCAATCCCAATTCGATCCACTTTGCACATTCGACTCCATATGGTGAGTTTGTGTTTAGATTCCCATGAGCTCAGAGTCACCTGTTCCATTTTATGTTCAGGCGTGTGCAAAGCTAACAAAGCCATGATATCTGCTCACGCTCTTGGTTGCTGTTCTCCCTAACACACGCTGAGGACAATCAATGCACCACATCATACTTGATAATCAGCTTGATTGATCTCCTGCTGAGTTCCTGACCTCCGCATCCTGACTCACCCAGACCATGCTGCTTTCATCAGAATCTCCTACTGTTCTGTGTCTTCCTCTCTTTTCTGGAGCACATTTGTATACTACTTCCATAATGATTCATTTACAGGCAGTACTTGAAATTACACTACACTCATTCACACACTAACCATATGGTGTCTAGAATATTTGCAACTGAAAAAAAATATTGCTGAAGCTTTACAAATCCATACATACTTCTGTACCCTCTAAACATTCATCAGCGCACAAGTCAGTGAATGAATTTTTGTCTATACTCGCCGGCCACTTTATTAGGAATGCCTGTACCTACTCTATGCAGTTATCCATATTCACAACCAGGTTTAACCACATCACCTGATCTTTTTCCAATCTTCCACTGTCCAGTTTCGGTGAGACTGTGCTTAATGTAGCCACAGATTCCTGTGGCACCCGATGTGGTCTTTTGCTGTTGTCGCCCATCCAACTCAAAGCTCGATGGGTTGTATGTTCTGAGATGCTTTTCTGCTCACCGTGGTTGTAAAGATTGGCTATTTGATTTACTAAAGCCTTCTGAAACCTCTGACCTCTCTCATCAATAAGCATTTCCGCCAGAAGAACTGTCATGCACTGGATGTTTTTCTGTGCCATTCACCATTCTGCCTGCCGCCTATCCCAGAGAATTCGGGGCACAAACTCAGGCGATTCAAGCTCCCAACCCTGGAGGTGCTAGGCAAACATGCTAACCACCAAGCCACCGTGCCCCCAGGTGTACAGATGTTCGTAAAAATTTGGTTGGTGAATGTAACTCATTGATGTAACCCTGTGACTGTAACTAGAGTGATCTTTTGCGATCATAATAATTCAGGTCACGACAATTCCTCACATTTATGTATATAAATATAATTTCCCCAGATTGTTTTATGATGTCAAAGTTAGAGAAAGTTTTACTCACAAGCACAAAGACATTTCAGTCACGAGCATATTGTGATGCTGAGGAGCTCTTGTGTGGAAATTCATATTCAGCAGAGCCTCAGTGCTGCCTTTCCAGTCTCGAAGATGGCAATAATTCAGCTATCAATCTGTCCATATTTGTCACCTAATTTAAAGTGAATGGCCTATTACAAGTTTATGATTTAGGCTGCTTTAGGCTGACACACACGCACACATACACATGCAAAGACACATTTCAACTGCTTTTATGTCTCTAAGGCCAATCATCAATTCCCAGAATGCAGGAACGCACAGTATCAAGGAAATATGCTTGCTATTTTTCATTTGCTCAAAACTCCTGTCTAGTGTGTGTGTGTGTGTGTGTGTGTGTGTGTGTGTGTGTGTGTGTGTGTGTGTGTGAGAGAGAGAGAGCTGTTTTCCTGTCCTTGAGCAGTTGTTTTGAATGTGTAGTTGCAGGTAGCCTTGGGCTGAATCAGAGCAGCAGATGCTCCTCATCTGCTCTCTTTTCTTTCTTTCTTTCTTTCTTTTTTTTTTTTTTTTTAAAAAAAGACTACACGTTCTGTTAAAAAGTTCAATTAGCAATTGAAAGAAGGGATTCTATGATTCGAATATGCTCTTTGAACTGATTTGTTTGTTTACACTTCTTAAAAGCCTTACTCGTCTAATCTAAGGCAGGAAAACACAGTAATACTTTAAAAGACAAATTAGGGACACATTCTGTACAATATTACTAGTTTCAGGGGTGGCTTATATGAATGAGCTAACCCTGTTCTTTGGAAGATAAAAATCTAAGGTTTCAGTTTTGGCAACCACATCAGATTATTTGCTGTTAACAAATGCCTTAAAGTGGTCATTAAAAAAATACATAGAATGGTATGAAGAAGCAAGGCTAGGGCTGATTTCTTTCTAGCACAGACTGTCGATTCATGCAGCCCATCAGTGACAGTTGTTTTGATTTCCATTTAGACTAACATTTTCCAGCCCAGGTCACTGGCACATCTGAAACACATCACTGAGCAGTAAGAAGGCCAATGTGAAATACAGTCTAATGAACATTAAGTGCGTGAAGAATAAACCTGAAAAACCATATTTATAGTACCATATTTATTCTATCATGATGCCTTTGGAGGAAATATTAAACAGACTAAGCGGACTAGGGGTGTAAGACAATACCAATATTTGTATCTGTTTAGTGCTTCAAATATCCAAATCTGGATCTATATTTGGATTTAAACCTGACGAGTGTGTGACTCTAAGGACCTAAAGTTTTTTCTTTCTTTTAAAATAGAGATATGCACAGGACTGTTTATTAAACCCATTCACACAGTAATTACATTTTCTATACATTTATAATGAATTTACAAACTAGTAGCCTAATTTAAACATGCATGGCCCTGACCAGTCAGTTACTAAGGATGAATGAAACTACACTGCACTGTAAAAGCATCACTGTAAAGCAATGGTCACCAACCCTGTTCCGGAAGATCTACCTCCCTGAAGACTTTAGCTCCAACCATAATCGTAATCATGGCCTTAAGAAGTTCTTCATCAACTCAAACAGGTGTGTTCGATTTAGGGTGGAGATGAAACCTGCAGGAAGGTCGATCCCAAGCAAGAGGGTTGGTGACCACTGCTGTAAATGCATTGTTTACATTAATGAATGTGGTCTTTCTTTGTCCTGCAAGCATCAGATCTGACCTCTTGCTGGCTTGAAAGTGAAAACCTCTTGTCGGATATTTACACGTCTAGTCTCAACCAGATGTCAAGTTTTGAAATAATTCAAAACTTCTGTATATTCTAAGCATGTATTCGTATTCTGTTACATCCCGAAAGCTCACATTGTCCAATCAAAATGCAAATTACACAAAAGGACAGATGACAGAACCATAAGTTTAGTGGGTTTTGAATGAAACTTGAAAACTTGAAGTGATTTGAATAAAACTTTTCTGTTTACCATGTTTGGTATTTGGAGAAAATGTGGCATGAACCCAGTGGCGCATTATGGAGTTGGAACACTCGAAATGCAGCTGCATATATGTGCATATCTGCATATACATTATTCGTATCATATCACTGATGAGATATCTCTGATACTACGCACTGCTCAGCAGTAATACAGTAGTTTCCCTGTTGAACAATTAATAGATATTAGATTGGAGCCTTTTATATCATGGTGTACACCAGCTGTTAATCATCAGAATCCTCAAATATTCTGAGATATTCTAAGATACAGAAATATAGAAAGAATAGATCGGTGTAGAGAATCCTTAGAGGCCTTGGTCTTTCTCTACCTGTCTCCCTTGTCCTTCCTGTCTGCAGCATCATTGTGACTCAGACTGCTATTGTATTTTCACTTTATTTTGTGTTTCTTTGCTAGCATGTATGCACATTTGTGTGTGTGTGTGTGTGTGTTTTGACCCCAACACCTTTTGACACAACAATATCCATTCACTCTAGCACATTTTGACACGTTTTTCTGCACTGAATCATACCAGAGCGTGAGATATATCTATGCCTCAGGGGATAAATCTGTGGCATTTTGACACTGACCACAATACTTTGCAGCATTACAGTACAATGTCACACACGGTCAAGATCAGCCAATCATTCATGACGTCTCAGATATAAGAGTTTAGAGGTTATGAGAGATGTCAACAAGTCTGTCAGAGCTGGGGGGCAAAACATGTGGGTGTTTATATGTGGGTGTTTGTTGCAGAGAGAGAGAGAGAGAAATTGAAGATTGAAAATGTTCCAAACAAGCAAGCTATGTCAGTCTGTGTGACATGGCGAGATCTCATATGTTTGGCGCAGTGTGTGCAGATGGTGAAGAACAATTTTGGTGTGATTAAGACAGTGACAGCTCAGTGTTTGAAGTGAGTGTTGTTTCTCCTTCAGAGAATAGCAACACATACTGCATAACAGATTATTGCCTAGTTGTCAGAGGAGGAGATAGTTGAAAGTGAGTACAGATACAGGCAGAAAATATCGAAAAACAGGACATGTAGCCTAACAAGATAAAGAAACTCTTTGTGTTAAGCGGTAATTGGTCAAAGTGCAGTCAGACAGTCTTAGATTAAAGGAATAACAGGTCTGACAGGCTGAGTTCGGTCAAATACACATCACTCTGTAGAAGATTTTTTGCTGTTGAATGTAATTTTATAACCACAGAGTATAAAATGCTACAGAGTTTCCTGAAAGTGTGATCTTGAGTTTGTATACAGAAAGGCAGCCCATATGGATGTTTTCAAGTAGTAAGAACGTTTTTTGTTTGTCAAGTTGTATTCATAATCGTTCATAATACTGTATATCCTGCTAATGCAGACTAAATAACCTGAACCTGATTTTTGAGAAGATTTTAAGTCATATTCATTATGATCTTCACTGTTAGTGAAGCTAGATGATATAAATGAAGCTAGCTTGTGAGTTAACCCGGCAGGATTTCTGATTTTATGAAAGGATATTTGAGTCATATTCATAAGTGCTTGTTTCCCACATCATTCTGTGTAAGTGTGTTTAAAAAAAAAAAAAAAAAAAAAAATCACAGAAGAGTTCCTAAATACTCAAACCAGCCAGTGTGGCATCAACAACCATGCCACGGTTAAAGTCACTGAGATCAGGTTTTTTGTTTTTTTTAAAAAAATTCTGCTGTTTGATGTGACTATTAACTGAAGCGCTCGACCTGTACCTGCGTGATTTTATGTATTGCGCTGCTGCCACATGATTGACTGATTGGACAATGAATGTGCATGATTGTGTGAGTGTACAGGTGTTCCTAGTAAAGTTGCCAGTGTGTGTATATTGTAATATGTTAAAAATAACACAGTGTAACAGATTTAATGACGCAGTATTTAAACAGTGCTTCTAAATATTAAGGTCAGTATTATTTAGAAGCTGCAACAACAAAGCGATAAAATCGATAATAATCGATTATTAAAATCGTTGTCAACGATTCTTATCGAGTATTTGGTCTGCGTGCGGAAACAGGGTATATTTACTCACTACGTTCATCTGTTCCGAAAACAGGCTTCGGAGCGTAAATACTAAAGTTGTGTCCCAAATGACGTACTATACACTTGCACTATGCATTATGTACCCTACATTCTAGTGTTTGAATTTTACAAAGTTAGTATTGTCTCAAAAATGAGCGTTTATTTTTCGTAACCGGAAGTATAAGCCGCTTCCTAGTCGATGGCGCATGACATCATTGGCACGTTATGTGATGCTGCTAGGTTTAGAAGATACCCAGAGTCACCGACAATGAAATTCTTCAATTTACCGTTTATGTCAGCGTTAACTTTTATTCCCAACGTGACCTCAGTCACCATCAGACAGAGGCATCGGTGTATATGGAAGAAAGTATGCGACCTCCAAGTCCTCTAAGGCAGGGGACCATTTTATATACAGTGTAGTGAAGAAGATCAAACTTTATAAAGCACAGTTTGTGTAGCATGGACATACAACAGTGATCTTATGTTTATATCCAAAATGCTCCATTATGTGGAAGGGGTTGGGGAAACTGGTGCAAGTTGCTTAAGAGGTTTAGTTTAATTTACGATAATGTCATGTCATTGTATGGTGTATACATATGCTAGCAGTGTAAATTCTAACGAGTAACGAGGCCGTAAATTAGTAACGAGGCCGCATTGCTCCTCGCTCGCAGTGATACACAGTGGGAGCGCAAATAAGATCTCTAATGTCTAATTAAAACACTACGATCAAAAGTAAACACAAGGAAAATAATATTCCTAAAGGCAGTGAGTGACAGAAACCACAAGGTGCAGTGAAAGTGAGTTTATATTATTAATTTAGAACTGTAGTTTAATTCAGTGCTTTTTGTGCATCCATAAAAAATAAATGCATAAATACTTATTATAAAGTTAATTTATATATATATATATATATATAAATAAATATATAAATATATATATGCACAAAAAGCACTGAAGTAAACTACAGTCCTAAATGAAAAATATATATTCTGGTGTGTGTAGCTGTGTGTATTGGGTTCTTTTCAGTCTTATATAATTGAACAAACAGCTGTGTAAAGTTTTAGTCTGACGTTTATATTTTTAACACTCCGTTTGTGGATTTTATCTTAAATATACGGAAAAATGGTACTGAAAGTTTGCCCCCATCCGATAAATCGATTAATCGCAGGGAAAAATTATCGGCCAAGTAACGGATTATGAAAATAATCGTTAGTTGCTGCCCTAGTATTGTTATCGTCACCCAATTGCCTCATATTATTACATACAATACCTGAGAATAAATACATGAAAATGAGCAATATGAAGGTCATGCTACCAGTCTGTGCTCTCCACCTTTCTTTGTATAATACTGCACTGTAGTAATTAACAGTACGTTGTAAATAGTGTTTTAATATATGCATAATCTTTACTATTGGTTTGCTACAAAAGACACCATGATATGTGGGATCTGTTCTACAGTATAAGCATCATGGCATACACAAGCTTGACATACACATGTGTGTGGTGCAATGGCACTATCTCTATCTGTTTATTGTTGCAAATGTTTGTATGTGTATCAATATTCAAATTTAAACCCAAAGTGGGTGTTTGTTTATTCAAATAAATATAAATGATCCCACTATGCCACCAAAACACTGCTTTAAAAAAAAAAATAAATAAAAATAAAAAAAAAAGGTGGAAATGCCAGAACTGACACTGACAGTTCCTCAAACTCAGCTATCACTCAAGTTCATAAATGGTCTCAACTAAAGACGTACAAGGGACTGTTTTATAAATCAATCAATATTTCAAATTTTTTTGTTGTTGTTGTTCATACAGACATGAGATATTTTCTAACAAATATAATTCGTTCGATTTCCCAAAATGTTAACAAGCTGTATTTGCATTCGGTTACATCCCTGATGCACATATGAAGCATACTGAATATTCAGTCAGCAAAACACAACCATTACATCACTTTCTATATTAAGTTTTTTTGTAATGACAAAGCCATTAGCTCACAGATTATCATAATAATTATATGCCATTACTGATTGATGAGTATTTCGAGAAGTGTTTGAGCTAGCTTCACCAAACAATCAATCAGAAGTCAAACTGGAAAATGTGCTGTTACAGTGAAGCAGAGTGTGTATGCACATCCAGGGTATTTACCCAGCGCTGTTCCAGATAACACACAACTCATTAGCCACAGCATTCACCAAGGGCCGTTCAGTGAAGTGAGTGCTATTTTCATTTCCTCAGTCTTTAACTACATAATGAAGAGTCGTCTACACACGAGAATGCACGCACACATACACACACATGCACTTTGCTACATTTTCAGTAACTAAAGGAGATTTGATTGAAAGTAGCTGGGTTGAAACTAGATGAAAGTGCTGATCGAAAGTAGCCGGGTGATATGCTTTGAAGTAGGGCACCATTAGAGTGCTGTGAGATTTGCGTTATGATCCATGCTGAGCAAGGCCAAGGAGTTCTTCAGCTCCTGATCTCTCCTTCAGCCTTCATGGGCCCTGCTATTTACATGTTGCTGAGTAAGGTGCAGTGCTGCATTTGTGCCAGGACAACTTCAAAAGGCCCATAGATTTACCGCCGGTCCAGAAATATAATCTCTAAATCCCGTTACTGTGGCCAGCTTTGGCTTTGAAGCTGCAGGCAATGCAATACAGCAGCCATCATTATTAAGCCTCTTTAAACCAATGTGCAAATCTGTTTGATACTACAGTACCACAGGATGATAACAAATGCATAATTTGGGTGGAAAATCTGAAATGGATTTTTCCAAAAGCAAAGGCTTTGTCTATTGGTAAATGCTTGAAATAAATAAATTAATAAATAAATAAACATATATAAAATGTTCATTTACAGTGTTGCAATAAACTGGCATCCCATCCAGGGTGTAGGCAAGGATAAGCTCTGACCAGGATAATGCTGTTGCTAAAAATGAATGAATATTCATATCCAATTGGGAGTTGTGTTTTTTTTTGTTTTGTTTTTTGAATCATTCTCTAAATATCTATAGTATTTATGCCTCCTTAAATGAATTATAATTTTATCATCTTTATCTTGAGGTGGAGCCTTGTTTACTCAGTTTCCATGGCATGTCAATTGCGGCTGTACCTTGTCTTCTTTGTGAGCTTCCTTCTTCATTTTCTCACAAATCAGATTTCATCTGAATCACACTGAATAGTTCTGCAAACTAGCCCACTGCTTGAAGAGCTGTGTGAATAACTAGTGAGGGGAAGCTTGTGGGTGTTTGGCGAGGTATGTAGAACCACATCTCCCTTAGAGACTCTTCTCTTTCCATAATATGTGCCTTTCTCCACTTCTGCATCGCTGTACTCCTATTTCTCTCAGTTCGAGATATTCTTTTCAATGGAGAGATGATTATGCTTTAAGATCCATAACATATCTTGCGCTAAAGTTTGAATTTAATTTGTTGGACATCATCCGAGCTGCATTACGTGGTTTCTGATCCTGATTGTACTACCTCCGGTTTCATTCTCTCAGGCTGGTGATGATGTTGGCACAATATTATTTTTCCGTCCCTCTTCAGCAAGAATACACATGGCACCGAGACTGTGAAAAGTTTGCTGAATGGAAAATTCACTGATTGGTGGTGTGATATAAATGGAGCTTGATTAAAGTGACTGTTTAGTGAAAATCGTTTACATGGCTAGTAACAACTGAGCACTAATAGTGCTCATTAGCCAAATCATCTGCTATGCGGCGAAACTAGTTTGCGTTGTTGTTATATATATTGGCATTTGGCTTCATGTCAGAAGTGAAGGATTAATGACTGAAGGATTAACGAGTCCGGCTGCATTTCTGGCAGGCCTTGACAGATGTTTAACACTTAGCTAACAAACATGAAATGTAACTGGACAGTGAAAAATAATATTTATCCTGAAGCACTGAAAGCCAGAAGAGTTGTTCCATTTTCCATTTAAAATGAACATGTTTTGATTGTGTCAGTCCATCTACACACTGTTTTGAATAATGATCTCATTTGTTAAGGAGTTCTAGACATAAAGGTGCAGTAAAGGGAATTGTAGTTAATATAATTGTATAGATGTGATTGTAGTTGAACATCACTCTTTTTTTTTTTTTACTGTTTTTCACTGACGCTATGAGGAACATCTTGTGCGGTGCAGATTCCTTCAATCATCCTGCCATATTGAAGCTTACTATTGTATTGTTGAATTTCTGGAAACTAATCCTTTAATAAAACACCAAGATAGTGCATTGATTACAATGGAATAGACTTTATGTAATCATGAGCTATAGGAGTTGCAGGGTACAGACTTCCACATACTGTCTTGTTCATCCACTCTGATTGGTTTGGCAGGTATCAGAATAATCATAGTGATTGGATTACTGTAGGTAAAAGCCCAGAGTGAGGTTTTATATTTCGCTGAGGTGCAGTAATCTGGCCTGGGGTTCTGACCCATTTTTGGCTCACTAAGAGACTTGAGAACTAGTCTAAAATTGAAACACACTTATTGGCACATGCTCCATGCTGCATATGATAAGATTCCCACACTCTCTGTGTGAGTAAAGAACAGGAGGATGCAGCTGCGTTGCCATTCCCAAGTCTCATAGTGTGCCAGAAATGGGTCAGAACCCCAGGCCAGATCAGTGCGACTCAGCGAAGCACAAAACCTCCCTCTCATAAACCTAATCCAATCATTACAATCTTTCCAGCACCTGATGAATCAATCAGAGTGTTTTTCTGGGTCACAAACACCAATAGGTTACGTGACGCCATGGGATTCATCGCATTCTTGCTTGCATTTTGCAATTCTATGCTGTTTCAACATTCAATGACACGCCTGCTATTACTTTCTGACTGACGAGCTTGTAAAAACAAAAGTCCTCAAATTGTGGCAGTTTTTTTGTTTTGTTTTTTTGATAGGCTGTTTAAAAAGAAAATCCTCTTTCTTCCTATCCACTTTCTTCTGGAAAGTTCTAAAAGAAATAAAGTCTTGTAGTTTCAAAACCCGATCTCAACAGAAATAATCAGGCGGTGCATCGTGTACACAGAAAAGAAAAGAAATGTTTTTGTGACAAAAAAATTTCAGGGCAGATGAAAGTTTTACATAATGTAATTTTTTCACACTGGTTGGAGAATAGACAAAAGAAATGGGAGGCACAAAATGTCTAACAGGAGGCATTAGGCAGGGACTCCAGTGATGCATTTCTAATTTGTATATAGATGAGAACATAGGATTTTTCAAATGTGGCATTTATACATGTGGCATTTACACATTTCGATCCAAAAGCAAACAAAACTCCATTTAGTATTCAGAAAATGACAAACAGGTGCATAACAGAAACAAAACAAACAGGGTGAGAGAGAGAGAGAGAGAGAGAGAGAGAGAGAGAGAGAGAGAGAAACAAAGAAAAAATTTGGAAAGCACAAACGTAGCCTCGCTCAACTTTTTAGAACTGATAGAACTGATCTTTGGGCGTTTTTAGTGGCGCTTCATGATGAGAGAGTGAGACAGAAAGGTTGTGACTAAGAAGAAGTGAGAGGCAGAAAGACGGCATTCCAACTGAGCACACTTTCCAGTGTACTGAATGTTGGAGCATTTTCACAGCTGATTCATCACCAGCACTCTTTGCCATCCTCGGCGTAGGCTGTGTCTAACACCACCTGTGGTTGAGGTGTTTGTGTGGCTCATAAAGCATCAGATTAATCATTAGCCCTGTGAATTTCCTCCTGATGTGCTTGGCTTCACGTACGATATCCGCATTCCACTTGTAAGCGTAAGAGTCACTGCAGCATATAGTACATCTCTCTCTCACACACACACATACCAGCAGTGGACAAATCATTCGCCCCGACAGCCAGGACAAGCCATGCAATGTTAACATTTCTAAAAACACAGAAACTGCTGATCTCCAGAGCTTTTCAGAGATTTGCTGATCTCCATATATATCCAATTATCCCTACTGGGTCGTGGGGACCCTGGAGCCTATCCCAGGAGACATGGGGCACAATGCAGAGAACAATCATACTTGGGGTCAGAGGGCAAGGGGGCACAATCACACGCACATACAGTGTCTCACAAAAGTGAGTACACCCTCACATTTTTGTAAATATTTGATGATATCTTTTCATGTGACAACACTGAAGAAATGACACTTTGCTACAATGTAAAGTAGTGAGTGTACAGCTTGTGTAACAGTGTAAATTTGCTGTCCCCTTAAAATAACTCTTTCTTGTGCATCATCTTTAGAAGAGGCTTCCTTCTGGGACGACAGCCATGCAGACCAATTAGATGCAGTGTCCGGCGTATGGTCTGAGCACTGACAGAGTGACCCCCCACCCCTTCAGCCTCTGCAGCAATGCTGGCAGCACTCATAGGTCTATTTCCCAAACACAACCTCTGGATATGACGCTGATCACGTGCACTTAACTTCTTTGGTCGACCATGGCGAGGCCTGTTCTGAGTGGAACCTGTCCTGTTAAACCGCTGTATGGTCTTGGCCACCGTGCTGCAGCTCAGTGTCAGGGTCTTGGCAATCTTCTTATAGCCTAGGCCATCTTTATGTAGAGCAACAATTCTGTTTTTCAGATCCTCAGACAGTTCTTTGCCATGAGTTGCCATGTTGAACTTCCAGTATGAGGGAGTGTGAAAGCGATGACAGCAAATTTAACACACCTGCTCCCCATTCACACCTGAGACCTTGTAACACTAACAAGTCACATGACACCGGGGAGCGAAAATGGCTAATTGGGCCCAATTTGGACATTTGCACTTAGGGGTGTACTCACTTTTGTTGCCAGCGGTTTAGACATTAATGTCTGTGTGTTGTTATTTTGAGGGGACAGCAAATTTACACTGTTACACAAGCTGTACACTCACTACTTTACATTGTAGCACAGTGTCATTTCTTCAGTGTTGTCACATGAAAAGATATCATCAAATATTTACAAAAATGTGAGGGTGTACTCACTTTTGTCAGATACTGTATATGAACATCCATTTATATATATATATATATATATATATATATATATATATATATATATATATATATATATATATATATATATACACATAAAGCATACATGAGTACAGCCCAACAGATGACTCAGAAAATCATCTGTCCCTCTTTAGAATTAATACTTTCTATGGGATCTTATACAATAAAATATTCTAGCAAAAAAAAAACAAAGCTGAAAATGTTTTAACAAAATGATTTTTAGATAATGGTGCAAAAATGAGTACATTCCAATGAATCTTTTACAAATGAAACTTGGTAAAATGCTAATTTACTGGAATTCAACAACAGACGTGTCTAATTAATCATCACACAGGTGGTTGCTAGATAATTGACAATTAAGGGTTGTATTTAACCTATAAAATCTCCTACCATTCAGTGCTGACAATTATGGCACCACATGGAAGAGAAATGTCTTGAGAAGTCTTCAGAAAGAAAGTAATATCTTTACACAAAAACGTTCAGGGCTACAAGAAAATTAGTAAAGCATTGTTAATTAGTCAGAATACAGTAGTGAAAGTTATTTAAACATTCAAAAAGGATGGACTTGTGGCAAGCATTCTGAGACATCCAGGCGGTCCATGGACGCTAACACCTCGAGATGAGCGCTTTGTCCTAAGAAGAGTTGAGGAAAATTGCCATGCAAGTTCATCACACTTAGCTAAAGCTGTAGAAAGCCAAACTGGGGTGACTGTTTCATGTGACATGATACGACATATGCTGCACAGGAGTGGCATGCAAGGGTGTCGTCCACAAAGGAAGCCACTGCTAAAGCCCATGCACAAAAAAGCCCATTTAGCGTTTGCTAGGGCCCATGTTTACAAAGGTGAAGAATATTGGGACTCCATACTTTAGTCTGATGAGACAAAGGTAAATCTTTTTGGAACTTATGGCATCGAAACTGTATGGCGTCGCAAGGGGGAAGAGTACAATGAAAAATGCATGGCACCCACAGTAAAGCATGGCGGTGGAAGTGTTCCTCTGTGGGGTCGTATGAGTGCTGCAGGTGTTGGGAAAATGCACTTCACTGATGGCATCATGAACTCACAGAAAGAGAAGATACTACCATCTCTCTGCACCCTGGGTGAAAATGATTCTGTGGCCAAGTATGTCCCCTGACCTGAACCCAATAGAACACCTATGGGGAGTACTGAAAAGACAGGTCGAGCAACATTCTCCGTCCAGCATTCCAGGCTCTGAAAGAGCTCATTCTCCAAGAATGGAGAAAGACAGACCTGGCAGTGTGTCACCAACTTGTTCACTCCATGACCAGAAGTCAAAATATTAGATTTGGTAGAATTCTTCTTTCAGTTCTTCTTCTTTCAGAATTCTTTTCTTCAGTTACTTAGTTTAATTTCCACAGTCTGTGCTAATGTATATACAAAATTATACGGCAAAAGATTGGTGACCATGTTGAATATAAAGTGCGTTCTGCTTCATGCAATCATACATGAAATCTGATCTGAAGTTTTGTAGATAAGAAGTGTGATGGCAAAACTGCACTGAAGGTAAGACACAGTAAAATCTGCATTTAAAAGCCAAGCTGTGTATGAGCATGTATCACCTCTTTCCAAAAGACAGAGGATTCAGCCTGCAGCTGTTACTGTTGGATCCTATCTGCTCTCATTTTCAACCAGTGTTGGGAACAAAGCATTATTCAAATTACACTTTTATATATATATGAAACAATAGAAGTGATGTGGGAAACCAATAGCTATAATTTGGTATATATTGTGCTATTTATGATGTTTAGATTTTGTAACTTCGGGGTGTTTTAATACAAGCAGTGCAATGGTAACATTTCTAAATAACAAACCTTAGTTGGAAGGGGGGTGAAATGGGGCTTTATTGGGGATTTCAACATAAACCACTTCATCTCCTGTGACTCATCTCCTCAGACTCAGAATGTCACTCAGAGTACATTTTATCAATATCACCATAGAGGATGTAATTCTAAGGTAACAAATAATCTAGTCCATGAAGACTGCAATTGAGAATTCAGACATACCAAGTACCATTCTAGGTAAACATGTCACTCAATCATAGTATAAGCATCCAATTAGACCTGAATGTCAGTAAAGAGAATCTGAGAACAGAATGTAGAAAAGGAAAAACGAAAAAAAAAAAAAAAAAAATATATATATATATATATATATATATATATATATATATATATATATATATATATATATATATATATATATATATATATATATATATATATATATATATATTTCTGCTGGGGGTGTGACTTAAGTATTCAGCAATAAGGAAGACATAGCCAACTTTTAATAGTCAAACAGGTGAAAAACAGAGACTATAAACTTTTAATAACCTACTACAAAATAAGAACTTTCCTGTTAACAACAGCATTCATTCATTCAGCATTCAAAATTTCCTAGCCATTTCTTTAAAACATTATCTAAGCCTTGCACAGTTGCACGAGTATTTTTATAGGCCTCACTATAAAAGCAAAAGTCCAGGGGGTGTAGCTGGACCTGATCCAACTTCTCCTATAAGCTAAAAGCTGACCGCTAATGTCATGGACTTCCCATGAACCACCCAAAACGCGACAGTGTGCACTTCCGAGTTGTCAGACTGTGTTTACTTTTGGTACGTGTGTTTGTTTTGGTTTCGGTTGATGTCTCTGCACCTGTTATGTTAGTGGTTGTTCCTATGGTCATCAGCTGTTCTCGTTTCCCTTTTTAATTAGTTTGTGTGTTTAAACCCCGTGTGTCTTTGTTTTGGGCGAAGTATCGTGTTTCTGTGTTCTTTGTCCTTGTTTCCTGGGTTTTACATGATGGCTAAGAACATCACACAACACACTTAACAAGAAGGTTTTCCACCCGGAAACAGACTCCGTACCCACGACTTTTGGTCGGACTCCTCCCAGATAGGAGGAGCTGGGTCAGGTCTTCTTCCAGGTCTGCTTCCACCAGCAAAGGGTACTTGAAATTTTCCCTTCCCTCATCACACCTGGCACAACTCATTAACAGCTTACAGTTGTGCTCATAAATTTACATATCTGCAAAAGTTAGTAATTTGTTAAATAAATAAATACTACTACTACTGCTAATACTACTACTACTACTACTACTACTACTACTACTACTAATAATAATAATAATAATAATAATAATAATAATAAAGGGAATCATTTAAAAAAATATATATTTAGTACTGCCATAAATAAACTATTTGACATAACAGATGTTTACATACAGTCCACAAGACTCAATAACAACTGTATTTACACAAACGAACCAGTTAAAAAGTTTATATACTCTTGATTCTTAATACTGTGTGTTGTTACCTGGATGATCCACGACTGTGTTTATGTTTTGTGATAGTTGTTCATGAGTCCCTTGTTTGTCCTGAACAGATAAATTGCCCACTGCTCTTCAGAAAAATCCTCTAGGTCCTGCATGTTCTTTACTTTTCCAGTCTTTTCTGCCTATTTGACCCCTTTCCAACAGTGACTATATGATGAGATATATATATATATATAAAATGCATAGTTCAACCCCAATAGTTTCATTTTTGAGATATTGATAGATACAGTCCCTTCTGAACATACTGGAACGGCAAGGCCTATTCATTTGTTTGCACATTTGGGTTTGAGATGAAAAGATAGATACGAGATGAGAGTTTAGGATTTCTGCTTCAATTTTCTGGTATTGTTAAATAACCGAAAACATAGAATCAGACCATATTTCCACTGCGGATCAATAAAGAAATCTCTATCTGGACCATCCGATATTTAGTCGAGCAAAAGTATAGGAAGTCTTGAAGTAAATAACACTTAATATTTGGTTGCATATCCTAGCTTGCAATAACTGCATCAAGCCTACGACTCATTGACACAACCGAATTGTTGGTTTCTTATTTGTTGATTTCCCAGGCTTTTGCTGCAGATTCTTGCAGTTGTTGTTTGTTTTGGGTGGTAGTTCTCCCTTCAGGGTTGCATCATGTGGTATAACCACTGCCTTGGATAGGTGGCCATTTAGTTAGTTAAATGCATTAATACAGATTAAGGGAAATGAATGGACATGAATTGAACTAAGGTTTTCTCTCCTCGCAGTGCAAGTAAAAATATTATCTGTGTCTGGCTTTATTTTCAGCCAATGTGTTTAACTGTGAGGTGACATATTGTGTGTAGCGTGCTAGCAGAAGAGTTATAGTACAGATTTTATCCAGAGCTATATGTTCAGTTTTGTCTGTTATCTATGCACAGTAATTAATCCATCAACCAATGTGTGTAGTCCAGCAAGCAGTGGGCACACACAGCATTGAGGTGTGCTGCACCACCCATGAAGTGCATTCCATTTAAATATGTATACAATAGTAATACTTTGCAAATGCTTATAGGAAGTAGGTTTTATTTTCTCCATCTGGTTGTTAAACCTACTAAACAACAATGAATATAAAATAAATAGTCCAGACATGAATTCTGCTTGCCTTAGGTGCCCAGGCTTCTGATTTGTCCATTTAACTACATAATGCACATTTGCAGTTCTGATTCTGTGCCATTTAATGTCATCCTTTTCGAAAATATGAAGCTGAAATCAGATGACTTACTGAAAATTATAATTTTAGCTTTATGGTAAATATTTCATATAGCTCTATCCTCATTTCTTCATTTGTTCAGTGTATCATCGTAGACGTGATAGCCTGAGGATCTTTCTGGTTACAAATCTGCTTTAGAGTGAACACGGCACGTTGCTCTCAGGTGAATACGTGTATACTGTTAGATTTATAACATGACGTGACATGTGCTTATCTGAGCATGTGATAGGTGATTAGTTAAATCTAGATGAGATGCGTAGCAGGACAGAGCCATCCATTACAGCCACAGCTTGGGAGAGCTTTGATTAATGTTTTACATGACTTTCACTAATTTATGCAGCTCTGCTGTGGAAAATCAAACACGCAAAATCGTTACGACGCCAAAAGACAACGGCCCGAGTGAGAGCTGATCCATGTTTCAAGCTTCTGGTGACCTTCAGGGGGATAGCTTGTTGCTTTTGTTTGTCTCCCAGCTTGTTGTGTGGAGTCATTATTTGCAGAAGAGCTTGCCACAAACACACAAAAATACACAAACATACAAACACCTTGTGCGCATTGATTCACACAGTGACAAATGTGGACACAAGCATTGTGTCAATAAATCTCAACTGATTTTAAAGTCCGATATCGATTGCAATATCATTTCACTTGACTCCTCAGATGTCTGTGTGACTTGTCAGGTAGCTGGATGAGATGTCCTATTTAGAAGGGGAAAAAACCACACACACACACACACACCGGAGCCCACTCAAATGCAAACTATTCTGGCCTTACCGACATTTAGCCTTTATTAAATGATATTAAGTTGTGCAAATGAGCCAGTGTGCTATTTACTTACTCTAGAGTGGCCACCAAGTGTGTGGGGGAAGAGATCAGTAATAGAGAGTGATTAGCTAGACTGCAACAAATCTCTCTGCTTATATCCACACGTCGGAGCAACAGTGGATTGAGATCCATTCTGGATCAGGCTTTGTTATAATATTTGTTAAACCATGAAACAAAATGTGAGATGAGTGTGTCCCTCATCTCAATCTCACTTTGTTATATCCTTGAGCAAAGCATTGCAGCTCATGTTACTCCCAAAGTGCCACAATACAAGCTACTATCTCTACTACTGTAATTAGTTTGTTTAATCAAAATAACCACAAGGATATCTCTAAACTAAAAAAAAAAATCCAAAAAATTCACATTTTTTAATAGCATCTTGGACCGAAGAGGTGTCCTCTACTTATTTAAAGGTCTTCACATTCCAATCATGTTCAAACAAATCCAATCCTGACAGATGTCTTTGGGAGGATTTACGAATAACGAGACAACACCGAGACAATATGTCACACACATGGTTCATGGAGTGCAGCTGAATTGAACATCACATCCGAACAAGCAATGAATAACGAAACCTCATATCGCCATAATCCTGAGAGAGGATGGCAGAATAACAGATGCAAGCCAGGACTATAACACACACGCACCAAAAGGCATTTTCAGTATGCTGTTTTTCTGAAAGGAAAGAAGCAGACATACACACAGGGTCGTAGCAATTTCAAGATTCAAGCATTATGCTTTGTTAAACTTTGAGTTGTGCTATAAATATTGTAATGCAGCAATCATTTATGTTCCACTTCATTAAGACGGCATTCGATGGATTAAAACATTTTAATGGAAGTGGACAGTGATGCCACTCCCCTTAATTAATGCTCATTTATTTAATAAGATCAGTTAACCAGAAGTGTACGAAGGACGGACATCCCATCCAGGGTGTATTCCCTCAGTTAATGAAAATGAATGGATGGATGAATTTAACAAGAAGTTCAATGTGAGAAAAGAAACACAGATTTAAAAACTCGACTGGAGGCAAATTGACAGAGCCTCCAAAAAAAGAAAGAAAGAAAGAAAGAAAGAAAATCAGTGACAACTGGGGTGTATACTGAAACAAACACCCACTAATAAAACACTCACAAGCCTTAGGGGATACTAGTGGTTGGAAAAATATATATTTTAATGGAAGGTTTTCTCAGGACAGCTTAATAAATTAAGACTTCATTTGCAGCAATAGTACCACATGCTACTAATCCAAAGGCTATGCAGAGAAGCAGTCTGAGGTGCATTCCTCCTCAAAGCTGATTTGCTTAATGCAAGAATCATGTCTCCTGTCCATCTCCTGCATATTTCATCTGTTCTGTGGCCAAAATAACATTCTCCGTCAGGAGAGACAAACCGTAAAGTAACAGAAAGAAGAAGAGACAGAGCCAGGCGATGAGTTCAGTAGAGGAGAGCCGACAGGAGCAGCACTGGGACTGAAATATACCTTCTATATTTCTGCGAATCTATCTATATATTTATGAACAAGTTTCATACCAAGAGCAAATACAACACAATACCAAACAGAAAAAGAGGCTAGAATAGGCTTTAGGCACAAATAGTGTCAAACTCAGCACATAGTATCAGACAGTAATAATATAAACACAAATAATCTTAACCCTTAAAAACCTGTGATGTTCCCAAAGGCGTGAAAGATCATGTCTTACCAATATATTCAATTGTATCTTGTTGCACAAATACATGGCTTAACTATAAAAATAAAATAAAAATTAACTTGTAACCTCACATAGATTTAGCAATAGAAGACATACCTTTTGCAATTTTGTACAGATTATGTACCACAACTATTCCAACATTTAGTACTGTTTACTTATCTGCTACTTGATTTTCATTGCAAAAGTTAGTTGTACTACGGTATAAACAGCAGCCCCATAGATTTCAAACAAGATCTTTTGTCCAATCATACATTATATTATTTAGGCCTGACATCTGGCCATTCAGCAACAAGTTTTTGTTTGTTTGTTTGTTTGTTTGTTTGGTCGTTTGTTGTTGTTGTTTTTTTTAGATATCTGAGAGTAAAAACATTATGTAGAACTCCATATCTTTGAAATGGGTGCATTTCTATTGACTGCATATCCAACAAAACAAAAAAAAAAACCATAGACCTCATATGAAGCAAGAAATGATCCAACTGTATGTTTGCATCAGGTTCATCAACAGAGGGCGTTATAACATTCAAGTGACTGTTAATCAAGAAGATTTGGATGTCAACATTGTAATTACCTCAGCCAAGAGAACTTGGAATTCACTACTAAACACCAACACCCAACAAGGGCATCATATCTAATTAGAGCAAGTACCACAACCACAAGCCATAGCCAATTGGAGGGCGGCATACTCACCACGTTGAAGTCATGCACGGAGCAATTTTGTCCACTAAAGTTGCAGCTCTTCAGCATTTCATCAAGCTGGTGGCCCGTGCGCTGGAAGATGTCCAGCATGTCAGGAGGCGGGTAGTGCAGCTCACCCGGTCTGTGCCCGCCACGGCTTTTTGGAGGCAGCCCAGTCAGGTTGGCCAGGTGGTAGATGTCAGCATCGGTGAGCGCAGAGAAGCGGAAGCGGTTGACATTGCACAGCGTGATGGCAGGGAACGTGAGCTCACGCCGGCTTTCCTCGTTCAGTGCAGCCACATGTGGATGCTCCAGGTAGGTACCTGTGCTCCGGGACGCTTGGTACAGGAAGAGTACCAGTGATGCCAGCAGGGCCAGTGCCCACACTGTCCGTCTCATGCTTGCCCGGCCTGATCCTGATGACCCTAATGCCTGGGCCAAGCCATGCAGGGATGAGGAGCTGGCGAAAGCAGCCAGGTCAGCCATGCCGGCTCCTTTGTCCATCGGGCTGCCACCACCTCCTTTGGGTGGGGCCGCTTTGGCCTCATCTCCCTCAGCAAACTTGATTTTGCACACGAATTCGATGGGCATGTGGGCCGCCAGGACTGCTACACTTCCAATGTTCCTTAGTCTCACCTGTCAGTCTTACTCTTCAAGTGGTCCACTTGCTACAGTTCACTCCTTACTACTTTTCAGTGCCCGCACACTTTTTCTTGTCTATTTTTTCCAACTGTCTGCCCCCGCTTGCTTACTCAAATCCTGTCTCTTTTAACACTTTCTCCTTTTCTGCGCTTTCTTTTCCTCCATCATTCGTGTTTATTCTGGTCTTCTGTTTCCTTTCAGAACTCTAACTGAAGCTGTGGCTCCTCAAACTCCACTGAAGGAGAAGTGCAAAAGTCCTCCAGTGGTGAAGAAAAGCAGAGCAAGTGAGAACGAGGAGAAAGGACAGAGGAGAGGCTCTGTGCTGTAAGCTCCAGAATGCGAGTGAGTCGCTGCTTTGCTTGTCAACTCAGCTCCACATCTCTCTCTCGCTCTCTCTCTCTCTCTCTCTCTCTCTTCAACTCCTCTCTGCCTCTGACGTAGCCGCTGCCCAAAGTCCTCTCACACACATTTTCACAGAGAGAGAGAGTGAGTGAAAAAGAGAGAAAGAAACACACACAGTTGAGAGAGATACAGTAGACAGTGTGGTGACTAGCCACACACTCTAAGCTTAGCAGACCAGTGCAAAGTGGAAAAACTCCTTGCAAGGACTTGATACAGGGGAGATGAGGGAGCGGAAAAAAGGTGCATAGAAGAAAGCAAAAAGTAGAGAAAAGGGAAGACATTTAATATCACATGATGAGGGAAGGCTGCGATTATTTCTCCCTCGGTAGAGAAGACCTCATCCACATCCACTGAGGTTTGTTTTCACAAGCAGTAACAGGTTATTATATCCACTTAAAGAGATTTCTCAATCATTTTTCACACATACACATCCCCCTCCCTCTCGCCATCTCTCTCATTGTGGCAAGAAGGTGCATGAGTGCTTGTCACGTGTGCATAAATATCAGAATATGCATATAAATGCACTTGAACCTGCTCATGTATATGTGCCTGTGTGCTAAAGGCAATTTGATACGCTGCATTTGTGCATAGAACTGCAGCATACAGCATACATACCCCTTACAGAATCTGCAAAATGTTAAGAATATATATTTTTTTTAAATAAGAGGGATCAATTTGTTGTTTATTTAGTTCTGCCCTGAATAAACTATTTCACCTAACAGATGTTTACATATAGTGCACAAGACCCAGTAATAACTGAATTTACACAAATGTGTGTAAACTTTGGAACAGGATGATGGGTGCAGTTGGTTATTATTTTGTTTTCTGGGAAACATGCAAGTATAATAAGTAGCTTCTGAAGGGCAGTACTAAATGAAAAAAAGCAGTCATTAATCATCCAGGTAACAACATACATTATGAAGAATCAAGGGTATGTAAAGTTTTGAACTGGTTCATTTGTGTAAATTCATTCATTGTTGTTATTATTGTGTCTTGTAGACTATGTGTAAACATCTGTTATGTGAAAAAGTTTATTCAATGCAGTACTAAATAAACAACAAAATGCCATTTTAATGATCTCTCTTTTTTTTTAATTATTAACATTTTGCAGATTCTGCAAGAGGTAGGTACATACATATGTTATTCATGATAGAACATAGAAAACATATCAAATGTTTAAAATGATGAAATGTACCATTTTAAGGGGAAAATAAGGTGATTTTGAATTTGATGGCCACAGCACAACAAAAAGCTGGAAAAGTAAGTGTTACTAAAAAGAAAAAGCTGGAGGAACATTTTGCAATTATTAGGTGATTTGGCAACAGGTCAGTAAGATGATTGGGTATAAAAAGAGTATCTTAGAGAGGCGGAGTCTCTCAGAAGTAAAGATGGGATGGAATCTGGATGGAAGCAGATGTTGCTGTAAAACCTGTATATACCTTTCAGAATTGATGATGCCTTTCCAGATGTGCAAGCTGCCCATTTCATAGGTACTAATGCACCTCCATACCATCAGAGATGCAGGCTTTTGAACTGAGCGCTGATAAAAAGCCGGATGGTCCCTCTCCTCTTTAGTCCTCTTTAGTTTAGAAGACGCCATGGTCCATGGTTTCCAAAAAGAATAAAAAATTTGGATTCGTCTGACCACAGAACAGTTGTCCACTTTGCCTCAGTCTATTTTAAATGAGCTTTGGCCCAGAGAAGATGGCAGCTTTTCTGGATCATGTTCACATATGGCTTCTTCTTTGCATGATAGAGCTTTAACCAGCATTTATGGATGGCACAACGCACTGTGTTCACAGACAATGAGTTCTGGAGGTGTTTCTGAGCCCATGCAGTGATTTCCATTACAGAATCATGTCTGTTTTTAATGCAGTACCGCCTGAGGGCCCGAAGATCACAGGCATGCAGTATTGATTTTCACCCTTGTCCCCACAGAGATTTCTCCAGATTCTCCGAATCTTTTGATGATATTATGTACTGTCGATGATGAGATATTCATAGTCTTCACAATTTTACATTGAGGAACATTATTCTGAAATTGTTGTACAAATTGTAGATGCAGTTTTTCGCAGATGTTTTAACCTCTGTCCATCTTTACTTCTGAAAGACTCCGCCTCTCTAAGATACTCTCTTTATATCATGTTACCGACCTGTTCTTCAACCTCACTATTAACGTCTAGCTGTTTCTTTTTAGTAACACTGACTTTTCCAGCCTTTTGCTGCCCCGTCCCAACTTTTTTGAGACGTGTTGCGGCCATCAACTTCAAAATGACCTTATTTTTCTTAAAATGGTACATTTACTCAGTTTAAACATCTGATATGTTTTCTGTGTTCTACTGTGAATAACATATGGGTTTATGAGATTTGCAAATCATTGCATTCTGTTTTTATTTACATTTTACACAGCGCCCCAACTTTTTTTGGAATTGGTGATGTACATTTATGAGCACAACTGCATATGTATAGTGTACTTGAATGTGTGCGTATGTGTGTGTGTTTTGTGTGTGCTTGTCTGTTTACCTGTGTCTATTAAGACAAAGACAATTCTATAACTACTTTGAGTTATGCTGTGTGTGTGTGTGTGTGAGGGAGAAAGAGAGGCTCAGAGAGAGACTAATGGTGTACGTAATGAAGACTGAGAGAAGTATAACGAGCAAGGGGCGACTGTTGATGATCAATCTCCCTCTCAGGCGGAGACTGACAGTCTATTGATCAGAAAGACGGGTAAACGAGTGATTATGGAGGAGTATGACCCTCCAGCTCTGCTTGTATAAACACACACACACACACACACACATCTATTATAACATGAATCAGCAGTTCAACTGTCATTCATCATAAGCACATTTATTCCTGCAGATACATGTATAAGGACTAAAAGCAAAATGGTTTTATAAAGGAATTTGAATGAATTTATATTTGATTATTGTTCTTTTTTTTTATTTAAAATGATGTCAGTTGAATGAACAAAAATCCAGGCTACTGAAACATCATTAGCTATAACAGGCATCTGACAGAAAAATAATATAACGCAGAGGGGGTTTTTTTGTTTTGTTTTTTTGTTGTTGTTTGTTTGTTTGTTTGTTTGTTTGTTTGTTTGTTTTTTTATGAAAAGAACACTATAAGAAGAAGACGCTATGGAAAAATGATGATATTTCTATAGTTCCAAGATCTCACCGCCAGGTGATAGAGAGAGAGAGAGAGAGAGAGAGAGAGAGAGAGAGAGAGAGACGTCAAGTTATTTTGTCACTGTCTGAAAATAACACATTGAGTTACAAGATAATCGCAGCAGGTTCTAAGTGCCTTTAGGTGACTCAGTTGAACATTAGACAAAACCCCCCTTGGGAAACAAAATGAGCACTTGAGGCATGAGTGGCTCTGTTCTTCAGTACAAAACAGCAATATAGACCACTTTCCAACCACTTTTGTAACAAAAACTGATCCTTTCTCTTCTCAAATTTTAAAACAGAAAAACTTACCCTACACATTTTTCTACACTCTTTCACCTTTTGGTCATCAGGCTGCTCAAAAGGTTTGAGCGTGTTCTCAGTCACGCTCCTGACAGACCAAAGACACTTTTAATATTTATAAAGACATCCAAGAGCTCAAGAAACGCAGTCTGTCTTCTGCCTTTACTGGAGGGAGTGTGGCGTCGCGTACCATGGTGAAGTAGAGCGCGTTAACATGCAACAAAAGGCCTGCCATGCAGAGGGAATCTTTGAGTTTCACCGACATTCTCATGAATTATTAAACTTCCCTCAGGTAATGACACTGTCAGACATACACACACACAGACACACACCCCAAGCTTGAGAAAGATTTGATATGAAACTAAGTGCTGCATGAATTCTCCTCCTCCACTGAGTCGCCCCAATGCCGTTTCCCTCATGGCTGTGGAGTGACAGTCTAACTGGGCTGCTCTAGACCAAGAGCTTTGAGGCCTCAGTTGCCATGATGAACTGCAGCTACGTTCTTACAACAACTATTATGATTCCAAAATGGCTCCAAATTGAATGCTACATAGGGGCAGCTCTACATGGGGTGTTTGGCAATACACACTCACAAAGCACTTTATTAGGAACATTGATCATTCATGCCATTATTAAATCAGGCAACAGTGTGATGCATAAAATCATACAGCTACTGGTCAAGAGCTTCAGTTAATGTTCACATCAACTATCAGAATGGAGTGAGAAAAATTCAGTGGTTTCATGGTTGTTGGTGCCAGAAGGGCTGGTTTGAGTATTTCAGAAATTGCTAATCTCCTGGGATTTTCAGTCACTGGAGTTTACACAGTGTGGAGTGAAAAGCAAAAAAAATAAAAATAAAAAGATATATATTTTTTCTAAATCCAGTGAGTGGCAGTTCAGTGCATAGAAATGCCTTATTGATAAGAAAAAGCAGAGGAGAATGACCAGACTAGTTCGTGCTGACAGGAATTCTACAGTAACTCAAATAACCACTCCTTACAACTGTGGTGAGGAGAAAAGCGATGAGGTGAGTTACTGCAGCCTTGCAGTCAGAACGAACCAGTCTGGTCATTTTCCTCTGCCCTTTCTTATCAATAAGGTGTTTCCATCTACAGAACTGATGTTTCTTTCTACCCACAGAAGTTATTTTCTCCCATTTTGATGACTGATGTGAATATTAAATGAAGTTCTTGTCCTGTACACAGTTCTATATACAGTTCTATAAGTACTATGTACAATAGGGGAAATACGTATTGGACCATTCTTCTAAACATATTGTCTTTAAATCTTGTTCAGTTGGATTCGAGTCAGGTGATTGACTGGGCCATTCTAACACCTTGATTTCTTTTCTCTGAAACCAATTGAGAGTTTCCTTTGCTGTATGCTTTGGATCATTGCCCTGCTGGAAGCTCCACCTACGTCTCATCTTCATCATCTTGGTGGATGGCAGCAGATTCTTCTCAAGAATCTCCCAGTAAAGGGCTCCATTCATCGTTCCTTCAATTATATGAAGTCTGCCAGTACCATGTGATGAAAAACAGCCCCACACCGTGATGCTTCCACCTCCACACTTCACTGTTAGTGTAGTGTTTTCAGGGTGATGTGCAGTGCCATTTCTTCTCCAAACATGGTGTGTAGTATGACAGCCAAAAAGTTCAATTTTGCTCTCGTCTGATCAGACTACACTCTCCCAGTATTTCATAGGCTTGTCCAAATGAGTTGTAGCAAACTTTAAACAAACTTCAACATGCCTTTTCTCAGTAATGGAGTCTTGCAGGGTGAGCGTGAGCAGTGGAGTGCATTGCCTATTGTTTTCTCTGAGACAATGGCACCTGCTGCCTCCAAGTGTTTCTGGAGCTCTTTCCGAGTGGTGCTTGGCTCTTGGGCTACTCTTCTGACTATTGTTCTTACTCTCTGGTAAAAAAAAATAAATAAAAATCTTGTGTACTATACACTTTGCACTACATAGTAGACAAAAGACATTATTCCTTGTCCACGTACAGTATAAAAGGAGTAGGGGAGTGACATAGGATTGAGTATGTTTTCATTATTATCGGAAATATCCATATCCAAAGCTTTAAAATTCTTAACTACAAGCTACAGGAGTATTACTTCCGAATATAAACTCATTTGGGATAAATTCCAAATGTCTCTTTCTTGGATAACACTTAGGTTGTGATCAGACTACACTATGTTGTGGAAGCCTGTGCATACCGTATTTTATATATAGGAAATAGGGATTTAGCCATTTTGTAAAGCCATATTTTATCATTCAGTTTATACTTTTTTTTTAACTGAAATGTGTACAAATTAATCTTTCAAATATCGGCGATACCAGTTCGCTTTTCGCCTGTATAAACACAAAAAAAGTCCCAGATTCAAAATGGTCAATTATACAACAGCATTGTTGAATGCTGGATTCTAATTGGCTGGAACATTCATTTTCAAAAATGGCAGCTCTGACTGTAGTTCCAGCTGCAAGGCAAATCATATGTCTAAATTAATGTGCTTGTTCTAATACTTGCATATATTAAAATTTTTTTTATATCTATTAGAGTTTTCCTGTTACAACAGTATATATACCATTCATATTGTTATCTAGCCAATAGCTACCACAGATATTCACTGCCCATAGCCATAGGTATTTATTTACTGTATACAGTATATATTACATATTCAGCCTGCAATTTGCACAATGCTACTATGTGCATTTCTGGTAGATGCTAAACTGCATTTCGTTGCTGAGTACCTGTACAGTTCAATGACAGTAAAAAATTTTTTATCTATCTATCTTTCTTTCTTTCTTTCTTTCTTTCTTTCTTTCTTTCAAATAAGTTATTATTTCTATATTTTTCCCAAATTACACAGGTTCATATAAACAGATTTTAAAAACATGTGTAAGAGTGTACTTAGCGTTTTTGGAAGGCATCTCCAGGGTCATTGCTTTGTAGCAATCTGAAGTAAAGCTGTAAGTGTTTCACGACAAGAAAGTCTTCAGGATGGACGGCTTTCCAGAGTCTTATTATCTTAAAGAAAGAGGAAAAAAAGAGAGGCTGATGAGAAAAAGATTCTTTATAGTTGCCATAACATAAGTGATAACATGAACAACCTTTTTTTTTTTTATACAGACCTTCTACAACATTAAGTGTAACTGTAAACAAATCAAATGTATGATGTGTTTGTGCATAAATTATTTTTAAAGAATTTATTATTTTTCGATAACAGGATGACTTGCTGTGTTTGAATGATCTTCAGATAGTGTATGCAGCTCCTGTTGAAGAACTACTATTGCTTTACTTCAGATGGGTTTTTTTTTTTTGTGGACTGCAGGATTGTGACACTGAAGGTTTTGTTATCTAACTCAGTTCATCAAGTCAGTATGCATTTTAAAACAGTTGTCACAGTTATGTGCCCTGCAGTGATATTCATGATGCTTTTGGATCATAATCCTTACTACAGTGAGTTGTTCTGAAAACTCTTTCATCATTTTACATGCGAGATGGAGAGTAAGACAAGCTGCATAGTGAGGGGAAAGTAGGTGACGAAAACAGAGAGCATAGTCGTGTCTCCTTTTGTAAGGATACCGATCATTTGTGTGACTGAAACACACACACACACATTTACTCAGACAGAAATGCTTTGATTTAACAGAGAACACTGCTATTAGCAAAGGATTGTTTGCAGTTTGGCTTTTGCTGTGACCGATGTGAACTTCTGTGACCCATGCTGCTGGTGACATATCTAATATAGAGGCTGCGCTACATTAACACAGTCAAAAATATACTTTAAGAGGGCAGAGTGAATAGAAAATGTTCTAATTGGGTATGAGAAATTGAAACTGGTTAATTGGATCTGAGAAAGCTAAATTGAGAAATGAAAAATAGAGTTGCCAGGACTCAGTAAACGTACTTTAGACAGTAAGTAGTGTTTTTGTTTGTTGTTGTTGTTGGTTTTTTTTTTTTAAATAAAAAAAAAAACTAATTCAGAATTGTATATTAGGAGGCAATTCTGTGTTTCATCCTTCTCTATTCTTCTGTTCTCTAATGAATCCTGATTTACAAAGCGTTTCATACAAAAGACAAGCTCATAACAGAGACATTTTTGTAATTAAGTATTATGCTTCATTTTTGTCCAGAAATGTACCGGTGCCCCTGTTGTAGCAGGCTTTTTGGAGACACAGTAAGACCTCTGACTTAGTAAAATGCTCTGAACAAACCCAATTTAGAATGTTAGGCTTGCTTATACATTTACAGCTGTAAAGAGCCTCCCAATTAACTGAACAGCAGGGGGGGGGCAGCTAATCATGACAAATCAACAAGTGTTTCTTCTCAACAAATAGCTTTAACACATCAGACTACCTACTGGAAGCAGTCCATCTCTCTCTAGCAGGATCAAACGCCAGTCAATCCGCTTTTATGCCTAAGCTAGGTGCATGAGGTTTATTAGCCCTGTGCCTCTGCGAAATAGAGGTGTTTCATATTTATGCAAATGGTTTCTGTTTATCGGCCCGCCTCAGGCGCCCAGGTCTTTAATGAGATGGTGAATGCCATTGTTGATGCTTGCAATGAGGAAAAAATAATAAAAAGGGAGGGGTGTGTGGGGGGAGGGGGGGTGGATATATGAATACATTAACTCAGAAATCAACAATCACCATGCAGCCCAATTTAGCTGCAGGCATGCTGTTCGTCTTTCATGCCAAAGAGTGAAAACTCTGTCTGAAGTATGATAGTGTGTTTGATGCTTAAATTGAGACAATTTTTTGTGCTATCCCTGTTCTTCACTGCCAAATATATTGCATTTTGAAACTTTGCGGTGACATCAACAACAATTTGTAATATTAGTAGGTTGCAACTAAACAAGCCTTTGTCTTTCAGTCACTGTTTAATAAGAAAATTGTTTTATATATATATATTTATATATATATATATATATATATATATATATATATATATATATATATATATATATATATATATATATATATATATATATATATACATATATATATGAATCATTTGGTTTTGATAACTTCCTCAGCTTTCAATACTACTGATCTAGACATTACAACAACAAACATATTGCCTAGACACGGTATAACCCATATTCACACTGTATTCAAACTGTCAAAAGGGTATCTTCTTGTGTGTTTCCATTGAGTCAACACTAGATATAGGTGATGCCACAGATTTTCTTTTCAATCCAGGCTCAAGTAATACCAAACCTAGTATCTCAATACTGATACTTTTAATAGTCAACTTGTGTGTATATGTGTGTGTGTGTGTGTGTACGTGTTAGTATGCGCCTGTGTGTGTGCGTGTGTGTGCATGTGTGTGTGGGTGGGTGGGTGGGTGCATGGTGGCTTAGTGGTTAGCAGGTTCGCCTCACACCCCCACACTTGGGGGCTTGATTCCCTCCACGGCTCTGTATGTGTGAGGAATTTGCATGTTCTCCTCAAGCTACAGATACTTCGGCTTCCTCTCCCAGTCCAAAGACATGCATGGTAGGCAGATTGGCATGTCCAAAGTGTCTGTAGTCTGTATGAATGGGTGTGTGAATGTGTCCCTGTGATGGATTGGCACCCTATCCATTTTGTGCCTGATGCTCCCTGGGAAAGGCTCCAGGTGTTCCCCACGACCCTGTAGGATAAGTGGTAAAGAAAATATATACATATATTGTGACGGCAAGCCTGCAGCCCATGCACACGAAACTCAGCGTGCTACCCTTCAGCGCCACCGAATGTTTCGGACAGCATGGAAGTGCAAGCCTACAAAATGGGACAGCAGAAATACACATGGCTGGCAGCCAATAAGTATGGAGGCCACTCTTCAAAAGGGTGCATCCAGCCTGCAGATGTGGCTTACAACCTCTCTCTCTCTCTCTCTCACACACACACACACACAGGCCACCACCTCCAATGCTCAGGACGCTGTCCATTAGACGCTGGAAGGTCACTGGCACTCCGTGGAGGCCAAAGGGGAGAACCCGGTACTTCCAGTTGCCGCTGGTGGTGCTGAAGGTGGTTTTGGTCCAGTATTCCTTCGTTAGGTTCAGGTTGGAGATGAACCTGGGGGTCGAACAATGAGGATGACCCGGTCAATCTGCTCCTGCATCTCTTGTACATAGCTGACCAAGGACCAGAACAGAGAGGGCTGTTCTTCGGGTTGTTGCCCGAAGAGAAGTTTGAAGGGGTGAACCCGGGGGATGCTTGCGGTGTCTCCTGGACGGTGAAAAGCATGTAGGGAAGGAGGAGGTCCCAGTTTTGGCCATCCTCATCTACCACTCAGCGACCATCCATTTAAGTGTTTGATTAAAGCGCTCCACCAGGAGTCGCTTTAGGGGTGGTAGACAGAGGTCTGGAGGTGTTTCACCTGCAACAACCGACACAGATCACCCTTTAGTTTTGATATGAAAGGCGTACCTTGGTTGTTTAAAATGTGCTTGGGGATCCCCACACGGCTGAACAGGAGCAGCAGTTCTCTGGTCCGGGAGGTGGCTTTTCTTAGTGGGACTGCCTCGGGGTACCTGGTGGTGTAATCAAGGATCACTAGGATGTATTCATGATCCCGGGCAGACTTCAGGAGCAGCTCTACCAGATCCATGCCCACCCTCTTGAAGGGGATGCTGACAATGGGGAGAGGGATGAGGGGCATGGGCTGTGGCTTCTGGGGCACAGTCGACTGGCACTGGGGGCACTGCTGACAGAAGGCCCAGACGTCAGCATCCATACTGGGCCCAAGGAACCAGTCCGGCAGCTTGGCCAGGGTTTTGTGGGCCCTGAGATGGCCGCCGAGCCGATGGCTGTGAGCTAGGTGCATCAGGATCCAAGTCTTGGAGCAATGGATGACCAGGAGGTCACAAGCTTGGCCTCGGTGCTCTGTCCGGAAGTAGAGAAGACCGTTGGACACCAGGAAGTATGGTGCTGGGAGATGCTGCTCCGGTTGCTAGTTGACGCTGTCGATCAGTCGCACCTGGCCCAGGCAGTGCCTCAGTCGGTCATCCTCCTTCTGTTCACACCCAAGGTTCCCTTCCCTAGAGCCCTGGTGAAACACAGAGGAGACTGGGTTAGAGTGTGTGAGTGTCTCACCTGAGGAGGCTCATCTAGTGGCACCCTCTTCATGGACGCAAGACACCGGGAGTAACCCCGTGGGCTCGGGCAGTTGGCTGAGGGCTGTTGGGTGGGCCAGGGTTACTGTGCTCCCAGAATCGTGGAGGGCTTTGACCAGTTTGACATTCACTCTTACGGCCTTGGTTGGGGCGTCTGGAGGTGAAGCTGCATGGAGGGCACAGCCTACCAGCCAGGACTTGATGTTCACATTGTGGGTAGGCTGGGTCTGGCTCGGTGGGCATGGGCTCATCCCGGTGTGTCCCATAGGTGTGGTGGCTTTCCTGTGGTCTCCTCTCCCAATGCAGGCTGGGCTTCAGCCACCGTGAGGCTTGACCCCAGTTTAGACCCGGTGGAGAGTTCCTCCACTTACCCCTGCTGATGCTTATCATGGCCAGGGCACACTCGAGTGCCACCATCTCCCGTGGGCCCCTGGCATTCTTCATCCCCAACGCTTTATGTTCTTTGGGCAGCAGAGCTCACAGGAAGTGATCCATTACGATCTTTTCTAATACTTCGTTGGCAGTGTGTCATTCGGGTTGGAGCCATCTTCTGGTTATTCAGAGCAGAGAGTCCATCTGAGTCCGTGGGGCGGCTCCATGTCAGTAGGGCCAGCTGTGGAACTCTACCACCATGTTAATGGGGGATAGGCCACAGCAGCTCAAGATCTCTACCTTCAGCACTGCGTAGAAGGTAGCTTGGTCAGGCGTGAGGGCATAGTAGGTGTGCTGGGCCTCCCCTGACAGGAAAGGGGCAAGGATGTCAGCCCAACGCTCTTCTTCCCACTGCTTGCGTTGGGTGACTTGCTCAAAGTTGAGACGTAAGGCCTCGATGTCATCCTCACTTGTGAGTTTTGTGAGGAAGCCCAGGGCCTCCCGTCTGGGAAAGTGATTGAGGCGGTGGAGCAGGGCTTCTTCTTTAACTCCAGCAGCTCCTGGGTTGCAGCATGTAGGCTTTGGGCCAGCTCCTGGGTCACTGCCTGCTGCTGGAGGTTGGTTTCCATCAGATGTTGCAGCATTGGATCCATGATATCTGTGAGGGGTTGGGTCTGTGTTCTTATGCCTGCATTCTCCACCAGTGTAGCCGACTAGGGCCAGGACAGGTAGAACACAGACACTTTGGAGGCAGAGATAGTGCAAAAACTGGTGTTTTTATTCAAAATTCATGTGTAGAAGTGGAGGTGAGGTGGTGCTGAAGGAGGAGGAGGAGCTTGCTGTCTTCTCAGTGTGGGCAGCGGCGAACATCCTGGATATATACCTTTATATGTGTGTGTGTGTGTGTGTGTGTGTGTGTGTGTGTGTGTGTGTGTGTGTGTGTGTTTGTGTGTGTGTGTGTGTGTGTGTGTGTGTGTGTTATACTTTTAATGGTCTTAATGACAAATCATTGGTCAAAATATTACCAAGAATTAAACAAATGCACTCCTGAGACCTCCTGCGCTATCTTTTGCTCGTTTACTTTTGCTGCAATAAACTGTTTGGGGAAAAGCTAGAAACAGGTGGATTCACTTAAATAGTTTTCTTCCAGCTAATCTTTTAAGAAAAACAAATCCCAGAAGATATTATAGGAAAATTTTATACACCCAGACATGTGTTCATTTGAATTTTACATAAAACATTTAATCATTACCGTGGTTTTACCTTTGTGTAGAAGAAGACGATATAAGTGAATTTTCCAGTTTCTAGATTTTCACCCAACCAAAAAAATAAATAAATGAGCAAATGGTGACACAGGATGTCTCAGGAGTGCACTTGTTTAATTCTTGTTAATTTACCATTTCTACTAATAGAAATTATAGGCATGGTTGTTGGTGCCAGGTGGGCTGGTTTGAATATTTCACAAACTACTGATCACCTGGAAATCCCAGGTGATCAGTCTATGGAGTTTACACAAAATGTTGTGGAAAAACTAAAAACATCTGGGGAGCAGTTGCACTGTGGTAGGAAACGACTTGATGATGAGAGAGGTCCGAGGAGAATGGCCAGACTTGTTAAAACTGACAAGAAGGCTATGATAAGTAAACTGGGCAGTTCGGTGAGCCTGTGCTAACTGTAGCCTCAGATACTTGTTCTTATCTAACAGGAGTGGAACTTGATCCTCTGTTGCTGTAGCCCATCTTTATCTGCCTCAAGTTTCAATGTGTCGTGTGTTCTTAGGTGCTTCCCAGCTCACCACAGTTAAAAAGAGTGATTATTCGAGACACTGTAGCCTTCCTGTCAACTCTCACCAGTCTGGTCATTCTCCTCAGACCTCTCTCATCAACAAGCTGTGTCATCCTGCAGAACTACTTCTCACTGGATGGGTTTGTTTTGTTTTTTTGCACCATTCTGTATAAAATTTAGTTTCTCAAAACAGCCTGTCACGGTCAAAGTCACTGAGATCACATATTTTCTCCATTTTGGTGTTTGACTTGAATGTTAACTGAAGCCCTTGACCTGTGACTGCAGGATTTTATGCATTGTGCTCCTGTTACATGATGATAATGGCTGGTGGATGTATATAAAAATAATTATTATAGAATAATTAGAATGCTTGTAATAAGCATAAATGAAATTGACATATAATAAACATGGCAGATCTGAGCCCAATATGTGACATTGTTGAGATTGTTACTGAAGTGAAGACATACGTATATGAAATTAATGTGGTCTTTTGTTTCAAAAGACAAATCTGAGCGACACGTGACTTAAGGAGAAGTCTACATTTTCTTTTCATTTTCTTTTCTCCTTGCTGTCTAGAAGAAATTATAGACATCATAAGGAGATATCTTTTTTATAAGGAGATATTTTTTTTCCCACCATAGAGGATTCATATTCCATTCTATGTCGGAACATTTCCACCACTGGGTCCTGTGGATCTCAGTTCATCAAAAGGGTGGGTGCACCCTTTTTTTGTGAAGAAAGGTAATGGTGGAGGAGATGAGAATCATGACATATTCCCTAGGGTTCTCGGCTAGATGAAACACTTTTGTTTCATGTTGGCTAGGTGGTCTTGGTCCTGCATGTTTCTTTCCATCAATTCAGCTGTGACCGGTAGAGCCAGAGAGAGATGATGTTTTACTTTAAACTGAGTGGAGGATGAAATTGCCCTGCCATTATAGTTGTCAGGAGACTTGTCTTGAAATACACTGTGCTGACCTAAGTTGCACAGCTACCAAGAGAGAGCTGCTGAATGTTGCGATTGTGAAAATATTTGCGTATTCAACTGTTTATAAAAGACCTGAGGAGGCACTGTCCTATATTCAAGTATATTACATAATAACTTATTTTGTCTCTCTTTTAAGTATATTTTTGCAAAAGGCATCACCTCATCTATGTATATCTCTACCACATCTACTTCAACCAAGGATTCTGTATATTAACAAATATTTAGCTCTACAAATGTGATTTGGACTTTGTTGATGGAGTGCTCCCTTGCCATGCTATTTGCTTGGGGGAAAAAAATCACCTTTTGTAAACTTCCATTATTACAAAATGACATGATAATATGTACAAAATTTCATACACACTAATCACTACTCATGCAATATTCTTTTTTCAAATTTACAAATTGACAAATACTTCTTTCTACACTCTAAAAAACACTGGGTTTACCCCTAGTGTATATATAGGACAGAACACATTTTGGGCTAAACTCACCCATCAAGTTGGGTTGTTAATTTGAACCCACCAAAACAGGTTGTTTTTTTTAACCCAAAGGATAGTTTCATTTTTATAAAAATGCTGGGTTAAATTTATTTCATAAATGGGTACATATTTTCAGGGTTATTTTTACCCTTTGAAAATGTCAAATATACTACATTATAATCAAATATCTCAACATGGTATCTCCTTTATTTACACACAAGAAGGTGTTCAGAAATGTATTGCTAGAGCTGATAAAGTAGTGCTTATATATAGACTTTGAAGCAAATTAATCAAATAAGTCATATATGTAAGATGAAAATGTCAGACTTTGAGCAAAGGAGATGTCTAAAACATCCAAAAACTGAGTAACCAACTTAAGATCCAGAGGGCATTACAAGCAATTAGCCAAAGCTAATGAACATAGCAGTGCATTTAATGTAAACTGGATTATTATCACACATTTTTGCTGTTTCTAGTGTACAGTAATGGTTTTATGGATAAATATATTAATACGAATCTTGCTTTTCCAAATAAATCTAACAGTGTGTCCATGAAAACCGCTAGCTCCACCTGAGGTGAATTCAAACAGTCCGCACTGAGTAGGGCTGATGCGTCAGGGTGGGGGAGGGTTGTATTGATTCACCTGTCAGTGAAAATGACCCAGCCACTAACCCAGCGATTGGGTTACACAAAACTACCCAAGAACTACCCAAGAATGAGAAAATAACCCAATTAAATCACCCAAAAGTCTCAACCCAGCGTTTGGACAGAAAAAATAACCCAACATTTTTTACAGCATATTACAAAAAAAAACATTCCACTGTAATTTCACTTGAATTTCAACACCAATACTCTACTTGTCTTTAGAATAGAGGAGAGGATACACACAATGGGAGTGAGAAATAAGCAAGGTCTTTCTTAGGATTTTTTTGTTTTGTTTTGTTTGTTTTTTTTGCATGTTATTGAACTCTAAAACAATCTGGTCCCAGTCCTTAATTTTGCATGATATAATTCTTAAAAGATTCCAAGCACAGTAAGATCAGGCTTGTGGAAAAGGAAAGCCTTAAAAAATGCTTGATGTAGTCAAGTCACACAAAACATTTTCTATTAAGACCCCTTAATGTGGTGGACCAAGCCATCCATGTGGATTAGAAGCCGTTAGGTTCAATTAGCTAATTTGAAAAGAAGTAACAAGACACAAGCAAGACAATAAGATGCAAGCAGCAAAGAAGAAATAAAGGTTTGCGAAATATCTTAAAACTACCATGTCTATCTACTTCTTTAGTGTAATTCTAACACAATCATATAATGCTATTCACACCACCACTACCACAATATTTAATATTTGTTGAAGCCTTCTCAGGAGAGAATAAAAACACAGAGGCTTTTCTTGTAAAATCTGAAGTGTTTGGAGCACACTTTGATTCATAACATCAATCTCACATTCTGTCCTTGCTAACCATTATCACATTGAGTAATGCACATAAATATTAAAAATCATGCTAACAAGGTTATCTGAAAAATAATAATTCAGTCACTCCTAATAAAAATCATTTTACATTCATCAGCAATCTCACCAATCATATCAAATTTTAGAATCATATGCTGTCCCATTTAAGATCCCTTATTTACCCAGTGTTATAATAAATAACACACATATTTCTTTCAATGCTCTATCCATCCATTCATTTTCTGTACTGCTTATCCTACACAGGGCCACGGAGAAGCCTGGAGCCTATTCCAGGGGACTTGGGGCACAAGGCAGGGGAAACCAGTATCCGGAAGAAACCCCCGAAGCACAGGGGGGAACATGCAAAATCCACGCACACAGGGCAGAGGTATGAATCGATCCCCCAACCCCGGAGGTGCGTGGCAAACCCCCTCTATCAATGCTCTATCTCAGTAAATCAAGTTTCTTTCAAATGTGGAGGCCAAGCAATGTGAAAGCCAGAAATGAGCAGCTTATTAGGCTTTTGATCTGTATGTGCTATTGTGCTTCAAAATACTACAGACTTGTACCACATTGTACAAGAGATTGTAAGCACAATAAGGACAGGATTAATGAGAGCTGTAGCTTGCTTTACTTCATAGTGCACTGTGATCAATGGCTCTCTTTCAAGATGCGTTATGCTATTGTTAGAGTAAACAAGCACCTCAGGCCTGAAGAGGAAGACATGGTTTAGAACAACAGAAATAAATGAGATGCTGTAGGCTGTTACACTTACATTCACACGGGTGCCATAAAGGAGGGTAAGGTTAAAGCAAATACTAAACTAAGGCTGGGTTTAGATACTATACAACACCAACAGCAATGGACCTTAGGTTTTAAAGCACAAATCCATGTAAACATTCAGTGGTTGGTACATTAATATAATCCTTGAATCGTGGTGTAAGGAAAGCAAAATTCTGCTTTTCAAAGAAGCAATGTAATTAGTATCAGAAAACACCACAAACACAAGTCTTTATTATTAATACATTGTCGTTAATGTTAATGGAAAGGAATCTAACTTTAGAGCTGTTAGATGGGAAATTGAAGCCAAATTAAACCCTGTCTCCTATCCCACATTTTAACTCTGGGGTTTTTATTCATTCATTCATTCATTCATCTTCATTCTTGGTTGGGGTCGTGGTGGATAATAATTCAACAGTAATCACAACTGTAACACTTATTAACACTTAACTAATGCTTTTATAATGACAATTCATTCTTTAGCACATCAGGAAATCGGAAATTGTATACATTAATAAATAGGTGAGTGGTATATAAATCACATAACTGTATAACAATGGTAATTGTATCAAAAGTATCAAGTATCTTATCTCATTCTGTTAATTAATGCAGTGACTTGTAGTACTAATTAAGATCATTTACATTATCAAGGGCACAACATTGCCACTAAGTGTACCTGTACAATCATGAATAATCATTTCCATATTGTCATGGTGTCAGCAAGGGTTTCCTTCCCAAAAGGTGGATTAACTATGCTAAATTGCCCCTTGGTGTGAATGAGTGTATGAGTGTTTGAATGTGTGTGTACTTCGTGCCTTGTTATGGGCTAGAATGTCATCCAGGGTGTATCTAAGGCTGGGCTAGCCTTTTTACCTCTCAGCTGAATCCGAGAGCCGTCTGTAAGCATTATTCAGAAGGACAGCTACAATTTCAACTTGACGGCTTCCATCATCACCAGTGTCCAGCAGCTTGTCCTTGGGTTACTGCCATAACAGGTATTGACAGGTTCTTGGCTACAGCTTCTTGCAGTTAAAACATGGTTCATTCAGAACATGGACTCAATGTCCATGACCTCACTTCTTCACAAGGAATACGTCAAACTCATATTCAGCACAAATAAATAGTTATGTATGCCAGTTTTGCCCTCTTCTTCTCTTGAAAGATAAAAGTGTATGTGTAAATAATGTGAAAGGATTTTGTATGGATGTGAGAATACTTTCTTTCCATATGTAAGATAAAAGATGAATAAGAGCCTAAACAGCACTTCATGAATACACAGTCATCATTCATTCTCAATTGCACGTACAGAGTCAGAGTAGGTAACACCAATGCAAATCCTTGAAACATAAATCCTTCCCCTCCTCCACCATTTAAATCTGTGTAGACACATAAACTGTTCTGTAACATAAATGTGAATCAACTGTGAGGATTTTTGATCCAGGTTCTTGATAGTATGTTGCAAACACTCCTTGAACCTGATTCTTGATCAGCCCATGATTCATTATCCCCCTGTGGAAAATAGCACATACATTCATTGCGACTGATTCCAGATCAGTGAATTGCTCTCAAAGCGACGGAGTGTTTCTTTGGCTTCAGTCTCCAGATGAACCTGCCATCCTCCACAGTAATGAGTTTGACACTGGGTTCAGACATACAAATAGGACCTTAGAGGCAATGTTTGCGCAGCTTAGTACTTGTCCACTTCAATACCTCGACTAGACAACCACACAAACATTTATTCTAAATCCTAAACCATGCAGGAAAAAAAATAATGCTAGGGTCATGGCAACAGGCTTTGGCATACTAACACTATGAAAACACACTCGCTTCTATTTATAGCTCTATAAAACTCGATAACAGCTATCGTCGTGTCATTTTTCAAAATAGAGAGTCGGTGTGATCTACCTCGCTTGTTGCTATCGTTCATAAGAAGAATGGTATGATGGAGAGGGTAGAGGTGGGAGTGAGAAATGGAAGGATAGGAAGAAGATGTGAAATGAGCATTGAGGGTGGTTTTTCTGTGCGATGTTGCTCTAAATTGTCAGTAGAAGTTTTACAGTCCTCTCAGCCTGCTCTGCAGCATTGTGTGACATTTGAAAATGGGACCATGTTGTCAACAATATTGTGAACGTTAGAGGTTTCATGTGAATGTGATCTGCTTAGCAGATCAGCACTCTTAGCTGGTTAGAGAGCCTATAACAAGATCCTCATTTTACCTTAGCATATATTGGCAAAGGCAGAATTTAAGAGAAATCTTTGCATTTGCTGTTTCCAGGAGAGTCAGGACCTAAGCAGACAGGACAAAGCAGATATTTGCTATGGATGTCTAATTCTGTCCTTATCTGCCTTACTAGTTTCATGCTCTATGCTCCTGTTGGGAGATTTTGTCTGTGTGTTGCCTCATTGACTAATAGAGACCCACACTCTGCACCGAGCCCTGTCCTGACTGCTAAACAGTCACAGCGAACAGGGCCAGTATCGATTTCCTGTCACAGCGACACCCAAACATTGCAATGTTATCGGTGTGGTGACTGATGGACACCCCCAGGTGCCCAGAAGGGCCAGTGATTCCACACACCTGCATGCACATAGACATACACACCTGCTGCTTGGATCATACTGCATTGTTATTATGACTTGTGTCCTTCTACAATAGTGAAAAGGCTTTGTATTGAATTGGCCAGAGGAAAAGCTATTTGAAGCCTCTACAAGGACAAACATATGATAATTTGACATTTCACTCCTGCCCTGTCAACGGAATCATTTCTGGCATTTGCGATGAAATGTTAGGCAAACATATCCCTAGACAAACCTATCCATATTCATAAAGCTGGATTCAATTAATTAATATGCTTGTATTACCTCTCCTACAGGCTAATTGATCTTTACCTGAAATGATAATTTGATGACACTTGATTAAATTCAATTAAAAGGTCATTAAAGTGCCTTTTCTAATCAGTCATAATCACCCTCCTAAATACAGCCTAGGGGTAATGACAATCTGCTGCAAACTGATTTAGTGATCTTGGAAATTAGCTATTGTTTTTATAAGACACACTGAAGATGTGATGATTGGCCATAATTACCTGAAGACAATCTTAGAGTTTACCTGCAGACATGTACAGTATATGTTGTATTTATAGTGTGTAGTACTTAAACTGACCGCCATTAATATTGGCACCCTTGGTAAATATGAGCAAAGAAGGCTGTGGAAAACTGTCTTTATTGTTTAATCTTTTGATCTTTAGTCCAAAAAATTTAGAAAAATACTCTGCTCTCATGGATATCAAACAATTGCAAAAAAAAACAAAAAAAAAAAACACAGGTTTAGGAAAAAAAATATATCTTTGTTAAATATAAGTGTGCAACAATTATTGGCACCCCTATGAATTTATATTCCCATTGATATCTTACATTTTACTAGTACACCTGGGAGACTAGGAACAGGAAATTGTTCAACCAGGGGTATAAATATGAGGTAACACATAGGCCAAATTCTCTTAGTCATTCATAACAATGGGTTAGACCAAGGAATATAGCTGTGATGTGCGGCAAAATGTTGTTGAGCTTCACAAAGTGGGGCGTGGCTATAAGAAAATAGCACGAGCATTGAAAATGCCCATTTCCACCATCAGGGCAATAATTAACAAGTTCCAGTCAACTGGAAATGTTATGAATTAACCTGGAATTGGATGCATGTCTATATTGTCTCAACGCATTGTGAAGAGGATGGTTAGAGTGGCAAAAAGATGGAGAACTGCAGAGTAGTTGGATCTTCCAGCAGGACAGTGATCCAAAACATAGATCAAAATCAACACAGAAATGGTTTACTGACCACAAAATCAAGGTCCTGCCATGACCATCCCAGTCCTCTGACTTGAAACCCATAGAAAACCTGTGGGGTGAACTGAAGAGTCCACCAGCATAGACCTTGAAATGTTGACCTTGATCTGGAGAGATTCTGTATTGAGGAACGGTCTCAGATCTCTTGCCATGTATTCACCAACCTCATGAGGCATTATTGGAGAAGACTCAGAGCTGTTATCTTGGCAAAGGGAGGTAGAACAACGTATTGACTAAAAGGGTGCCAATAATTGTTGCTCACCTATAGTTAAAAAATAATAATTTTTTGGATAAACTTGTGTTTTATTTGCAATTGTTTGATATCCATGAGAGCATTTATATATATATATATATATATATATATATATATATATATATATATATATATATATATATATATATATTTTATTTTTTTTATTTTTTTTTTACAAAATATCAAAAGGTTAAATAATAAAGACAATTTATCACAGCCTTCTTTGCTCATATTTACCAAGGGTGCCAATATTGGAGGGCACTGTATGTTATACTTTAGAAAGTACACTCGTAAGTCATTGTTGTTATGCAATATGTAGTTGTTACTGCTGTTACTGTACTAAAGTCTGATGTGGTAAAGAATGGACTGAATGTTGATTTAACCATATTGAAGCCTAAAACTCATGAATAGCTTCTCAAAATACTTAAAATAAATAAATATAACCGCCTCTACCCAGTCACACACTTGCTTGTGACTCGACCTCCAGCTCACATCACAATAAAGGCTTGATTGAGTTACAGAGAATTACAGGCCAGTTTCAGATAGCCTCCAGGTGTCGAAACGACTTACACAGACTCCAAGAAATTAGGTTTGTGTGCTTGAACACTGTCGCTTACACCCAAACCCCAGATTGTCCCTGCAGGCTATTGCCTCGTCCCGTTTTGCCACCTACGCCTTACTGAACGTTAAAATAAGTAATGATGTGGGAGGAAATAGGATTTACACTCCTAATCTAATCTCTTGTATTTACAACCTGCAGCAAACACTAAGTGCTCAGTGTCCTGGATTTTGTTGTTGTTGTTGTTGTTGTTGTTGTTGTTGTTGTTGTTTTAAAGAAAAGCATTCACAAAATGCATTTATCATACTAAGCAGTAACTAAGGAGGACACCTAATTTCCATTACTTTTGTATGAAATTACAAACTACCTTCCAGTAACCTCTATCTCATGCTGGCACATAAACACAATCATTACACAGTAAGCAGTGAATAGCACAGCAAAAAGGGCTGTTTAATTGGTGATTGTGATTGCAGGGTGATAGAGGCTAAACGCTAGCAGCTAATTATATGGCAGGATGGAAGACCCTGCCGTGAAGTGCTGTTCAACAGGAGAAGTTAACAAGTAAACATGCCGCCCCTGTTTTATGTTTGATAAACACAATGCCCAGATCAGAGACAGATTTAGTTCATTAAAAATTACTTTTTTTCCATTAATAGTTGGTATAGAGTTTAAAGAATTTGGCTGTGGAAGCCCTTTTTTAAAAATCTATTTGTAAAGTTACTGTCACGTACAGAAGACCATAGCACTTTCAGAAGAAGTATGAGAAGATTTTTTTTTTTCTTTGCATTGAGTTCATTATAGTTCTTGATGTGAGACACTGACTGGGTAATTATTCCTTTACATTAAACACTGCATAAGTGTACACACTGGTTACACACAGCCCTTGAGTGTTTAGGAATATCATTGATCGACTGCTGTTAGATAATGCCATGTCAGCAGTATTTTGAGTAAACACAGCAAACATGCTGCTATGTTCAGTGATCAGGTGATATCAAAAGCCACAGACAGACACTGTTTGTTCAAGGTTTCTTAAACAATATACCACCACTCCAATACCACCCCTACCTTTCTGTTTGTCCATTACACGTGTTACATAAACGTGTAACACGTGTATGTGTTATACCAATTATACCAGTAAAATTGCTTTATATATATATATATATATATATATATATATATATATATATATATATATATATATATATATATATATATATGTATTAGAGATGCACCGAGGTATGATACGATACGAAAGGCTATTTTTCACGTTATCAACCGATAGTTTAAAAACATCCGATGACCAAGGCCGATTATATCCTGTCAATAAAAAGAGGGCGGGAAAAAACATCGACTTAGTGCTGTGTGTAAAGAAAAAAACTGCAGTTTGTAATCTCTGCACCGCACTCACTTTTACACCGGAAGTGAGCAGTAATGAAGCAGCGTTGAGTCTAATTACTCTGAATAATCGGTTATTGGTATTAGCGGAGAAATTTAGTATTAGTGCATCTCTAATATATATATACATATACACATCCAACAGACTATGTGGTTGGTACTGCTGATAGCAACAAATAGACCATGGTTCCACAGGTTATTGGTGTTAATAGCAGTGGTTTTACAGCGTCTACCAGAACCACCTGTCTAGTCAAAACTTTTCTTAAATGTAAAGAATGTGTCTGCCAACGTCAGTCATTCCAGTTAATAGTCCTACAGTGAGTCCTGGACATTGTGCTAGGCAATGAACCAATACAAGACACAGATATAAAGTGGCTTTCACCTAAGTCTTTTTTTTTTTTGCTTTTTTGCTAGTCATCACAATGGCCAGACTGCAAATCGGTGAATTGCATGCAGTGGTAAATGCCTGTGTGGTTTACTGGGATTCAAACAAATGTGACACAAATGTGTTCAAACCTTAAAGATGAGGTCAGGCCCACATTGTTTGTGTGCTTTGAGGAGAACCACAAATGGGTTCCTCTGTCTGCTTAAAGAAAATGATTGTGCTGGCATACTTGCTTGCAGACCAAGAGTTCAAGTTCATGTTCAAGTTCAAGTTCAGGTGGGTTTTATTGTAATTCCGCAATATAACTTGTATACATTGGAGCAAAATGTCATTTCTTCAGGACCATGGTGCAACAAAGTGGCACAGTGCAAAGGACTACATAAACTACAAAACAGTGTGAGATGAGTGCAAGTCAATAAACACACTAGACAATAAAAACACAGGACAATAAATACACAGGACAGGGCATGCTGACTATACAGGACAACAGAACAATGTTTTGTGGGAAAACTATTGCAACAATTGTCTGTAAGCTATTGTCTAGTGTAGCAACAATACATGTAGCAACAATAAGAGGCATCTTCTTCCATTATATGACATTTGACACAGGCTATGATTACCTCCTGGGCAGCACTAAGAGGTGTGTCACTAGCAGTCATTTGTGAAGAGGTGTCACATCTGAATATACTGCAAGTCTAGAAGCCACCTACAAATCCAATCTGGACACTGTATTACTCCCACTCACCTGATTATTGATGGTGCTTGCTTCCTTCAACCCTTGGTTTTTAATTCTGATTCTCCTTCATTACTGCATTTGCATGATCAGTAGACCTGTGCCTGTTTTGACCACAACTCAATGGCATCTCCATAAATTCATATGTGGCTCGACAGAAGAAGAGAGGGAGAGGAGGTAAAAAAAAAGGGAGAGATTAGATATGCTTACTATCCCGTGATTGATTAGACTCTGTACTTTGCATAAAAGAAAGTCTATTCATGGTAAGCTTGAGTAAACAAATATGTTTTAAGCCTAAACTTAAACACTGAGACTGTGTCTGAGTCCCAAGCACTAATTGGAAGGCTGTTCCATAACTGTGGGGCTTTGTAAGAGAAAGCTCTTCCCCCTGCTGTAGCCTTCACTATTCGAGGTACCAACAAATAACCTGCACCTTTTGATGGAAGTAGGTGTTGTGGATCATAGAAGACCAAAAGTTTGCTTAGGTACTGTGGTGCGAGACCATTTAGTGCTTTATAGTTCATTCGCAGTATTTTATGATCAATGTTCAAATTTCACTGGGAGCCAATGAAGTGTGGATAAGATCGGGGTGATGTGGTCGTACTTTCTGGTTCAAGTAAAGACTCTTGCAGCTATATTCTGAACTAACTGGATTTTATTTATGCTCCTACTGGAACATCCAGACAGTAAGGCATTACAGTAATCTAGCCTAGAGGTGACAAAAGCATGAACTAATATTTGTGCATCATGTAGTGGCATTATATTTCTTATCTTAGCAATATTTCTGAGATGAAAGAAGTCTGTCCTAGTAATATTATCTACATGAGCGTCAAATGAAAGACTGGGGTCAATAATCACACCAAGGACTTTTACTGCTGCACATGATGAAACAGAAAGGACATCCAGAGTTACTGTGTAATCAGAAAGCTTACTTCTAGCTACACGTGGTCCTAGTACTTACTTCTGTCTTATCAGTATTTAGTAAAAGGAAATTAATAAGCATCCAGAGTCTAATGTCCTTTACACATTCCTCAATTAACACATTCCTTTATTAAGCTGCTGTCTGTCAGCTGGCTTTGCTGAAACATACAACTGTGTATCATCAGCATAACAGTGGAAACTAATTCCATGTTTATGAATAATTTGACCCAGAGGTAGCATATATAAAGTACAAAGCAGTGGGCCTAAAACAGAACCTTGTGTAACACCAAATTTAACCTCAGTATGCGTGGAGAAGTCTCCATTTACATCGGCGGCTGTGGCTCAGGTGGTAGAGCGCGTTGTCCACTAATCGTAGGGTTGGCAGTTCGATTCCTGGCCAACATGACTCCACATGCCGAAGTGTCCTTGGGCAAGACACTGAAGCCCAGGTTGCTCCCGATGGCAAGTTAGCGCCTTGCATGGCAGCTCTGCTACCATTGGGGGTGAGAGAGAATAGGTGAATGAGACACAGTGTAAAGCGGTTTGAATAAAAGTGCTATATAAGTGCGTCATTTATTTATTTACATCTACGAACTGATAGCGATCTGTCAAATAAGACCTGAGGCAGGAGAGGGCCGTTCCTTTAATGCCAACATTTTCTAGTCTATCAAGGAGAATAGTATGATTTATAGTATCAAATGCTGCACTAAGTTCAAGTAACACAAAAAAGGAGACAGAACCCTGATCAGAGGCCAGTAGTAGGTAATTTATGTTTTTTAACCAGCTCTGTCTCTGTGCTATGATGAGGTCTAAATCCTGACTGATACAGTTCATGAATGTTATTCCTATGTAGGTACGAGCATAACTGCTGTGCTACAACCTTTTATAATATCTTGGAGATAAAGGGGAGATTTGATATTGGCCTGTAGCTGGACAATTGACGGGGTCAAGGTCAGGTTTTTTAATCAGGGGTGTTATAACTGTAAGTTTAAATGATTTAGGTACATCACCAGTGCTAAGGGAAGAATTTATTATTTCTAGAAGGGGTTCAATTAATCTTTCAAAAAATCTGTTTAAAGAAACATGTAGGTAAGTGATCTAGTATACAAGTTGATGATTTTGCTGAAGAGATTAATGTAGTTCGGTCTCTCTAAGGGGAGTAAAACATTCTAATCATTGATGAGATATCGCTATATTATCATCTACAGGGTTAGTTATAAAACTGTCTGGTTTTGAATTGATTTAAAATCAATTAAAATCAATAGACTGAATTTCACATCAAATTTTTTCTACTTTACCAATGAAAACATTCATGAAATCTTCACTGCTATATAATAATTGTGATTGTGTGCCTGTTTCTGTGGTGGTTTTATTCCTAGTCACTTTTGCTACCGTGTTAAATAGAAATCTAGAATTGTTGTTGTTATCTTCTATTAAGGTGGAGAGATAGACTTTTCTAGCATCACTAAGAGATTTTCTATCGTTCAGTAGGCGAAGGAGACTTCCATGCTGTTTGAAATACTACCAATTTGGTTTGACACCATTTACGTTCTAATTGTCGAGTGGTCTGTTTTAAGGTACATGTTTGATCGTTATACCAGGGTGCTAACGTTTTCTCTCTAAATACTTTTCTTTTGAGTGGAGCCACCCTAATCAGTCACCTGATTGAGTTCTATGAAATCAGACGGTGATCCAAATATAATTGATATCTCTGGGAGGTTGCTGATGAAACTCGGTGCAGTAGCGGTAACGTGGCGAGGTACAAATATTATGTTCAATACGCAATTTAAATGAGATGAGATAATGGTCTGAGACAACTTCAGACTGCGGAAGTGTTAATATATTTTCTATATTTAATCTGTATGTTAGTATCAGGTCAAGAGTGTTGAGTGGGTCCTTTTACATTCTGATTGCCCCCTACTGAATCTAAAATGGACACAACCGCTGTTCTCAGAGGGTCTTTTGGGTTATCAAAATGACTATTGAAATCACCAACAATTAATACTTTATCTAGAGAAACAACCAGATTTGAGATAAAATCTGCAAATTCTCTAAGGAATTCAGTATATGGCCCTGGGGGTCTGTAAATAATAATTAGCGGAATTGACCTCTAATTTATTTTTGTGGCTACATATGTTATACTGGTATAAAGAACTTCAAGAGGGTTGAATTTATGACTAGGTTTTTGTGTGACGCCTAGATTTTTACTATGGATGAGTGCAACACCTCCTCCTCTGTCAGTTAGATGAGGCTGATGTATATAAATGTATCCAGGAGGACTGGCTTCATTTAGTGCTATGTACTCATTAGGTTTAATCCAAGTTTCTGTTAAATACATTATATTAAATTCCTGATCAGTAATGATTTCGTTAACAAAAGTGCCTTACTTATGAATTGATTACTTCATAATCAAGTTCGCAGATGACACCACGGTGATAGGCCTGATCAAGGATGACAATGAGACGGCCTATAGGGATGAGGTTCAGCACTTGGCCAGGTGGTGTGCCACAAATAACCTGGAACTTAACATCAAGGAGATGAAAGGGATCATCGTGGACTTCAGGCGGACTGGAAGCCAAGCACACCCCATCTACATCAACGGAGCTGTAGTGGAGTGTGTGCCTGTTTCCAAGATCCTTGGCATCCACCTCTCAGATGATCTCACCTGGTCCCTTAACAACTCCACCATAGTCAAAAAGGCGCAGCAGCGCCTTTACTTCCTAAAGAGCCTCAAGAAAGCACACCTGTGTCCTAGGATCCTGGTGGACTCTATCACTGTACCACTGAGAGCATACTCACTAACTGCATCTCAGTCTGGTACGGCAATTGCTCTGCTTCCGACCGCAAAGCACTCCAGCGGGTAGTTAAAACTGCCCAACGAATAACTGCCGCCCAGCTACCCACCATTGATAACATCTACCAAAAGCATTGCCTGGGACAGGCAAAAAACATCATTAAGGATGCCTCCCACCCTAACAATGGACTTTTCACCCTCCTCCCTTCCGGCAGGCGCCACAAGAGTCTACATTCCCGCACAAGTAGGCTCAGGATGAGCTTCGTCCCAGAGGCTGTGACCCTGCTAAACTCAAACCCTCCACTCTAAAATTCCTCACCTTGCATTATACTGCACTGCTCAGTACTTTATTGGACAGTTATTTATTGGATAGTTACTTGCACTACTCATATTTGCATTATCTGTACATTCACACTTTTTTAACAATGTTCTGTATATATAACATATAACATATAACATGTTCTGTATATATAACATATTTAACAGTGTTCTGTATATATAACATGTTACTTGCACTATTCATATTTACACTATCTGAACAACCTCACTGTTTAACTATGTTCTGTACATATATCATCCAACTGTACATATGTTGATGTTCATACTGTATATACCTCTCATCTGCAATCCCTACTGTCTATATTTTAATATATTCTCTGATACTGTATTTTTGTAACTCCACTGTACATATTACTTGTAGTGCACTTACGCTGTAATACCTACTCCTGCATTTTCTGCATTTTCTTGCACTTCTAACCAGAAGTGCAAGAATATATATATATATATATATATATATATATATATATATATATATATATATATATATATATATATATATGTGTGTGTGTGTGTGTGTGTGTGTGTGTGTGTGTGTATATGTGTGTGTATATATATATATATATATATATATATATATGTATATATATATATATATATATATATATATATATATATATATATATGTATATATATATATATATATATATATATATATATATATATATATATATATATATATATATATATATATATATATATATATATATGTATATATATATATATATATATATATATATATATATATATATATATATATATATATATTCTATGCACTTCTGGTTAGATGCCAACTGCATTTTATCAGCTCTGTACTTGTACTCTGCTTAATGACAATACCATTGAATCTAATCTTATCTAATCTTAGACGTAAGAGATCTAATGTTTAATAGTCCTAGCTTCAGATCATAGGTGCCGGCTGTGCATTCAGTATGATCTAATTTTATGTTAGTTAGGTTACTAAAACAAACTTTCAGAAATTTTCTATGTATTTGTTTAGGCCAGGGAACAGACATAGTCTCGATAGAATGTACTACACACGCTGAATTATTATTTGAACATTGATTATGATAAATGTTGTTGATGTTGGAAGATGTACTTACGGCCTGCAGTCACATTGTTAACATCTTGCAGATGTTGTCTGACATAAGTTCCGCTCTGAGGCTGCTGGGGTGCAGGCCATCAGCACGGAACAAACTAGGACGCTCCAAGAACAGATTCCAGTTTTTAACAATGTGTAATTAAGAACACAAGCACCAGAGAGACAGTGTGTGCACACCATACCTTTGGATGAGGCGATGCGGACATTCTGAACAATGGAGTCTCCGATGATCACGGCACTGGGTTTGGTCTCAGAGAGAGGGGCGAAGCTGTTCCTGGTGGAGATCTTGAAAATTGGGGGAGGTGGAGCGGGAGAGGTCCTTGTCCGCGGTCTGGCACGTGCCTTCCGCTGCTGGTGCACCCAAGGTCCGTGGTGTGTTGGCACCAGCGTGATGGAGATCTGGGCTGGATATGTCCTGGGTGCACGGTCCCTGCACAGAGAAACACATGGTGTAAAGTTGTAGTACAATGCTGTGTGCTTACCTTGGATTGGTAAGCAATAGTACAAGATGTTTCTAGCGCGGTTCTTCGGTCATGCAGCTGTGCCTGCTTGTCGAGTAGGTCGCGGAACTGTTTCTCCATGGGCTCCAATTCCAACAGCACCATGTGCAGCTCGAGCAAGTCCTAATCTGCACTCAAAGGTGGAGAAACAACTGACATATTTGCCTTTATAAACAGCGGTAGATGAGAGAAATGTGAAATGTAAAACAAGGTTAGCTGTAAGGTGATGCTAGCTGGCTACAAGCATGTTTGTACAAGCATGCATCTTTGTAAGATCCGCTGAAAACTTATCGACAGCGCAACATTATGCTTGTTTTTATCTAAAATAGTTTTGGTGATATATGTAGATGTTATAAAAGTACAGATTATATTTTTAAAGTATAGAAGTTTTTTTAAAAAAAATAGTGTCAACTTGAGGGACACTGCTTCCTGTGACACTGTTTGGATAAGCTCAGGAAAGCCTGCTTGATACTGAAAGATATTCAAACTAGCATAAAGTCACACGTTTGAATTTAATTATGCAAAAAATACACAAATATAGTTTCGAATGTGTATTTCAATGGCCTTGAGTTGTAGATTATGAGTCTTGGGGACTTCCAGAAGTTGATATGTGCCAACATGTTTTAGATTTTTAAATTACATTAAGCCTGCCTCTACTTTTTATCATAAATAGAAACACTCAAGAGACTCAAGACTCAAGTGATTCTTGTTTTCCAGATAAAACCAGTGTCAGCACTAGAGTGAATCTCACTCTCAATATCATATTTGATCATCCTTAAGAGGAAGCAATATTGATGCTTTGAGCAGTCATCATTCCTCGTATAGAAAAAGTTAAAAAGTAAAGAAAAACCTTTGTGACAAGTTTTGATATGTGGTCTAGATATGTGGTCTAGGCCCTGACCATCTAGACTGTAAGAAAGTAGAACAGAAGGTTACGTATGTATCCATGGTTCTATGACTAAGTAGACCATTGGCCAGAAGAAGATTGTTAAGTTGTGGGGTCTATTTATAGGCTACACACATGAGGCCATAGTCACAAAATAAAACCTTTGATAATAATGATACTTGGCTAGGAAATTGGCACATGGGAAAACTCCACTAGTTCCGGTAGGAAACCATCGTGGTGGTACTCCACTTGTTGGTTGTAGAACCATGGTTACATATCCTGTTTTTCACTCATCTGACACAGTTTTACAATTGTCACTATGTCATACCTGATTAATCTTTGGTGAAAATATGAATGCATGGTAGTTGTAGAAATGTTTGATATATGTATATGTAGCACCATATTTTCTCTTGTAAAAATGTTCCTTTAAGAAATTTCCAAGTCATTATCAAGATAAAAATTTGTTCACTATGTTCACTGGTAAGTAAAGATATATTTCGAATATATTTCCCTATAACAGAAGTACACCGATCATCCATAACATCAAAATCCCTAACAGGCGAAGTGAATAACATTGATTATTTCATTACAATTGCACCTGTCAAGGGGTGGGATGTATTAGTGAACAGTCAGTTCTCAAAGTTGGTGTGTTAGAAGCAAGAAAAATGGGCAAGCATAAGGATCTGAACGACTTTGGCAAGGCCAGTATGTGATGGCTAGACACAGTGCATCGCAGCTTACTGCATATGGAGCTGTGTAGCGACAGACTGGTCAGAGTACCTATGCTGACCCTTGTCCAGTGCCAAAAGCGCTTACAATGGGCACATGAGCATTAGAACTGGACCATGGTGCAATGGAAGAAGGTGTCCTGATGAATCACCAGATGAATCACATTTTCTTTTACATCATGTGGATGGCCGAGTGCATGTGCATAGTTTAACTGGGGAAGAGATGATGCCAGGATGCACTATGGGAAGACAGCAATCCGGCAGAGGCAGTGTGATGCTCTGGGCAATGTTCTGCTGGGAAACCTTGTGTCCTGGCAGTCATGTGGATGTAACTCTGACGTGGTACCACCTACCTAAACATTGCTGCAAAACAAGTACACCCCTTCATTGCAACGGTATTCCCTAATGGCAGCAGCCTCTTTTAGCAGGATAATGCACCCTACCACACTGCAAAAATTGATCAGGAATGATGGATGATAGTGAGGATGAGTTGGCATTTAGTGTTGAGAATGATGATGAGCAATCCTACATGGAGAAAGTGAGAGTAGTATCAAATCTACTGGGAGAAAGTGTTGATGATGATGATGATGGTGATGATGATGATGATGATGATGATGATGATGATGATGAATAAGGAGGTCGAGTGGCATGCAAGATCAGATCAGTATGCTTAACAATGCATTTGTAATACATTTCACTTTTTATGCATTGCAACTTAAGTTGTTGCCTTAAAAAACATTTGCCCTGGCACTTCCCTCAAAATTAAAAATATATAGAAAATATTGATTCTGTTAAAGTATTCTATTTTAAATAGAAAAAAAATAGTACAAAGAGGGCTTTAATGTGACGGATCCATGTCTATTGGCTACACTGTAAAACCATGGTAATATCATCATCAAAATCATAACCTTGGTTATGTAACCTACAGCACTATAATAAAACTATGATAGTATCATAGTTCAACATGATAGCCATAGTGATCATGTTAAACGTTAGAGACTAAATAATACTGAAGTCTGCATATACATACAGTAAGTCTAGAACATCACCTCTATGTCAGTCTAGAATTTGGAGGAAAGTTGGATGTTAAAAATAATGGTACTGGAGCCCTCTAAGGTGAGAATTATAGCAACACTGAATAAGTGTGATGTAAGGTGAGAAGGTAGTGGGTATTTCAAATTTTTTTCATTCATGGCATTATGGCAGCTACCCTTATCCAGAGCGACTTACATTTGATTTATTTTATACATCTGAGCAGTTTAGGACTTAAGGGCCTTGCTCACTGGCAGCTTGGCAAGGCTGTGGTTTGAGTTCACGAGCTTCCAATCAGCAACACAAAGTCTTAACCACTGTACTACCACTGCCCAGACAAATATACAAAGAAAAAAAAGTACAAGAAGAAGGAAACCCAGAAATACTATTTTAAATATCAAATCCAATCTCACAAGCCAATGCACAATGTTTTGCTAATGTTTAAAAATAAAGTTTCTGTATATACCTACAGAAAATGGATGAGACACTGCTACATGAAATTTGTATCAGATTCTTTTTCTGTAACAGGAGGAGACTGAGAGACCTCGGAGAGTTAGACTAGTACAGAACAGACACAGGTATAAATAATTTTGTATAGCATGCAAATCTGATATTGAATAAATAATACTTTTTTTTATGTCACCCCTTGCCAATGTTGCATGTTCAATAATAGTTGAGTATCACTAGAGAGAAGATTTTCTCAGAAAGAAAGGCTTTGGACATGCTGTAAAATCAGAAAGCATAAGTATAAAATAACAACTGGTTTCGTCATTACCACACGTTAGTTCTCACTGCACATAGCAATGCACCTTTTCCTTACTTTTTCCTTTCTCAAAACGTTTCTGGTGATTTCATCAGCGGCCTCCGTTACTTGCCGATAATCATCAATTCCGGTTTAAAGGAGAAGAAAGGCAAGTGTGCCAATGGGGAATGAAGCAGAATGGATAAGTAGAGAGTGTTGAAAATGTGACAGTGGAGAGAGAGTTATAGAGAACATGATCATGAGACAATGCTCTGTCTGATCATGCCACTGTAGGCCTCAGGCAGTCAGACAGTTTGGCCCAGTATTCACTTACAGAAAAGTCACATGAAATTCTATGGAATTAAATTTGTGCCAAATAATTAACAAAAATATATAATGAGACACTCTGAAACTGAAAAACTGAAAGCAGTGGCAAATGTGGAAAGTGGTCTTCACATAAACCGCATTCTTTGTTTTACACAGTTTTCTAATCTTCATTTTCGCTACATCATGGTTTATGTATGTGCTGCCAGAGTTTTCATTTAGGCTTTCAAACATTTACACTCCGCAAGTTTATATTCGCCATTCTGGCACAAACCTCACGTGTGGGCGGGCATAACAGCAATATACTCTCATTGGCTCTCAATGAGATTTGGGATTGACAGCTCGCTGACCAGCAAGTAGAGACTTCAGTGTTGTGAATTTTGGAGTGTGTTCTGGATGCAGTTCTCTGTATAGTTATAGTGTTTGTACTTGGTAGTGGAAATTACTTATTTACTCAGTCAGTATATTAGTTCGTAATTCATCTTTGAGGTTTGGGTCTCCTACGACTATTTTTTCGAGATGAGCTCTCAGGAGCAGCACAGAGCAGTGTTGTCGTCATCATCAACATCATCCTCCTCCTCCTCAGCTGGCGGAAGTGATTTATTTTCACATTGTATTTATTTTTCAATTTTTTTACAATTTTGTTCCAGATTCATTTTTTTTTCACAACTGATTGTTATGCCTCCTCGACCAGACAGTGGAGGCATTATGTGTCATGATTTCCCCTCACGCTAGCACAGGAGCACGCAGCGTGCTTCGAAGCGTGAGCGCTCTTCCGTTTTTGTTTTTTTTTGTGACATTGACTTTGTTTACTTTTGACACGTGTTTTGTTATGGTTTATATCCTCTCTGCCCCTGTCTTATTGGTTATTTCCCTTATGTTTTCTGTTTCACCCCTGATTACGTTTGGTATTTAAACCCCTCATGTATCTATGTACTTTGCAAAGTATTATGTCTGTTTTCTGTATCCCAAGCCTTTGTTCCTCGTTTCATGTTTCATAGTTTTGATCTTGTTCTCGCCCTCGTTATTCGATTCTTGTTTAGCCTAGTTAATGCCAGTTTGCCAATCACCTGTTCCCTCTCAAAGGGAACTTCACGTTGCGTTTAGCATAAGAGTATGGTAGCGCCCTTGCGCACAACCAGCATCTGAAGCTTGTGTCAAATCATGCCTATTTATAGGCCTGATGTGATTAGGTGACTTTGGCAATTAAGTGCGTCGCGTGATATATACATGATACCTGTGAACCGCGCCGTCAGCCTTATTATCTTCACCAAGACTGCATGTCGGTTGTTTGTGTAAAGAAACTCTATCTTTTCTCAAAATCTCTGGACTTTTCTATCCCTTTAAAAAAAGAGAACAAAAAAAAGGAATGAGCGACTGAGAAAAATATGAGTGAGAGAATTCAGGAAGTGTGTTACGCCTTGCTCCCGTTTCATCACTGGGAGTAGTGAACACATTCTGTGTGAAATGTCTAGGGATGCAGCATGCGAGGGCAGCCCTCAAGAGGTCTGACTGCGCATTATAGTGCCTACATTAGGCAGCTCCGCTTGCAACTCGCTCTCTTCTCAGAAGCTAAAGTGGATCCGGGCCGGCCGCTGCTGAGGCAGTTAGCTGTCTCAGGTCCGGGGGCTCTCTTATGGATCTGGAAGAGTAGCCGGATACGAGCGCTGCTCTATCTCTTGCTCTGTCTTCCAGGTCCGGCTCTCCGCTGGATATCGGAGCTTGCATCGCCAAAAAAAAAAAAAAAAAAAAAAACACACACACACAAAAATAGTAGTAATAGTTCCTCTCTGAGCCAGAAGGGTGTACTAAAAACTGAGAGCAGCATATAAAGAGCTGCTTGAAGTGATTACTAAGGTCGGATGAGCTTTTTCTCCCCAGTGAAAGTAAATCCCTCACACTGCAGAAAACTCCCCTTTCTTCCAGAAGTGCATGACAAAATATAAGGCTTCTGGGGTAAAACCATGCATAAGCCATATTTATAACCCCACGATGTTGGATTATTCAGCCATTGTGGGGAATGAACGGCATGGCTATGCTGAAGGTGGAGGAGGCGCTTGCGAGCTACCTCTCTCCATCGATGGCAGGTAATCTAGGGGGGCCGGCTTTGCCATCCAAGCCACCATGTAAGCCCACCAACCCCTGCGGACAGCCACGGGAACCGGGCGGCCACAGTCACGGCCTGATACTAGGCCTGATCTGAGAATGGTCATAAAGGCCAAGTAGACAAAGAAGAGCGGTCCTCAGGGGCCATAGAGGGAAATATCATGGGACATGAGGTTGTTAGGGCAGTTAGCCCCCAGTGCTACTGTAGGGCCTCCCCTAGCCAAGGCTGTCCCAAGTTTTCAGTGTTCTCTGGTCAGCGAGCTATCAGAGGGCAACAAAAATCTGATGCTTTCCCTCCATTAGAATATGGAATAGTTAACTTCACCAAAAGACCATCTTGCAGTGTGGAAACTACTGCCAAATGTGTCTCCATGGGTTCTGTCTACCGTAGAAAAGGGTTACCGGGTCCAGTTTAGAACTCGACCCCCCCAGTTCAGAGATGTGCTCACCACAGTAGTCAGCACAGACCAGAGCCTGACTTTAGTGCAGGAAGTAAGATCCCTCTTGGACAAAGGGGCCATAGAACATGTACCCCGTTCCCTGAGGGAAGGAAATTTTACAGCCGTTATTTCCTGGTCCGCAAAAAATAGAGGAGTATGCGGCCAATTTCAGATCTGCGTCATCTGAACTGTACTCTTCAGACATACAGGTTCAAGATGCTGACACCCAAACTGATCATTCCACAGATTCAGTTTGAGGACTAGTTTGTGACAATAGATCTAAAAGGTGCATATTTCCACATAGCCAAGATCGGGTTCTTCCCTTTGGGCTAGATTTATCCCCTCGCACCTTCACAAAGTGCATGGATATCATTCTGGCTCCACTGTGACTCTAGGGCATCCGTGTACTAAACTACCTTGATGACTGGTTAATTCTAGCACGATCCAGGGAACTGGCGGTTCAACATCGAGATGTTGTTCTCACCCACATGAAGAGCTTGTGGCTCAGGTTGAACCTCAGAAAAGTATGCTTTCCCCAGTGTAGTGGACAACATTTCTAGGGCTTATAAGGATTCTACTACTATGAGGGCGTTTCTATCCCCAACATGCGTAGAGTCAAACCTATCAACATTGAGCAAGATAAAGCTTGATCTTGGCATCCCCTCCAGTCTCTATGGGAGACTATTGGAGCTTATAGCAGCAGCAGCCAACGTCAATTGAGAGGTCACCATGTGTTTACAGACAACACAGCGGTGGTCTCATATATTTACCACCAGGGAGGATTATGTCTGCGCCCCCTGTTCAGGCAGGTGCAACTAATTCTTCTCTGAGCAGAGAGAAAGTTTTGGCAGTGAGTGCAACGTACATTCTGGGCAACTGGAATGTGGGGGCAGACATCCTGTTGAGGCAGGGGCTGAAGCCCAGGGATTGGTGGCTCCATCCACAAGTGGTGGAGTCCATATGGCGGTGGTTTGGCCAAGCGGGACTCCCCTGAGGAGACAACACACTTCCCGCTATGGTTCGCCCTCACTCCTCCTGCACAATTAGGGCTGGACACCATGGTGCACATGTGGCCGAGGTCACATCTGTACGCTTTTCCCCTGATCACTCTGCTACCACATCTTCTGGCGAGAGTTCACCAGAACAGTCTACGTCTGCTGCTAGTGGCACCTTATTGGCCAGATGAAATATGGTTCTCAGAGATAATATCTCTGCTAGATGGCACTCCTTGGGAGATTCCCATTTGCAGGGATCTACTGTCTCAAGCCGGAGGGCTGATTTATCACCCTGGCCGGAACTATGGAAACTGTGGGTCTGGCCCCTGAGGGGCACCAGCTCATACATTCTGGTCGCACAACTGAGGTTGTAGAGACCATGTTGAACCCTAGAGCACCATCCACAAGGAAATTGTATGTGCTCAAGTAGCAACTTTTTGTCTTGTGGTGTGAGGAACGCCAGCTAGACCCAGTAAACTGCACAATAACTTCAATCCTGGAGTTCTTACAAAGATGTTTCTCAGTGGGGTGAGCTCCTTCTACCATCAGGGTTTACGTTGCCACCATTTCAGTCAGCCACGCACCTGTTGATGGAGCCTCTTTGGGGCAACAACCTCTAACTTTGAGGTTCATGTGTGGTGAAAGGTGGCTGAGGCCCATCTGTAGGCCGCGCATACCTTTTTGGGACCTTTCTGTGGTCCTGGAAGATCTGTCGGGTGCTCCATTTGAGCCCTTAGAGTAAGCCTCTGAGAAGCTTCTGACTCTAAAGGTTGCTCTTCTGTTGGCCCTGACGAGTAGGAGATCTACAAGCTCTCTCTGTTGCCCCTTCCTGCCTTGACTTTACCCCTGGTTTAGGCAAGGCCTTCCTGTATCCTAGGCCGGATTATATTCCTAAAGTGCCTACATCTGCAGCCCAGCCTGTGGTGTTGCAGGCTTTCTGCCCTCCTCTGTTGCTCACACAGGAACAAGAGAGAATGCACCTGCTGTGTCCAGTAAGGGCTCTCTGTACTTATGTCCACCGCTCCGGCCAGTGGCGTAAGTCGGAGCAGCTGCTGGTCTGCTTGGTGGCGACAGTAGAGGTGATGCTGGGTCAAAGCAGCGCATTTTTAATTGGATAGTCGAAGCAATCTCTAACACTTATGAGATGCATGGTCTTGCTACACCTCTGGGCATAAGGGCTCATTCCACTAGAGGGGTCGCCTCCTCAAAGGCTTTGTCCAGTGGGGTATCCTTACAGGATGTGTGTGCTGCTGCAGGGTGGTCTACACCACACACATTCATTCAATATTACAGCCTGGATATTCATTCCACCCCAGGCTCGAGTGTCTTGCAGTGACCCTCGGACTTGGGTCTTTTTGATCAGGTCGTACCCTTGGTATGACGGAGTGGGTATTCTCATTCCCATAGTGTTATGCTAAACACAATGTGGAGTTCCCTTTGAAAGGGAACGTCTGGGTTATATGCATAACCCTGTTCCCTGAGAAGGGAACGAGATGTTGCGTAGCTTTGTAATACTGGGGTAGGCCTGTGAATTGTGTCTTTGCTTCAGATAATAGAGGCTGACACGCGGTTCACAGGTGCCATGTATATATCATGCGATGCGCTTAATTGCCACGTCACCTGATCATGGCAGGTCTATAAATAGGCATGATTTTACACAAGCTTCAGATGACAGTCGCGTGCAAGGGCGCTCCCATAGTGTCATGCCAAACACAACGTTCTCAGGGAACAGGGTTACATGCGTAACCCAGATGCTTTTGATCACGTTATTGATTCACATTTTGGATTTGTCTGCCTGCCTCTCTTCAATAAAGTTCATATCTGCACTTACATTCATCTCAACCTCCATTACATGACAGAATACTTCACCGTAATATGGATGCAGCAGAATTTTTCCAAGTTCTAGAAGCCCTTTATGAAAGGGAAAAGCTAGGAGAGGAAATTCTCCCTATTCGAGCCAGTCGGGAGTGAAGACATTGCTCCTTTTCTTTGCTTTGCGCCGTATGTTGCTCCCCCTTTCTGCTCCAGGGAGGACATCGCCCCCCCCATGCTTCGCAAAGAGCATGACTTCTCCCGTGGAACTTTGCTCCTCCCTTTGGCCTCTCGGAGAACTTTGCTCCCCCATCGGACATCGCAGAGAACTTCGCTCCCCCCTCTAGCTTCATGAGGAATGTCGCTTCCCCATCAGGCTCCACCGTAAGCTTCGTTCATCTGGCTGGCTGTGCAGTTGCCATTGCTCTGCATTCAAGCCAGGCCATGGATATCATGTCATCTCTCTGTGGTGTGGAAGAGACTGCTCCACACCTGAACCTCAGAGAGCACACCAAGTTCCTGTCTGAGGTTGACGAGATGGCCTCCCAAGCCAAGTTACTGTCTGATGTCGATGATACGGCCTCTCAAGCCATGTTCCTGTCCAAGGTCGATGAGACGGCCTCTCAAGCCATGTTTCTATCTGAGGTCGACGAGAAGACCTCCCAAGCCAGGTACCTATCTGAGGTTGACGTCACGACCAACCAAGTTCTGCTTTCACCAGAGTCTGTTGACACAGCCGACCAAGTTCAGCCAAGTTCAGCAAACCTGCCCCAGCTTCATGCCTGCTCATCGGCTCCTTGAGGAGCCTGCTATCTGTGGGACAATGACTGCTTTGGGACCTGAGGGGACTTGAGTGTTTTTGTGGCGCTCCGGGAGTATCACCCTTGGGGGGATGGGGGGAGGGGGGTTCTGTCATGTCACGGCAAACAAGCAACTCCATTTCCCAGAATGCACCACGAACTACAAACATGTCCAACAACTACAACTCCCAATGAAACACACAAGCACCTCACCTTCTCCTGAGGAGTAATCACACACTCCTGTTCTCAATCACACCACACTACTTAACAGACTCACACACACAGCCATTATGCTCAGTTGACTTGACTCTGTCATTTACCAAGCCTTTACCTCGTGTTGTTGCTCTGGGTTATTTTTTATTATCTTATTCCCTCGACTTTGATTCTATGCCTTGCCTAGTTTGGATTGTTTGCATGATCGTTTGACCCTTGCCTATCTGTGGTTATTGATTTCTGCCTAACCCTGTGGATTTGTCTTCTCATTAAACTGCACTTGCTTCTGTCTCAGCCTCCTTTAAGCTTATTGTTAGCACGGTATCTCAAGAACGAGTGGTTGAATGTTTGTAGGATTTATATGGAAATCTCATTGTAACCAGCAGATGAACTGATTAGATTTTGGAATTTATCCAAACAGGGTCAAGGTCATAGGAAGGTCAAATGTCTGAAAAGGACTATATTTTTTGGTGGCCGAGACACCCTCATTGATGTCACTGATGTTAAATTTTCACTTGATTCATTTATTTTCACATGTAATTTTTTTTATGATTCGTTTATTTTCACGTGATTTATTTACGAGTAACTTATTTTTACATATTTGTTTTTATTACATGTTTTTTTCACATATTTTTTTCACATAATCTATTTATTTTCCGATAATTCATTTACTTTCACACGATTTCTCACATAATTATCTCATTTTCATGTTTTCCTATATTATTCACATGATGTCACATGTTTACTCTCATGCAAGTAAGACAACTGGATAACTGGAATGATGCCACTGATGAGCCTTGACTCATCCTCAGAGATTAGCTCTATATGACCATTTCCCTGCCTCTAACCTCTTTCCTCTTTTATTACTCATATTCTGTACATCAGTATGCTGCTCTCGATGTCTAAAAGACACTAAAGGGAAGAAGATGGGATTTGTAGTAATGGCTTATGATGCTGTTCACTGAATGTGAAGTGCAAGACATAAGGTACAAGCACATAATCATACTTATAATGTTTTGTTTTTTAATGTTCTGGAAGTGTATCACAGGAATAGTCTTCTCTCCTTCCTAACTTCTGTATCATATTTCTACTTTGTTGGCGAGACGCGTGTCTAAAGAGACTCCAAAATCATCTGATATGGCTGTTAATAATAATTAGCAAAAATAACTATTTTTTTTCCAGTGTTCTCCAGTGTTCTGGAGGGAGTATAGTCTGTAGAGAAGGCAGAAGGAACTGGAGCTGTGCTGATACCTTTAATAAAATCTTCTCTGGATGTATCTCTGCCTGCTAGTAACACTTGTTTGGATTATTTATGTGGTTCTGATATGCCAGATGGGGGAAAAATCTGTTCCTAAAAGCTTACAATTAATGAACCAGGTCTTACTCACTACGCCATATGCTTTACTTTAAGTTCAAAAAGTAAAATGAAGTATCACAATTACACTGGCAGTGTGAAATATGTAACTTACGGTCTTTGTTTTTAGATTTCCATAGAAGAAAATTTATTGAATTCACATTGGATTAGCAGGGCATCTGTTGAAATTGTTTGAAAGGCAATATTAAGTACTAAGGTTCAGTTCCACGTATTTCCCCTTTCCCCCTCTGAGAGAAAGACATTCTGTTAATCAGACTTAAATTGTGTTCACACTATGTGAATTCACAGCACTCATGGCAGAGTTATTGTGGAAAAATGTACTGCATTTTTTCACAGTTCCAGGCTCCTATGGGATTTTGTCTGACACCATAAAGGGTTTCATGACAGAAAGTCATGAGAGGAAGGAAACTCAAATTGGGACTTAAAATCTTATCACACAATCCCTCTACCTTTTTAAGAATTCCTTTCAGCTGGCTCTGTATTAAAGAGTAATTTGTTACTAACTGTTAAATTAGTAACAATCGTTGAATCGAGTATTTATTCTCCATTAATCTATCGGGACAAATATCTTTACATAAGAGGTCTAACAAAGCAAGGGGGAGATATAAAAGTATTCGGTGAAGCTATATGTGCGACAGTCTGGGAAAATCCATCAGATGCTGCTGTGGCTGAATTCTGGAAATCAGCCAGAAATGATCAAATTGAGTTTTTCCTCTCAACAACTTTACAGAAAGCTCTCTCAAGTTTTTGTAAAGTACAGATGACGGTGGACAACGTTTTCAAATGTTTCAATGATGCAATAAAATGAAATCAGTAACAACAGATTTTTCTAGTGGAACAGAACTGACTGAATGAATTAACAGTTATTTCGCCACTGGTGTTAGCGTGAACAGAGATTAGTTGAGGCAATTATGATGCTCGTGTTTAAAAGTGATTTTTCCCCCAGTTGATGAGACAGAGACTGTTATGGATGATTCTAACAATTAATGTGATAACATAAATTTTTAAGACTTTCAAATTTGCCACAATTTTTTTTGCCATTAGTAAATTAAATTATAAATGCAGGGATATTTGTGGTGTCTCAGAATGAGGTCTTTAAGTGCAATTTTCTTCCTTTTCACCTTTGGATGTAACTAGAGTTGCTGTAACTTTACTTATGATTAAGATATATGCAAAAGAGCAACATCAGGAAAAACTGTAGTTTTCAGTCTTATAATGTATATGTATAGTGTACAATGTAAAACTCTGACCATATGAAGGGCTTTACCAGGCTTCTACATACAGTGCATCCGGAAAGTATTCACAGCGCTTCACTTTTTCCACATTTTGTTATGTTACAGCCTTATTCCAAAATGGATTAAATTCATTATTTTCCTCAAAATTCTACAAAAAAAAACCCATAATGACACCGTGAAAGAAGTTTGTTTGAAATCTTTGCAAATTTATTAAAAATAAAAAACAAAAAAAGCACATGTACATAAGTATTCACAGCCTTTGCCATGACACTCAAAACTGAGCTCAGGCGCATCCTGTTTCCACTGATCATCCTTGAGATGTTTCTACAACTTGATTGGAGTCCACCTGTGGTCAATTCAGTTGAGTGGACATGATTTGGAAAGGCACACACCTGTCTATATAAGGTCCCACAGTTAACAATGCATGTCAGAGCACAAACCAAGCCATGAAGTCCAAAGAACTGTCTGGAGACCTCCGAGACAGGATTGGATTGTATTGTATTGTATTGCAAAGTCAGCTAGGTCTAGGTATTTCTCTGACTTAATTGCTACACACTGTCATAGACCAAAGATCTTATTCACCACGATAAATTCAATTATTAATCCGAGTTACCAATTCCATGGGGAACCCTCGGCTGAACTTTGTGAGAAGTTTTTTAAAAAATTTTGCTGATAAAGTAATTACTATTCGTTCTTCCTTCACTTTGCATTTATCAGACTTGTCCCCAAATTCACTGGCTTTACCGGTTTCATTTGATCAATTTGAACACGTTTCTCTAAAGGAACTGTGTGATTTGGTTAACAAGATGAAAATATCATCCACGCCACTTGATGTTGTTCCCGCTGTGCTTATGAAAGCAACCTTTTCTGAAATTGGCCCCAGTATCCAAGTGTTGATAAATTCTTCTTTGGATGCAGGGGTGGTCCCAAATTTTTTAAAGCATGCTATTGTTCAACCTTTGCTTAAGAAACAGGGTTTGGATGAAGGTTGCCTTAATAATTATCGGCCTGTCTCTAAGCTACCGTTTCTGTCAAAGCTGCTAGAGAAAGTAGTACAATCTCAATTGCTCCTGTTTTTAAACTCAGTTATGTTATTTGAACCTTTACAAGCTGGTTTCACTGCTTTTCATAGCACGGAGTCTGCTTTGTTAAAAGTGTCCAATGACATTTTACTGACAGTGGATGCTGGTAAAAATACTGTGTTGATGCTACTAGATCTTACAACTACCTTTGATACTGTAGACCATAACATACTTCTCTGGCACTTAGAGCATCTGTTTGGTATCAAGGGCACTGCCCTACAATGGCTCAGCTCATATCTTAAGGACAAGTCTTTCTCGGTAGCGTTGGGTAATTTCTGCTCTTCTTCTAGTCCTATTATTAGTGGTGTTCCTCAAGGCTCCATTTTGGGCCCACTTCTTTTTAATTTATATATGCGGCCGTTGGGGAATATTATTAGGGCTCACAATGTCTCTTTTCATTTATATGCTGATGATACCCAGTTGTACATTCCTTTGAAAGCTGGTGACTCCATTCAGCCATTGTTGGACCGTCTGGATGACATTAAAAAAAATGGTTGACAAATAATTTCCTCCGACTTAATGAAGACAAAACTGAAATAATTGTTTTTGGCCCCCTGAGATTGAGAGATGGTCACATTAATGAGCTCCATAAACACTTTCCCTCAATTTCTTCCCAGGTTCGGAACCTTGGCTTCATTCTGGACTAAGAATTATGCTTAACCAAGCAGATAAATTTGGTCGTTATGACTAGTTTTTATCAACTACAGATTATTTCAAAACTCAAAACATTTTTGTCTTTCCAGGATTTGGAGAAGGTTATTCATGCTTTTATTACTTCTCACTTAGATTACTGTAATTCATTATACTTGGGTCTTCCTCAGTCTTCTCTGGCTCATCTTCAGATGGTTCAGAATGCAGCTGCAAGGCTGTTGACCAGGGCAAAGAAGTTTGATCGTGTCACCCCAATTTTAGCATCGCTTCACTTGGTCCCAGTCCGTTTTAGGATTCAGTTTAAGGTTCTGATGTTGGTTTTTAAAACTCAATAATCAAGCTCCTTCATATCTTGTGGATCTTCTTAATCCACATTCATCAAACAGATGTCTAAGATCTTCTGACAGGTTTCTTTTGCATGTCCCTCGTTCCCGGTTAAAAACAAAGGGGGATAGAGCTTTTGCTGTTGCTACCCCCCGTCTATGGAATCAACTGCCACTGGACATCCGCCTTGCACCTTCTATTACCACTTTTAAAAATAGGCTTAAAACATATCTTTTCTACCAGGCTTTTTGATCAAATTTTTAATTGTTTAAACAAATTTTTCATTGATTTTTTCTATTGTCTGCTTTTATTTGGTCTAATTCTGTTTCTATTTTACTTTCTGTACTCTGTTCAGCACTTTGGTCAGCATTGCTGTGTGAAACATGCTATACATATAAATTTTACTTACTTACTTACTTACTATTGTACCGAGGCACAGATCTGGGGAAGGGTACAGAAACATTTCTGCAGCATTGAAGGTCCCAATGAGCACAGTGTCCTCCATCATCTGTAAATGGAAGAAGCTTGGAACCACCAGGACTCGTCCTAGAGCTGGCCGCCCGGCCAAACTGAGCGATCGGGGGAGAAGGGCCTTGGTCAGGGAGGTGACCAAAAACCTGATGGTCACACTGACAGAGCTCCAGTGTGTCTCTGTGGAGAGAGGAGAACCTTCTGGAAGAACAACCATTTCTGAGGAACTCCACCAATCAGGCCTGTATGGTAGAGTGGCCATACAGAAACCACAGTCCACCTGGACTCACAGACCATGAGAAACAAAATTCTCTGGTCTGATGAAACAAAGACTGAACTTTTTGGCCTGAATGGCAAGCGTCATGTCTGGAGGAAACCAGGCACCACTCATCACCTGGACAATACCATCCCTACAGTGAAGCATGGTGGTGGCAGCATCGTGCTGTGGGGATGTTTTTCAGCGGCAGGAACTGGGAGACTAGTCAGGATTGAGGGAAAGATGAATGCAGCAATGTACAGAGACATCCTTGATTAAAACCTGCTCCAGAGTGCTCTGGACCTCAGACTGGGGTGAAGATTCATCTTCCAACAGGACAACGACCCTAAGCACACAGTCAAGATAACGAAGGAGTGGCTACAGGACAACTCTGTGAATGTCCTTGAGTGGCCCAGCCAGAGCCCAGACTTGAAACCGATTAAACATCTCTGAAGAGATCTGAAAATGGCTGTGCACCGACGCTCCCCATCCAACCTGATGGAGTTTGAGAGGTCCTGCAAAGAAGAATGGGAGAAACTGCCCAAAAATAGGTGTGCCAAGCTTATAGCATCATATTCAAAAAGACCTGAGGCTGTAATTGGTGCCAAAGGTGCTTCAACAAAGTATTGAGCAAAAGCTGTGAATACTTATGTACTTGTGATTTTTTGTTTTTTATTTTCAATAAATTTGCAAAGACTTTAAATAAACTTCTTTCACGTTGTCATTATGAGGTATAGTTTGTAGAATTTTGAGGAAAATAATTAAATTAATCCATATTGGAATAAGGCTGTAACATAACAAAATGTGGAAAAAGTGAAGCGCTGTGAATACTTTCCGGATGCACTGTATATGTTGTAGTCACTGTCACTGACAGAGTGGTGAACAATATTATACTCAGCTAAAATCTCAGATGGCTTCTTGGTTAACACAACCAGCAGACACACACTTTCCTTTGCCTGTGCAAGTAACTGTCATCAAACCGGAAAATGGAAAAAATTTCATGGTTGGCTGGCTGATCTATACTAAGAATTAAAAGGGGTGTTGCGTCAGAGACACTACAAAACATTCATGCACTATTTCATCGGACATGGTATGGTTCTTGGTGAGGACAGAATATTATGAATGTGTTATGTGCATAAATTTATAGATACTATTTAATATTTCATTCAGCACAGGCCGGGTCTCAGTGAGTGCTGAAAGATGTCACTAATGGATGAATTGCCTAGGTTTTAGGCAGTTGGTGAGATAGAGCTTAAAGTGTAACAATCTAATGCTATCGCAGTGTCCTCACTGCTGAAGACACCTTATCATATGCTTTCAGACAGCACAAGTCTCACCCTCCACACATCTGCCTTTTGAAGTGCAGTGAATATGTTTAATGCACATTATTATTCTGTCTAAGGACAGACCAACATAATCTTAGACCTGCTGCGAATGCGACCATTCAAGCCATTATGAGGGCTAGTGAGTGGGCAACGTCTGCACTTAACGCTTCACTTTAAATCTCTCGGTGCATTTACTTATGCAACAGTGAACATGAGGTCTTTTGTTCTTACCTTTTACCACAAATCTTTCCGAGAGTTATTAATTAGGGAGTTTCATTTGTACTTAACATTTACTTTCGTACTTAAATGTTGGAGCTGGTTCCACTAATAGTAATGTTTAGGTGAAATGGTGGTGGAAAGTGACACACTATTACATGTAGCAGGGTATAGCTCAAACAGCCGCTAACCTATCAGTACTCTGGCTGAGAACGTCAGTGGGGTGCCAAAGTGCCACAGCATGGCTCATTAGATTGAATTACACTTTCGTTTTAGCTAATTAAAGCCCCCTTGACTCATCAGGATGGCACAAAAATAGCTTTAGGTTAACACATTTAAGTATTCAACTTACAAGGCAAATCAAGGCTGTGACCCAAATCAAAATGGCACCCCGGGGATGGGAACAGGGGTGTGATGTTCTCATAAATTATAGCGGCACATTATGCTGATTTTTTGGAATTGGTAAAACACACCCTGACAAAGAGGTCGTCTCAGACAGAGGGTTTAACTAATGTGCCCGTGGATGTAAAACATGCTCTCAGATTAGACAAAGTGTCTGAGTAGCATGGCATGCTGATTAATCAGGACAATCAAAAGCTATTGAACAAGGAAGCTAATTTTCCTCAACTCTTCTGGATGCAATGATTCTTCATTTTACACAAAGTAAGATGCAATCTGGCTGAAATCGGTTAAATTGTGTTAAATGACTCCACTACTGCATTAACTCCGTGAGAGCAGCTGAGAAGCACAGGTCAAAATAAACATTACACCGGGGTTATCAGCCTGGGGATGTTTCTGAATATATTAATCATATCAAGTATCGCATGCCTGACTATTTAATGCAGCGAAAATCTTGTAATATATTAGCATACTGTTTCAGCTCAAAGAGTTGAAGTTCAAGAGCACTGATTTCACCAAATAGGTTAAAGCAATACATGCAGTTCTCTATGACTTCCTATATACACTCACTGGGCCATTTTAATAGGAATACCTGTAAACCTGCTAATTCATAAAATGATCCCATCAGCCAATCATGTGGATAAAATCTTGCAGATACAGTTCGAGAGCTTCAGGTAATGTTCACATTAAACATTAAAAAATGTGATCTTGGATAATTTGATCGTGGATCTGTTGTTGGTGTTGGTGGATGGGCTGGTTCAAACTTGCACAACGGTCTCTAGAGTTTACACAGAATGGTGTGGGGGGGGGGGGAGTATCCAGTGGATAGCAGTTCTGTGGGTGGAAACTCCTTGAACATGAGAGAAGTCCAAGAAGAATGGTCAGACTATTTCAAGCTGACAGGAAGGCTATGATAACTCAAATAACCACTCTTTATATCTGTGGTGAGCAGAAGACCATCTCAGAACACATACCACTTCAAACCTTGAGGTAGATGGGCTACAATAGCAAAGACCATATTGGGTTCCACTCCTGCCAGCCAAGAACAGGGGTCTATAGCTACAGTGGGCACAGACTCACCTAAACTCGACTTCTCAATGTAAATGTATTACTGTAGACTTCCTGTAAGCTTGAACCAGTCTGACCATTCTCCTCTGACCTCGGCCTTAAACAAGGCCACCCTGCCTTAGAAATGCAGCTCACTTTTTTTTCTTTTCCCCACACCATTCACTCTATGAACTGTTGTGTGTGAAAATCCCCGGAGATCCAATAATTGGATAATTGCATGAATGTGCAGGGGTACAGGTGTTCCTATTAAAGTGGGGGCTGAGTGAACACATTAAAACGGTTCAAATAAAATAAATAAATAACTAAATCTGTCACCATGTGCTGCAAACCAAGATGGATGCCACAGAAGCAAATAGGTTATTGCAGAAGGATTTTCAGAAGAACTAAGCAGATCTTGATTATATAGTGGAAACACAACAATGATGTCAGTTTCCACAGAGAAATCAATGAAATTACAACACCTCAACATTGCGCTTTAGATTAATGTCATACATACTCAGACGGGACTTCTTACACAAGTATGGTCTATTGCACTCTTTAAGAAAACTGCATCTCACATGCAAACTGCGTCAATCATGTCCCAGTGCGTCTCAGAGAGGGCAGCTGGGAGATATGAAGCGGTAGTCGTATTAATTTGGTGGAGGTATGCATTGCTTTGACCCAATTACTTCAGGAGCCTGAACTGCACCGTAGCCATCAATGTTGCCATGGACACAGGGCATTCATGGGAAATGTTTCCTAAACGTGACAAAGTCTTTCGTTTATGCATTATGATTTTTTTTTCATGGGTAATTCAGGCAGCCCATGGTGTCCATCTTATTTCTTATTCCTGTCCACTGGTCCTTTTAGCAGTTTAAATGGGGAATAAATGTCTTTATTGAAACCTGTATGCCAAATTCATTTTGCCAAAGTCAAACAGTCATCTGGGACTGTTTCTGTAATTTGTCAGTTATTGTTTACTTTTAAAAATGACTCATTTGCATCACTGTTGTGCAACCTGATGTAGACCTAACAACGTGACAAATTCTAAAGATAGTAAAAGCAAGTTTGAGTTTCCAAAATATAAGCACAACCAAAATATGCAAAAGATATGGATTTCCTTAATTTACTCTGAGTAAATATAGGTTTTATAGATATAAGTATAAGATGTATGTTTTCTTTGAGTGAATTCTGGAGAAACCTGTTTCAATGCTATGCTTACTACAGTCTTAGACTACTAAATCCAGTCTCACACAATATTCTGAAGACTTCTAATAAGCATAAAAGACTTCATTGGATTTCACACAAATTAAGTATTAAGACAAGCTGCACAAACCACATCCTGGAGCCAAAGATTTTAGAGGGGAGGGGAAAGCCTTAGTGTGCCAAAAATAGTAAGCCTCTTTTAGTTGCTAATGCTTGTTTTATGGTAAATAAATGTCACATACAGTGCCCTCCACTTATATTGGCACCCTTGGTAAATATGAGTAAAGAAGGCTGTGAAAAATTGTCTGTATTGTTTAAACTTTTGATCTTTTGTGCTACCTCCCTTTGCCATGATAACAGTTCTGAGTCTTCTCCTATAACGCCTGATGAGGTTGGAGAATACATGGCGAGGGATCTGAGAGCGTTCCTCCATACAGAATCTCTCCAGATCCTTCACATTTTGAGGTCCATGCTGGTGGACTCTCCTCTTCAGTTCACCCCACAGGTTTTCTATTGGGTTCAAGTCAAGGGACTGGGATGGTCATGGCAGGACCTTGATTTTGATGTATGTTTTGGATCATTGTCCTGCTGGAAGATTTCTGCTTTCTGGCAGAGGCAGTCAGGTTTTCACTTAATATCTGTTGATATTTGATAGTCCATGATGCCATGTATCCTAATGTCCTATGTCCAAATCTAATGTCCAGGTCTTCTGGCAGAAAAACAGACCCAAAACATTAAAGAGCCACCTCCATATTTAACTGTGTGCATGAGGTGCTTTTCCATATGGCTGCCCCTCTGTGCGTGACACAACCATCTCTTTGGTTTTTATTGCCAAAATGTTTTGTTTACTTTAATTTATTTATTTATAAAGCACATTAAAAACATCAGATGTTGAACCCAAAGTGCTGTACAAGTAGTATGAAACAGATTTTTAAAATATCTCTATTTTGGTTTCATCTCAATATAAAACCCAATCCCTGCATGTATTGTTTTATATGCTCCCCTTGGGTGCTATTTTTAAGAAATATAAAATTTCCTACCACTGCTATGCTGTTGATACACAATTTTATCTACCAGTTAAAACTGACAGTAGTTATCCTTTGGAAGTGCTTTGTGACTGTTTTGAGGAGATTAAATGTTGGATGGCAAATAGGGTTTTTTTTTTTGCAATTCAACGAAAGCAAAAGTGAAATTCTGATTTTAGGGCCCTACAGGTCACCATCTGTTTTTAATTTAGATCTGCCAATGTTCAACCACATGTTAAAAAAGGGGGTTAAATTGGGGTTAAATTTGATTTGTCTCAAAACTTTGAGAAACAAATCGGTACAGTGGTAAAAGGCAATTTCTTTCATCTGAGATCAGTTGCAAAATTAAAACAATTTCTGCCCCCGAAAGATTTAGAGACTGTAATCTATGCTCTTATCACATCTGGTTTACTGTAGTCCCCTATACTATGACCTGCCTCAAACTGCGATCTCTTCCCTGCAAATTGTCCAAAATGCAGCAGCAAGACTTCTGGTTAAGAGTCATGGTTGAACAATTTCCTGTTCCTAGTCATCCAGGTGTACTACAAAAAAAGTTCAAATATCAATGGGAATATATTTTTCTCAAATGAGTTCATAGGGGTGCCAATAACTGTGGTACACCTATATTTAAGAAAGATTTTTTTTTTCGATAAACGTGTTTGCAATTGTTTGATATCCATGAGAGTAGAGTATTTATTTGAACAAAAGATCAAAAGGTTAAACAAAAAAAGACCATTTTCATTGGGTGCCAATATTAGTGGAGGGCACTGTATTCTCTATGTAGTTTTTGTTTATTATGCCATGTGCCTTTGTTTTTGTTTCTGCTGTTGTGAAGTCTTATCATGCGTTATTATCGCTACATGTCCAAGACGGGTTTTCCCACATACTGTACAAGTGTTTCCTAGTTCTTTGTTTTTGAACCTAGTTCCCATTCTACGTCTTGTCCTTTGCCATGGATTTTGATTCTTGGATTTGCTCTAATAAAGTAAACACTAATTTTGCACATTTGCACATGTTACAATACAACTTACTTATGTTCAACTCAATTCAATTCCATTTTATTTGTATAGTTCTTTTAAGAACGCACTATGCAAAAATATATAAGTTCCAGATATAAAAGTTAGATTGATACATTTATCCCAGAAAGCAAGCCAGAGGCAATGATGGCAGGGGGAAAACTTCCTGAGAAGACATGAGGAAGACCCCTTAAGAGAAACCAAACTCAAAAGGGAACCCATCCTGATCTGGGTGACACCAGTGTGATCATAAAAATTTTATCTTCTAGAACAGCATACCATATAGTCAAAAAGTGCAATTGTGAATACAGGATGCTATGAGCTAATGTGCAACTTATCAGTATGAGCATCACAGTCCTTCTTCCTTTGATCTTTCAGACAGCACCCTTGGGCTTCTCATTATAATACTATAGGTTGTATAGCCACTTCTACTCCAGTCTGAAACCTTCTGAACCGCTCCCAATTTAGGATGTACCCTGTCAGCTGCGAAGCTCTAGCAAGGATTGTGTCTGTTCCCTCTCTGAAATAATATTATATTCTAGTTGCTTTAATAGCCCGTCCATTATTTAGAAACTATGCCTGGACAAATGACATTTGTCCAAGAATTTGGTTCTGAATGCAGAATTGTACAAGATTTAGACCTATCATCTGGAAATCTGTAGATTGAATCTTAGTAATACCATAGCCATCCATAGAAAGATGTCCAAAAGAGCATGACTAAAACTGTTTTTTTAGATGGAAAATATGGGCTTGTTTCTCTCCCCATCTCTCCTCCAAGTGCATTCAGCTGCCTTATAATACTGCAGAAGTACCAGTAAGAAAAGATGTGGTGACTGTCTTAATACAGTAAGACAATACAGCATAAGTATTCACCCTTGTTGAACTATTCCACATTTTGCAGTGTTACAACAACAAGGAATTCAAATGAAATTAATTGGGATTTTTTGCACTTTGATTTACACACATAAAACTTGAAGGTTATCACGAAGGTTTATTAATTTAACTGAAAACCAAAAACTTGTTGGTTGTTTACATATTCATGGTAGAATCATGTCTGGCTGAAATTATAGCTGCAAGTTTTATGGAATATGTTTCTATCAGCTTTGAACAACTGTATTCTGATATTTTTGCCCATTAGTCTTGGCAACATTGCTCAAGCTCTGTCAGCTTTGATAGAGACCATGAACAGCAATTTTTTAAGTCTTGGCCCAGATTCTCAACTGGATTTAGATCTGGGCTTTGACTGGGCCATTCTCACTCTTACAGGTTCCTGATTTTGAGCCACTCCAGTTAGCTTTAGTAGTACGCTTCAGCTTGCTGTCCTGTTGGAAAGTGAACCTCCACCTTGGTCTCGTCTCTTGCAAACATGGAACAAATTTTGTTTACTAGGATTGCCTTGTATTTGGCTTAATCCATCTTGTCCTCAACCCTGACCAGTTTCAGCAGTGACGCAATCCCTGCTTATGAAAATCATCCTCAGCACATTATGCTACCACCATCATGTTTTATTGTGAGGATAGGCAGTGCTGAATTTCCACTATTTGTAGCACATCTTTGTCTCAACAGACCAAAGAACATTTTCCACATTTTTACCCAACATGGGATTTTCTATGGCTTTTTATACTAGCTTTCTTCTCACCACTCTATACTCTACACTTTGGTCGTCCTGTGAACATTTTCTCATATCTTACATCTGGATCTCTCCAGCTCTTTCAGAGTTACTTTTGTCCTCTTGACCTCCTGCTAATCTGGCAAATGCTCTCCTTACACAATCAATGACTTTTGGTAAACACAGTTTCTTTTCACATTAAACCCTAAACATTTAACCTGGACAATACTGCCCAAAGTTACTTCTAAAGGTCTTCTCTTTTTTGTATTACGCTTGTTTCTAATAGAAATCTAGATGGACCCTTGTCCATCTTTACCTATACTCCACCCTAGTGATGTACATCTTAATTACCAGTCTTACTCAAGATGCTGCCCTTGGCCTACACATATGCTAGACATAAGAAAGCACTCCTCAAGCTTTCACTTGCTCCCCAGAGGCATTAAGCTCTTCCAAACTCTCTAAAGCAGGACTCCTGAGATGAGTCACAGTGTAATATGCTCAGAATAATGTTAAATCAGGTTAAGATAATTTCACATGAGATAGTATTTGGTTGCCTCTTTTCTGATCAAATAAAGCACATTATTGAACATTGAATGTCTGATGGATGGGCAGGATTTCTGAATAGTCATTTAGTCTGTAGGCTATGAATAAATGTTTGTGTAAAATTAGATATTGTCATGTTTATTACTTTTATATTTGATTAATTATATATTAAATTAAATGCAAATGAAATAAATATATAGCATTTTATTTTAGACAATCAGTGTGTTGGACATTAAAATAACTTTACTTGTGATTGAGGTATGTGGAAAAGAGAAAACAGTTTCAGTCCAGATAAACATGTTTTTAGAGAGTTTAAAACCTTACATTGTATAAAAATTTGACATGTGAAAGACTTTCCGAAGCCACCACACATATCCAGTTTCCTAGCACATATTCAGTTTCCTAGCTCTAGCTGTAAAATGCAAAACCTACACTAAATCCCTTGATTCTGTCTCCCAGGGCAGTGCAAGAGAAGATTCTGCTGCCAAAGCTGAACAACTCTCTTAATGACACTGCAGTTCTTCAAGACACCATGGACAACCAAGAGAAGTGGGATTGGGCAGTTAATGACTGCAAGTTACCCTGATGGAGTGTGGGGACGACTTTTATGAAGAATACAGTGGGTCAGTCATGATAGAGCACCTCTGGAATATAGAGTTAAAGGCCTTCCTCAAGTGCCCAACACTGTCACCTTGGCAGTGTACTGTAGGGGCTTGAATCCCCAACCTTCTATTCAGCAACCCATCACCTTAATCACTGACCAACCACTGCCTTTTTCACAAAGGAGAGTCTATAACCACTGGGGGCAGTGGTGGCTTGGTGTTTAAGACTCTGGGTTACTGATCGGAAGGTCAGGGGTTCAAGCCCCAGCACTGCCAAGCTTCCACCATTGGGCCCCTGAGCAAGGCCCTTAACCCTCTCTGCTCCAGGGGCGCTGTATGATGGCTGACCCTGCGCTCTCACCCCAGCTTCCTGGCATGCTGGGTTATGTGAAGAAAATTATTTCACTGTGCTCTAATGTATATGTGACCAATAAAGACTCATTATCGTTATAATGACATGGGTTGCCAATGCTTCTGTGGAGCAGAGTTGGGTACAACACATTACAAAGTAATTTTACTGTATTGTAATTATTTTTTTTCTGATAACACAGTAATGTAACGCATTATATTTTAAATTTATATAATTTTATTACAGTTACTGATGTCAATAAAATTACACTAGTTGCATTACAAATTTATCGTTAAGAAAGAAATATTAAATATTAAAAAAGATTTTTTTTTTAGCCTCATATAATTATTCACTTAGAGCAGTTTATCACTACGTAACTGAACGTCAGTGAAAGAAGACGACGGTGTTGAGATTTTATATCTTCAGTGAACAGAGGCGAGACCAATCAGAAAGGGTCTACAGGAAAAAAAAAAACGTGGAAACACTCGTGTCTTATTAACTGACAGCTCTCAATTCTGCCAAACACTAGCTCACACAGTCAGTGTGATGAAAAATGGATATACACTGATTTTTTTTAACTAATAAAGGGGTTGAAACTGAAACAGTAACATCCTCTGATGTCTATATGAATTCCAGTTTACATGAACATGATATGAGTAGAACATAAGGAAAGATACAGTGCATGGCACTGTAGCAGCTAAACCCACTCATGCCTCCCCTTGGGTAGTGAAACCAAACTAACCTAGTTAGAAAAGTTATATATTTTATCGGTCTGGTAGTCCTACAAACAGTGACATTTGAGACATGTTTTATGATAACTTTTATTGATCATTTTATACATTGTCACGTGCTGAAATTACTGAAAGAACTACGAGTTTCACTTTGTAGTGAGTTTTTTTTTGTAGGTTTGATAGGTTTTGAAAGTAACTTGAAAGTAAAGAAATTAGTCATTACTAATTAGATTAGTAATAAGTAATTAGATTAGTAATTAGATTACTTTTCACATGCAGTAATCAGTAATGTAATCAAAATGCAATTTTAAAGTAGTAATTAGTCATCTGTAGTGCATTATTTTTTTTGAGTAACTTACCCAACACTGGTGTGGAGTGACCCGCACAGAGCCCTGACCCCAGTCCCACTGGGGACCTTTGGGATTAATAGAAGCGCCAATTGAACACCAGGTCTTCTTGTCCATCAGTACCCACTAATACACTATTAAGCAAGGTCACTTATGCTCTTTTGACTGAATGGGCACTAATCCTAACAGCTACATTCCAAAATCTTCTGGAAAGACTTATCAGAAGAGTGGAAGCTGTTACAGTTGCATAGGGGGTGGTGGGGAATAGGGGCCTACTGCATTTTCAACAAGCACATCTGGTTGTGATGGTCAGGTGCCCACAAACATTTGGTCATATAGTGTAGTTAAACAGAAATTAAATAATGTACTAATGGATGTGAAAAGTGGCTGTTTTATAAGTTACATGCTAGGCAGCATAGTAGTTTCATTGGCAGATTTGCAAAGCGAGCAACTTACAGCCTACATTCACCAACAATCTCTGCTACTACCATAGAAGATTTATTTTTCTTCATAATGTCTGTATACCCAGAGACAGGGTAAGATTAAACCACATGTTTAGGGAACTGAAGAAATATTCGACCACACATGCCCGTACATGATTGAATAGTCACCTGTTGCTTTGTCTTGTTGATTTATGATTGGATTAATGATACCAACACTGGCATCTCATTGATGTGTTCAGGTGGTCATATCAGGTTGGACTAAAGCTTTTGCCATCCAGAATGCTGATGCAACGACTGTGGCTAAAACACTGGTACAAGACGTTTGCCTTAGGTTTGACATTTCCATGAAACTGAACAGTGATTATTGAACTAATTTCAATGCAAAGCTACTTGAACTGTGTATTGCACTGCAAAGCAAACAAAGGTTGTTCATCACATTTCATCTTGTGGCATGGTGGAAAAGACAAATAAACTAAAAAAAAAACTGGTTTGTCCTGGATTGATGGCTTATACATTACCGTAATGATCTCATTGGTCACTCTATGCACTGCCTGTGAGTGAAATGCTGGTAACAACTCCTCATTAAACCTATGCTGCATTCCTTTGATCTTATACACGTTTCAAAAGGCCAGAAAAAGAAGCCTAGTATGTTCTTGTATCATTTTTGATGAGTCTAGTTTGAAGACTGATAAGCTGATTATCAAGACCTGCCCATTTGAAAAGAAAACAAATTTTACCCAATATACTGTGGTGCCATCTGCAATAAATTTAAAGAAAGGGTTGTGGAAGCTGAGTCAAGTTTCATGAGAGTGTGCTCTGCAGTTCTACAATTGCCTTCATGGTTTTCTGGTCTTTGATATGACCCATTTGTTTCACTCTATGCTGTCTTTTCAACTTGCTGTGTCTTTGATCTGAAGTATATCTTGTGTCTAAGCTTTTGTTAGTCGATGTTGCATAATTTCTACTTTTGTAAATATATCATTTTAAGCTTTCATTTATTGTGTTATATATAAACACAAACTATACTTCTGCAATTATCCTTGATTCATATAGGGGGATCATAATGCCATTTTATCAAACATAGATTTAAAAAAAAAAAAAAAAAAAAAAACATTGGCAAGGGCTTTAAAAAAAGACTTTTATTGAATACTCACAGTTAAAATATGCTTGAAGGGGATTTATTTTTACCCAAGTATAATACCCAAGGCCTTTGGCATCTCTACATCCAAAATAAAGCTTACCACTAAATCTAATAAAGAAATATTTTCTCAGCCTTTATTTACGCCTCTACAAACATGGCTGAATAAAGATCTGTATGAAGAGCACTATTGTTATTGTGCTTGAGAATGGTCCATGCACATGTTTTTCAATGCAGTGGTGATAGATTTTATGTTTTCATTGTCGTTGAATAACAAGAGGTATGGGACAGCAGTACATCACAGGGCACCATGCGCGCACACACACACACACACACACACACACACACACACACATATTCAGACAGTAACCTGAGCTCAAGGTCAACCCAGGGACCCTGAAATTGTTAGGCAGCAAAGCTACCCACTGCTCCACCAGACTGTTCCTAACACCAAAGTTAAGGGGGGAAATGGCCATCTTCATGAGGTTAAAGATAGTAAACTTAATGAATGCACTGTGACAAGGGGTTCCACTCTGCATGGAGCTTTAGCGAATAATCAAGATACCTGCCTCAGATCTCCTTAGCTAATTTCTTCCACAGAAATAATATCACAGGTAGTAACTAAAGAAGAAGTGTCGTTAGAGCTAGGCACTGAAGTGAATAGTTCCAGGTGGAGCAGACGGTTCAGATGAGATGGTATTAGCAAAGCAAGTTTTGGCAGAGGGCATTGTCTGGGCAGGGTTTTCAGAGACTACCGATGGAACAGGGATCTCAAAAGCCAGTCACAGATCAAGTATCTTGGAGGGATGCCTGAGACAGTCCCTAAGCAGCCAGAACCTAATGCTGAGACTTACAAGCACCCAGAGATACAGGCACAGATCTATGTGGGCTAGGGTACACAAGCAACTAGGACTCATGAGGAGCTTTGGGCTCAGGTTCCCACTCTGTAGCAGAGAACTGAATCGAGCTCTCAGAATGCATGGCAACTCTACTACAGCCTCTCAGGGTTCATCTTCACAAGATGCAAGTCCCTGCAAGTCCATCAAAGAACCTGATCTTCACCAACAGGGTCTTTTTATGGCCTGCTCCATATACAATATACTGTGCACTACAAAAGATACCATTACAGTGGCCAAGGATCTGCTTCACACTCATCTGCAATCTCCGCTTTGAGAGGACCGAGTCAACAATATAAGGTCTATACTAACAAACCAGCCATACCAGCCATGGTAAAACATGAGGTAAAATACAAGAAACGGGGAACCGAGGACAGGGAAAGCCCAAGAGATTCATAAAATGGCTCATAACAGCTGTAATCACCGGTTGCTGGACTCACAAGGTAAGCCAAGGATTTGGGGAAAAACAATGTGATTGAATAAATTGTGGTTGAGAAATGATTCATGTGACTGAGTATGAAAAAAAGCATAGTAGTCAGGTCCAGGGTGGACATGTCAACTTAAGTCGGATTTGCACTATACAATTTCAGCAAGCTTTTAAGATTATTACTTGTTACACTGTATAAAATGATTCCAAGGACCACATTTTATAATAGATTGTGTGATAAAGCATGCTATTCATGCCAACTTATATGATGAAGATACTCTAACGATAGACCTTTGAATTAATAAAATTACTAGGTTCTGCTGAGGCCATCAATCGGAGCAGTCCAGGCTTCACAGAACGTGATGTCATACAGTATAAACAGAAACATTTTTCAACTTGAGGTAATAAGTATTTTTATTTACTGCCCATCATCATGTTTGCTTTATGTTTCGCCATTGCCACTATTATATTTGTACTGTAGCTGTCCCGTGAGTTTCAAGTCATCCTATGGCATAAAAATAAATAAATCCGACCATGCCTGAACTTTGTCCCTGTCTGTCTTTGGCTTGCTGGTGAGCATGTCACATTATGTATTCTAAGACAGCCGATCTCAATTCCTGAACAACACATTATTTTACAATTTTTGTCTGTGAGAGCTAAATCTGGCCCAAAATGGTATACTGTAAAGACAGCTTCACAATATTTGGTGTAGTGGGATATTTGTCTTAATTGATTTAAGCCGTAATGAATGTAGTCTGATGAATTAATTAGTAGGGCATTGCATTTCTGATTCCTCTTCTGTCATTACCCATTTACTTGTGCACGCATTGACCCATGCAGGTCACTTCAGCCAAATGCATCTGTTGATGGATTTTAATGGAACATCAGACCCAGGTTTTATCACCAAAACATGGCTGGATGATTAGAACCACACACACACACACACACACACACACACACACACACACACACACACACACACACAAATGTTGCACTATAAAGCCAGGAGACTTTTAATTAAATTTCCAACTTGGCTGTGGGAGATAAAATGTCTTCACAGCCCAGAGGCCTGACAGGTGTTAGCACAGTGAGGGTGGGCTAAGCGCTAAGCTAAGTTTTCACCAAAGAGTGAGGTTCATCTAGTCTGACAGCTTCTAATCTCAAATCAAAGAGAAGACAATTATAAATATCCTGATAAAGAGAGGATCTCCTCCATTATTCAGAAATCCCAAGACTAAAGGATTATTGTGGACATGATGTGGAATTGTATCTGATAGTACATGGGAAAGAGCTAGCTCAACAAAACAACACATAGAATCTAAATGAGGATCACTTCTCTTAATGGGCTCAAACTCTTTAGATCAGTGTAGTTCACATAAGGGGAAAAGGAAGAGTGAGGAGTGCTGATCCCACAAAACTGAACTATGTAGATGCAGACTTGCTGATAGAATGTTAATGCTGGCTAAAGTATATCCAACATACAGATGCATCATCTCCAGAAACAGGTGGCACTTTCATGTTTCTTGTCAATAAAACCAGTGTTATCTTGATATTACGACTTTCCAATGGTTCATTTATGAAATACTATTTCTCTCTTTCAGGCAACTTATCTGAAAATGTTCTCTATCTGACGAAAGCATTTTGAACAAATATGTTAACCATGAGCTATGCTGAAGTGAACACCACCTCGATTATCAACAGGTAATATTACCTGGCTAGCCAAATGCTGTTTGGGTTTCAGTAGCTTGCTAGCATATGTTAATTCATATGTGTTTCTAGCTACCCAGTTATCTATCTAGAAAAGGTGCCCCTAGCACCCTCAGCTAGCTAATAGCTTACCTGCGCATTTCCACAGGTTGGATATCGGTCCCTGAAATACGGATATCTCCACAGATTTTGCCTTGAATAATTTGCAAATCAATGTCACACAGTTTCCTTCAAAGCATTAAGTGAATATAGCTGATAAAAATTTGCCAGGGATGCTCATCTGTCTCTGCCATCTCAGATATTGCTGCTACTGACTAAAGCATTTGGCATCTGAAATGTAGCCCTTCATCATGAAGCAATCAAGCTGTATTTCGATTGGCTCTCAGAATTTGTTTATTTAAAATTTGCACATACTGGTTTCCAGGATTAAAGCATTTTTTTTAAAACACTGTAAAAGTAATCAAAAATAAATATGACAAAGTTTAAAAAAAAAAAAAAAAAAAAAAAAACCTCAAGTAATAGATGATGGAATTAAGTGCAAAAAAGTAGCGTTATGGTGAACATGTTCTAATTATATATAAAGTAATTCCGAATGTTTCTCATTTACATGTATCTCAATCAGAAGGAAAGTTCTGGCATTAGAAAGCCTGGTTACCCCCAAAAGTGAAAAGGGAGAAAATTGCAACCTAAACAAAAGTATTTCAGTTATTATTGGTCTTAAAGTAGCAATGCCAAATTATTTTATTCTCAAACAATACATTTGGATTGGTTTCCAGAATTTAGCCATAGCAACATCCAGCAGGTTTTCCCAGACCACCTCATATACAACTGTTATTCTGTAAACATAAATACTCTTATGATTTTATAAGTTTCTATCTGACTGTTGTCATAGTGACAGACTAACAAATGAGGTCTTGTAGTACATTTCAGTAAAGTCTGTTTTTACCTAAGTAATGTCATTTACCACCAAGGTTATCTGACATTAGTCACAATATTAGCTTTTGTAACATGCTGAGGAATTTTTTTAAGATAGTCACCCAAGACTAATCCTATGTTATACATTTAATGTTTCACTCGTATCAAGCATATACCTAACATTCATTCATCTTTAATAAGCACTTTAACCTGGTCAGGCTGGCAGTGGATCTGGAGACTATCTCTGAAACACTGGGCACAAGGCATGGACAGGCAGACCCTGGATGGGATTCACTGTTGCTTGGATATCAAACAAATGTAAACATGATAATATATTCCGAGCTATGCTCAGCATTATCGTTGCCAGGGGTCTGGACAGTGTGAATCTGTGTAACATGTAATTATTAAGCAGTTTTACCCGCAGCACATGCATCAGCGACTGACAATGCGTTTAGAGAAGATTTCTCTCAACAGATGAAAAGATGAAAATGGCAAATGGATTCAAAACCTTTCCACTGATAATAACCATACAGAAAACTCTTAAGTGTAATAAGTAAGATAAACAAAACCATATTATCAAAAATAATAATAATAATAATAATAATAATTTTTTAAAAAAACATTTTTAGGCGCATTTTTTTTTTAAAGATTCAAAACTGCTCAAGATGACTTTTCAGATGTTTAAAAAAAATAACAATAAAATCCAACTTCATAAGGCTTTTGCTCAATTATTAACATCAAAACCAACCTGGATTTAATTAATCACATTTGAAATGTGTGGGTTGACTTAATTTTTTTTTTTCCCAAAAGAATGCAAATGGTCTCTTGGCTAAGCCATTATGTATTCATCTATTTCTCTCTCTCTTATGTGCGCATAAACACACACACACACACACACACACACACACCGAGCATCACCACCAACAGAATTGTATGTTGTTGTTTTTTAACAAATTCAAAAGACACTGTCGACATCATTTCATTTTTTTCACACTGGAATTGTGAATGGTGTCTAAGGAAGGCAAACTTGCTGAGAGGCCTTGCACAAAGGGGCCATTAAACCCTCTTCGACTCCAATCTACACGGTGAATAGCAACCATGTTTACAGAAAGCGAGTGGGAGGTTTTCATCTCACAGAATGACATATTATCTGCCTGGTAAGAATGCATTATTTCCTGTTTAGGAGGTACTCTGCGGGATTAAGAGAGAAACCGAAAATTGTAATATCCAATCTCCTGCTCTGAGCGACTCTTAGCCTGCCTGTCTTACTATAAAGAGGCTTCATCCTGCTTTAACTATCTTTGTGTTAGAGATTCACAATTCTGTGCTGTTAAATGCCAAATCAAGCGCTCCAATCTTCTTTCTTGTCTGTGTGCACTCTCCTCATTTTGACCATAACTGCCTTCAATAACAAGAATATGAATCTATTTTCAAACATTTTGTTTCCGGTCGAACAAGAGATGATTTTTGTATACCTACTCTGTTTACAATAGACCTTGTTTAGCTGTACAATTCAGTGCTTAAAGTATACAGTATTCTTGTCTTATAATACACTCACAGGCCACTTTATAACACTGCACTTCCTAATTCGTGCATATAATCTAATAAACTAAACATGTGGCAGCAGCGCAATGCATACAACTATACACATACTGCTCCAGAGCTTCAGTTACTGTACACATCAAACATCAGAATGAGGAAAAACTGTGTTCACAGTGATGTTGACAGTGGCACCGTGGTTGTTGGTATCAGATGTGCTGATTCGAGTATTTTAGAAACTGCTGATCTCAAATGGAGGGGAATGGTGGCTTAGTGGTTAGCATGTTTGCGTCATACCTCCGGGGCTCCCACCATGGCCCTGTGTGTACAGAGTTTGCATGTCCTCCCTGTGCTTTGGGGGTTTCCTCTGGGTACTCTGGTTTCCTCCCTTGTTCAAAGACATGCCTTGTAGGCTGACTGGCATGTCAAACATTTTTCCTCATTCTAATGATTGGCATGTCCAAAAGTGACCGTAGTGTATGAATGGGTGTGCGAATGGGTGTCTGATCGTGCCCTGCGATGGATTGGCACCCCATCCAGGGTGTCCCTCGCATTGCGCCCATGCCTCCTGGTTCCCCGTGAGCCAGAATGGATAAGCGGTACAGAAAATGGATGGATGGATGGATGGATGATCTTAGATGAGCTACAACAGCAGAAGACCACATCAGGTTCCACTCCGGTCAGCCGAGCATAGGAATCTCAGGCTACAGACTCACTGGACAGTTGAAGATTGGAAAAAGATCAGGCATTGAAGAGACACGGCATGAACCCAGCATGGCATTTTGGACTCGAAACACTTAAAAAAATATATTTTTAGAAATGTTACAATTTTGCAGCCTGTTAAACTGTTACATTTTTGTGTAACACTTTGCCCCGCATCATTCATATTACGCCACCAATAAGACCTTGTGAGGTAATGTATTGCTCAACTCTTAGTTTTGTCTATAGATATTAGATTTTAGCAGTCTTCACTGGCTATATTTATATACAGTGCCCTCCACTAATATTGGCATACATAATAATGCAACAACATAGCGTTTATTCGGTGGTGGCTAAAAGGTTAATTAATTCATTTCTTTCAAGCTGTAAGGTCATTTTACCAAAGAGGCTTAATTAAAAACATTTTTTATTCAATATATATTTTTTCAGCACTCTAAGTGAACTTTAGTATTTGGGAAAAGGAGCAAACAGTATCTTAATTGCGTTTGCAAATCAATAAATGTCCATTAGGTGGTTGCTAAAAATCTATGCTATCTGCTGAACCATCACCTAACCGAACTCTCTAAACAAATATCACCGATGCTCTGTACATCAGGAATAAGTGCTTCAGCTAATAAGTATGTATAAAGAGCATGCAAAAGTAAAGTCAGTTGCATCACAGGATTTTTGCAAATGAGGTGACTTTTGGAAGCAGTGCTGTGTGTTATTTAGCCTGTGGTGCTCTAGTGTACAGAGCTCTAGATGCGGCTGTCGCGTTGACGCATCAAGGCGGAAGAAATCCACTTAATCTCCTCTTCTTCACTAAACTTTGTGGAGTTTCTTCTTCATTCTGCCACCCACACAAATGGATTCGAGAAGTTAATGTCTTAGGCAGTGTTCTCTGTCTCTCTCTCTCTCTTATACACACGCACACACACACGCACACGCACACACACACACTCTCTGTCTTTCTGATTTAGATACACAGTGTTTCAGGTTGGTGAGCTTCAGGCTTTACATGATAATTGGATTGTATTAAACCCAAAGAAAACGAAGTTGGCAGAGGTCAGGTTGGTGTAACAGACCTCAGCTAGACCAAAGGAAGGATCAATCCGCAATAACAGTGCAACTCGTTCTGAGATTAGGTCTAACTTAGAGACTGTACAGGAAAAATAGGAAACATTTCCATATGTTTCCATTCCATTTTTTTAGTTCATTCAGCCAAAACAGCAGGCCAACTCTTAACCAGAGATGTCAACGCTGTCGACTGCTGCTCTAAAACTGTCTTTAAAATCTGTTCACCCATATGGCTCTGCCATCTTGAATCTGTGACAGAACTTAAATAATGTATACTTTTAACAAACCGGCAACGTGAAGAAGCAGCGGTGCATTCGGATCCGATATGTATTATTTGTTCATTAAAGGTAGGAGAACGAAAAACATCAGGCTCGACAATCTGTTTGTCATACTGCTGTGAATCTCACATTGCTCCGAAATGCTTCACTCTGTACTTGTACTAAAGTTAAAGTTAGGCATAAATTATTAACATTCCACAAACGCTTAGCAAATCACTGTACGCAGTGAGAATACTTCAGTCAGAACCAACCCTACATGCCATATTCTCACTTTGCTCACCTTGCAAATCTTCAGATTAATGTTTTTTTTAAAAAAAAAAAAAAAAAAAAAAAAAAATCAGTATGGGAACACAGTGCATGAGTCTTTACAAAAGCCATTTCAGTTCATGTAAACATGCATACAAGAATCAAAGACCTTCTGCATCCCCGAATGCTTCAGCAGCAGCTTTCTTAAGGGCTTAGAGCTCTGTGTTTAGTGTTCATGATGAAATCTTCATGGTGTTGATTTGAAGACTGATAAATATCTGACAAACCACGTTGAAAATAACTCACAGGCTTTTGTTAGGAAGAGGAAATTTAGCATTACTTACAATCATCCACCAGACAGACCTAAATATGCGCTTTACACCATTAGATTATAATACACTATTAAAAAATTAAAAGAAAGAAAGAAAAATGTTAAAATCCTGAAGGGCTTTTAAAGAGCAGTAACCCAACACCAAAAAGTAGACAGCACATACTGTTTACACTGTTAAAAATATTTTGTCCAAACACTATATTGTTTCATTTGGACTTTTTACGTCTTTTCCTATAGACAAGAGGGTTCTCTAGAGGATGATCTGGTTCTTGAAGCTCCTGTTTAGATCCTTGTGAGGAAGTACAATCGAGTTTCGAATGAGGACTTCGGATGGAATATTCACATTGCACCCTGAGGACAAAATAGAAAACACATCAGACGTTTAAATTAATGTCATATAAATGCAGATTGCTGCCGAAATGCTTGACTGGCCTGCTTTTGTATCAGTTTTCTTTCTGACCAGCACACAACTACGTATGCAGTGTCACACCTGGCTGGATGCTGACTGACTGAAAGCAGCAGCTCCATCTACTGGAAACACTTCCATTATTATAATTCAGTAAAATGTGTTTTCGAAGCGTTAGTTTGCTTTTTATTTATATTTTAACGTGATCTACATTTTAGAATAATTGCGGAGGCATTAAATAACTTTTAATTACAACACATTAAAATACCAACTAGTCAGGTTCACACCAGACACCAATCCACAACAGTTCTGGAAACTTACTTTTCATAAGATAATCTGCTTAGAATGTAGCACTGCTAGAATTATACATCCATCCATCTTCTATACCGTTTATCCTTTTCATGGTCACAGGGAACCTGGAGTCTATCCCAGGGAGCACGGGTCACAAGGCGGGGTACACCCTGGACAGGGTGCCAATCCATCGCAGGGCACAATCACATACACATTCACACACCCATTCATACACTACGGACACTTTGGACACGCCAATCAGCCTACCATGCATGTGTTTGTACTGGGGGAGGAAACCGGAGTACCCGGAGGAAACCCCCGCAGCACGGGGAGAACATGCAAACTCCACACACACAGGGCCACGGTGGGAATCGAACCCCCGACCCTGGAGGTGTGAGGAGAACGTGCTCACCACATGAGAACTATTTAAAAGAACTATTTTAAGACTTGTATGTAATGCTTAATAACTGAATAATCATGATTTGCCTATTCTGTGTTTTGTTTTGTTTTTTGTAAGTTTGTAAGATTCACTTCTGTCAGTTATATTAGCATCTTTATTATGCTTTCTCCCACTCTCTTTTTTAATACTTGTGTGCTTCGTGTTTCTTAAGCAATAACAATAAAAATACAATCAGAAAAATAAACAGCAGCTCTGGCAGTATTTTCAGCTGCAAGTCAAATCACAGGTTTACGTTTATTTTCTCGCTCTAAGACCATATTGTTTCTTTAGTAACAAACTCATTCACAGGCACATAAACAGAATTATGCAAAAATGTGTGTAATTGTTACTATGTTGATCATTTTTCCTGTGAGGAGACATTTATTTAGCATTTTTGGAAGGAGTCTCCAGTGTCAGAGTTTTGTAACAGTCAATGCTAAAGCTGTAACTTTACATTGTCTGACCCAGGATGGAGTCTTCAGGATGGAGTAATAGGCATCACAACAAGGTGCTTATGAAGTAAGCGATAGCAGGAATTATCTTGAATTTTAATTGTGTGAAAAATAATTATAATGTATTTATAAACCGATGTAAAAAAAAAAACAATCTTCTTACAAGGAAATGTAAAGAAAAATGTCAGTGTTGGAAAACTGTCCTGGTATAAGAGGAATAAAACACTACAGGATGTGCTGTTATTCCATCTGTACAGGATTTGACAGAGTTTTTTTGTGATTGTTGCGGCTAAAAACGTTTGATTTTACTGCGGCTTTTTTTTCAAAATTTGTGAGGCAATTTGCGGAGTTTTCAGTGCTTGAATTGGTGAACTTGCAATTGCCTTAAATTGTTTTTCACTAAACGGTCACTGATGTTTGTTGGTAAATGAGACCTTTAAGCTGTACTCATGTTCGACGCACGTGAACCGCAGAGAACTTCGGGTGAACGCGCGTCGTGACGATGTCACATGGCACGTCTTGGCCCAAATCTGCGGAAAATCTGCGGTGGTTTCGAAAAATTATGAGTTCCTCCGAATATTGTGGTGTTTGCTTGATTTTGCGTTCGTTTCTGCGATCGCAAAACTGCAAAATCCTGGAGGGACTGTTCATTGGAAAATAATAATGTTGATTATGTTCCTAAAACAGCATGCCCTGTTGTGTTTTAATCCTTAAATAAAGCATATCAATTCTGAACAGAACTCCCCCACCATAGACCTGTTCATAGAGATTGTTAATCGCTTGTATCGAATGGAAATGATGATGTTTTTATTAAGAAAGAGAAATGCATAAAATACTGTAGGAGGTGGTCCCTTAGATATAGTTCATTTGTCCTCAGAGAAATCCCTGGACATACATATGAGCACAAGCTTGTATTTCAACATGTATTGAACTGATGTCTCTACCGGTACTGTTATCTCTCCATGTCCTCACGTGTGCAAAAAATAAAATAAAAGCATACAGTATCATACAGCAACCCCAAAATACAACTAGAACATTTACTGTTATATTTTAGACGCTTTAAAGCAGCCCTGAAGACATCTTTGAGCAATCTTGGCACTCTCTTATCTACCTTCATGAGGTAGACACCTTTGTATTCCTGCAGTAACAAACCAGCCCTCTCATTTTAAGCCTAAGATCTGAAAACCTGCAAGTTTAGCTGATAAGAGGAAGAAAAGTGCTACACACCCAGTATTGTAATAGACGGTGTCAAACCTCCATCTCTGAACAGTGTCTCGCTGTCAATTTTAGCGAAGGGGTCATTGGGGTTGGGGTCACTCGGCGTCCCCTCCACTCTCGCCCACCTTCCGATTGTACTGTCCCAGCCTACGATGCTGTTAAGCACACAGCAGTGATCCTGAAACAAGTGACCCGGGCAAAGCATTAATGCAGACCCTATTCAGCCTGCATGTTTGTCCCACTTCAGCTTCCACGACACATCCAGCTTGCCTGACTCATTTCTTTTGGGAAGTGTAATAATGTAAAAGCTGTGGAAATGTGTTGGCGAAACAGAACAGCAGGACAACACAAAACTAATCAAACAAATCAAATCGAGTGTGTACACTCTGCAGCTAAGGGACACTAGGCTTCTGTACCTGCAGTGTAGCGCCATGTAAGACAATTGATTCTCTCACTCGAACTCCTGCACCGATTATTACACCTTTCCCTATCGAGACGTTAGGACCCAGCTGAAGAGGTATTAAAGACAGTTATACAATTTCATAATACTCCATCAATCTGATGTTTGAAGATTGTTGTAATATACTTACAACAGCTGTGGAGTCAATATTAGCTGTCTGATGGATGTATACGTTCCCTGTAGGTGGGAAGTATTATTCATATTCAGTAAACACAGTCTACACAGGTTTATACCTGTAGTAGTAATAATAATAATAATAATAATAATAAAAATAATAATAATAATAATAATACCTATTATTTTAGGGCCTCCTTCTTGGTATCTGGCCAGTCTTTCTGGATGTGTCTCATTATACCGGTTCAGGTACAAACGACTGGCATATATTGCCGAGCTGTCAATCAAATTGGATACCGGTCACATGAAGTGATTAAAATGATCCAGTTTGAGATGAAGGAACAGACCGAACAGTGTGCTAATGTGCATACCCTGCTGATTTAATCTGGCTCCAGAAGTGCTGCGTTTTGTAGACATACAGTTGTTTCTGTGCTGCCAGCATTGTAAAGATGTCCTGCTCCAAGCGGATCAGTTCTCGCAACTGCCTAGCACATGGAGGCTCCTCTCTGTGGAAACATATCAAGTCTAATTCGGGATTATAATTTACGTTCCAGGTTAATTTAAAGGTCATGAAGTCGATTTTTATTTGCTTAGAGTGGTAGAAATCACAACCCACCACTATCAAAGCTGTTATATTTACTATGATCTCTTATCGTTTTTAGCCTATTTGACTGGTCGCTTAAATTGAAATGAGTTTCTTCCAAATCTCAATAACTCAAACGCAAGTAGCCTATAAACAATGTCAACCTGACTCTAATGTGGTTCTGTTGGTGGAACGTTCAGGAAATGAAAAGCTTCGTTGCCAAAATACACATAAATAATGAGCTTAAAATAAGGAAAACATATCTCCACAAAGGGGGTCTATGGAATTCTCTTCATCTGTATTTATTTATTTGTAATTCTTTTTTTTTTTTTTCAACCTCCGCTTTAAATGATACTTACAGCTGCCTGTCTTCTTGCTTTCTCTGAAACACTGTCCCGATGTGGGTGAAAATCTTTGGGGTGAATAAGTAGATCCCACAGTTTATAATATCACTTACAAAAGTACTGGGTTTCTCCACAAAATGAAGCACCTGCCCAAGAAAAACAAGAGGAAGACGCAGAACAAGAAGAAGGACGATTTGTAATCTTTAACTCAATATTTTGTCATTCTGATTATATATCTCAGTATTCTTTATACCTCATTTGTTTCCTGATTCTCCACCATGCACCCATAGTTCAAAGACTGTTTCCTGTTAGCCTGGTGAAATGGTGCAACAAACGTGTCATGATTCCAACACATACAACCTCAGGAGAACCTCATTATTTCTACCTCTGTAATAACTCAGTGAATTCCAGTTGTCAAGTTTACCGTAGTGCCTAGAATAATTCCACAGTGAGAGTTTCCATGCTGGTGGTGGAAGTGGAGCATGTCCTGCAGGGGAAACTCAGAGCAAACATCAGCATTCATAAGGAAGAACGCAGATGGTCCTCCACACAGGATCTGGTCTCGGAAATGGTAAATGCCACCACCTGTTCCAAGTGCTGCAAACTCCTGCAGGTATCTAAACATGTTACCAGAGGAAGATAAAAAGATGGATGTTTGGATACTTTCTCATTTGTAAAAAAAATATATATAAATATATGTATAAGAGGAGTAGAAGACCTGGTGAGGGAACAACTGTTTACAGCTGCTATAATGTAAGTCGGGAGTTTCCAACATTTTTGTATCTCATTAGTATAAATAATTTGACTTAAGTACAGCTTGGGATTTTAATTGGGCTAACATGAAGTGAAACATGTATTTTTTGTTTGTTTATTTATTTATTTACTGTAATCTCCCTGCAACCTCTCTTGGGAAGACATTCCAAAACATCAAATGTAACTAGAAACAGTTAAAAGTACAACATTGTTGTTTATGAATAAATGAAAATTTGTAACCATTGGTACATCGCTGTGATATAAGAGGAATAAAACACGTTGGTACATGCTGTTATTAGAAAATAATCCACTTCAAGGTGGTAACAGTAAGTCTGCTTTGCATTGGCTGCATCACACCACCATGTTAATGATTATTATCCTATTACAGCATGTCGGTCATGTTACATTCCTTACATATAACGTAACAGGTTTATTCCATACTCCTACCTTACTGAGAATTTAAACTCTTGCTGGGCAGAGGCTATGAAGCGGTTCAGCTCCTCATTAGGCTGGTAAAACCCAATCAGTATGATCTCCTTCATATTTGGAACCTGTTGAGGAAACCAATCTTTTCATAATGATTTAATTCCAACTTTGTATCTTCTTTCTTCAACATCAATGAGAACTTCCTGAAGCCTTCAATGGGTCCACACTTCCATTCCTCACTCTCATAACTACATACTATTTCATTGTAATTACTCAATAGTTCATAGTTACTGAATAATATGCTTTAAGATGAATATCTGTATAGCAAAGAGGGATGATAAAGGGTTAATATGCTGCTTTCCTCAAGGGCTGTGATAATACATTATTGTTACTGTACTTCAGAGGCCTGCTGAATGTTTTCTTACCTTGGCACAGGCTTCAATGTGGTGTTGGAGCATGGGCACACCAGCCACGGGGAAGAGAGGTTTGGGTACCTCAAATGACAGAGGCCGGAACCGAGTTCCTGCAAATTGGCATAAATTCACACTTAATAACATGCACGGCCATACTGCTAAGTATGTCATGGTTACTGAATATTTTACTTATAAGCTAAATATTTTTCAATCTCAAAATCTATAGTGATTTGATATGGACACACTTAAATAAAGATAATATAATACTTTATTAATCCCCACATGGAGAAATTAGGGCATTTCTCATTAAAAAGGGAAAATCCACTTGTACGACTTCCATATTTATCATTTTATAATTAACATGATATCGTCAATGGCGTCCAAGCTATGTTGTGTAATGAAGTTACAAGTTTTTTTGTTTTAACTTCTTTTATCGACATGTTTTCTATTTTCACTTCGGTTAATGGTTTTCTACACCCAGAATGTCATTCAACTACCCACTAATAGTGGTGCTATTGTGATTTAGCCCTCGCGTCATCTCTACCTCTGCTCTCTACATCTGTACACCCTGCTCAAAAGTTTCATGCTAATACCACAGTCAACGTGACTGTCGTCTTGTATATCGCTAACGAGCCAAGCATTCTGGACCTTTGAGTCCAACGTTTCTTGTCTCACCTACTTCCATGTTGGATTTCTCGTTAATATGAGCATCACCGGAAAATACTGAGTAAGAAAAGGAAGCTCTTGCTCGTTTATCAGGAGCTAACACCGGCCACCTGACTGTGATTCCCTATGTTTGCTGAAGATCGTTGAAATTTTTCTCCTATCAACCTCCATTGAAACGGCACTAGTAATGTGCCCCTGTGACGTCAGCGTGGCAGATAACTGCTTTCTCGTCAGAGGAATAACGAAAGTACAGCACCAACCAACAAATTAACACATGTATCCCTACGCCCTTCACAAATATTATATAAATATATTTAATGTGCTTCAGAGTGGACTTTTCCTTTAAATTTATTGCTGGAATTGTTGTTTCTCAGAAGTCATACTGAAATTCTGTGCTTTCACTTAGGCCTATTAGCAAGTATGCTAGTTACCTCAGGTTTACCGGCTTTACATTTGAGGTGGCAGGTGATAAGGCGCTTTTGCTGAAGTGATAATTTATCAAAATTGCATCATTTTGATTCCTCTTACACAAACATCCATACAGTATAGTGTCATCTCTTCAGTGTTGTCATGTGAAAGGATATAATCAAATATTTACAAAAATGTGAGGGGTGTATACACACACACACACACACACACACATATATATATATATACATACACACACACACACACACACACACACACACACACACATATATACACACACACACACACACACACACATATATATATATATATATATATATATATATATATATATATATATATATACACACACACACATATATATATATATATATATATATATATATATATATATATATATATATATATATATATGTGTGTGTGTGTGTGTGTATATATATATATATATATATACACACACACACACACACACACACACACACATATATATATATATATATATATATATATATATCCCTTAAGACTGATGGTGTCGTCACTTGTCATTCAGGTTCTCAGCGCCACGTCATCGTAAACTGAAAAAAGATTTGATGTCCATTCTACATTTCCTCACACAACAGGTGCGAAATGTAATCCAGATCTAACGAACATGTCTCACCTTTTTGAGGACCGCCGATCAGAATGACTGCCTTTAACATCTTCAGATTACAGACACTGTCAAAGAGAAACTCAAAAGATGCGACGATAATTTATTATATATTCCCTGTCTCGAGTATTTCTTTAACTGTACTTCGCAGGTAAGATAACCTATTAAATAGTTGTGTTTTGTTTTAACCACGCACGGTTTTTAAACAGTCATAATTTAAGATTTTGTACAAACACAGGACAGAATCGCTTATTTCATTCAATCCAGTAAATCCAGACATGCGGAAGTTTGGACACTACAGTAGTTATAACCACGCCCAGTTTCTCTGCCCACCGTGACCTAACACACCAATCATATCAATAGTTCAGTTAACTCTTCCCACTGTGACTTTACAGCTCGACGTCGCCCCCTTCCGGTGACATTTAATACTGCTGGTCAGATTTGAGTTCGGCACCATCAAGAATAAATCATACAATAAACAATAAAGTGCAGGACACGACAACACGTGCACGACATTAGAGACCGTACAAGTGCTATAAACAACACGGATTGTTACAACGAGATCATTAAAGATTGAAAGTGGAACACAGCAAAAAAAAATTAGGAGTGAAAAAGAATTTAGGAGTGCAGATTTAACAACAACAACAACAACAGCGCTGTTCAAAAAAAAAAATTGAGTGTTACATGGCGTGCTTTCTTCCATCTAAAATGCATAGATTTTATTCTTCAGTCTAATGACCCAGATAGCAGACCAACACTGAATCAAGACTGAATCAATATTAATGCATCAACCAAATTATCACTGAATCAGTGTTGAAATGTTGAAATTTAACACAGATTTCTCAGTGTAATAATGTCAATTCAACGATGATAGATGGATGTAAAATCAATATTTGCTCAACTTAAATGAAGTCGCTTATTTAACATCAAATCAAAATACAACTTATGTACAGATCATGATAAACTGGATAACAAATCGACTTAAAACAATTAGATGGCTTGATATTCAATTTAAGCCCCACCGGTGGGGAAATGAAGCTGACCAAAAATCAACATTGATTCACTGTTTGTCTTTTCAGCACTGAAAAGCAATTAATTATCAACATTGATTCAATGTTATTTAGCATTGTCTATTCAACCTCAACCACAATGTTGATTCTGATGGAATTCCAACATTGAATCAAAGTCACCTTGCTTCTTTGGAAGCATAGTAGAGGATGCGATTTACAGTATTCCCATTCCTTAAAATATTAAAGTGAAGGGGATGAATACATAAAATAATTGATGTAGAAGGTAAACAGCTTAACATGGCTTCATGTATGAAACAATGACCAAGGAACACCAAATGTCCAATATGCATAACTTATCATAAAATATATCTGTTTCCAAAAGAACAGGGAAGAGAAGACATAAGTACACTTTTTTAATCATTAATACCATCAAATATCAAAAGAACAGCAACATTTTTCCACACCACAAGGAAACAGCTTAAGCTAATAGAGAGTCTTGTATCTATGGTCGTTTTTTGTTTGTTCGTTTGTTTGTTTCAACAATTGTACTGTTATTTTCTTCCTAATATTTACTTCCATATAATAGTACATCATTTATAACTATTCAACAATTCATGCTCCAAGCGCCTCCAGGGTTGGGGGTTTGAATGCCGTGTGTGCACGGAGTATGCATGTTTTCTCTGTGAGGCACAGTGGGTTGCCTTCGGGTACTCCAGTTTCCTCCCCAAGTCCAAAACATAGACTGTAGGCGGATTAGCATTTCCAAATTGTCCATAGTTTGTGAATGTGTGTGGTATCCCTCACCGTGTGGCCCAAGTTCTCTGGGATAGGCTCGAAGCTCTACCCTGTGTAAGATAAGTGGTATGGAATATGGATGGATGGATGGATGGATGGGTTACAGAAGGTAGTACTAACTAGCATGTTCTTGCACATGGTTTGGGTGTACTGAAAATATATACTGTATTGTCAGGGCTGAATATTAGAAACCCGATGGGATGAAAACACTTGTATAAAATGTGTAGCTAATATATGCATCCATAACAAATTAGGCCAATCATGTTTTTGTTAAAATATAAGTACATGGGAGCAAGCCACACTCCCAAGATAGCAATATCTGTTGGTGAATATTCAGCAACAGATGTTAGGTGATGTGAACATGGTTTAATAAGTGTGTATGCTTAATAGTTAACAGGCAAATAAAAAGCATACATTAATACATTACACATCCGTTATGAGTGTAGTCCCTAGACCCATTTTAGTTCAGAGTTCATTTTTAATCCATTAGGGAAAATTAATGTTCTCTGGCTTCTTGTACCTTTTCGAGTTTTCTTTCACACAGTGTGGATTTATGTTTACCCCATTGATTCATTCTCTTATCCAGCTCCAAATAAAAACAATTAGGACCTAACTGACTTCTCCTTAGTTGCAAATTCAGACCCACTCACCAATAACTTTAATTATTTTTATTTTAGATGTCTGGACTTTACGTTCATTGGCTCATGTTTTATGCATCATGTTTTGTGTTACAGCATAATGGTCTAGTCAGTCTGTTTAGTTTTATGCTCGTCGAGGGCTCGATAGTGGCCAGGGTGCCTGCGCCGCACATGCCCAGAAGGCCTGGTCAGTAATCTGTCCTTGCTCACTCCCAGCAAATTTGACAAATTCAGAAGGAAAGAAAGAAATCAAGGAGCAAATAAATGCAATGCTAAAGCAAAAAACAGCGTGAAAGAAGATTTTTAATTAATGGCATTTAAGTATATAACGTATCCATTTCTGTTAAATTTTGTTTCAGTATTGCAAATTTGTGATTTTGGGATCGACTCTAGGTTTTAAGTTTTTAAAAAATAGAATTTGATCAGCTAGAACATTATATTTCTTCTCTATCGCCAGATGGAAAAATGGGTAGTGCGGCCTCTACACACAGCAAGCTGTAGAAACCTGATTGATCAGGAGGTACAGGTCTGTTTATGGACATATATGGTACTGGTGTCAATGCAGAATGGACCACACATGATGTTGTCTAAACACTTTTCCCCCACACTAGTCTCTCCCAGGCTAGAAACTCTCCTTTCCTGAACCTAGTGGTTCATTTCCCTTGCTGCACTCCTGACATAAGTTATACACTATGAATTAAGGTACATGTTTGGTTATTCACTCCTTATTTATATCCCCTCATCTCCTTCAGGCAGTACTGTGGTTTGGAGGAATTTAACATAGTGTAGCATTTCCTCTTAACAATATGCCTTATATTGTGAAAATACAGTTACACACAGCCATTGCAAAAGTATTGTTTGATCATCGTTCTCGTGTCTGGTTTTGAATCTCGTTTCTTGTTTCTCGTTTCATGCTTAACCTCGCCTGTTTTATGCCCGTTTGCATAATAAGAGCTAATAAAGCTCTTATCTGCACTTGCATCCATCCTAATGTCCATTACGTGATAATACTGCTACAGAATGAATTAAACATTATGTTTAGAGTGTTGGTAGTTGAGTAGAAAATAGGTTCAATTTCAACTCAATTCAGTTTTATTTGCATAATGCTTTTAACAGTGGACACTGTCACAAAGCAGCTTTGCAGAAATATATCATTTTCAGATCTAAATTTTAAATTGATACATTTATCCCTAATGAGCAAGCCAGAGGTGACGGTGGTGAGGAAAAACTCCCTGAGATGATATGAGGAAGAAACCTTGAGAGGAACCAGACTCAAAAGGGAATCCGTCCTCATCTGGGTGACAACGAATAGTACAATTATAAATCGTCCCTTTATATCACTGTGTACTACACCATAAAATCAAAAAGTGCAACTGTGTAATCAGGAAATTTACCACCTTCTCAACATGAAGTCTGTTCTGTTGAAGTCATGAACTCTCCACTGATGGAGACCTGAGTGCAAAGTCTGTGCAATTCTTTGTGGCAATTGCAGTCCCAAAACCATCACTTCAACCGCAGTCCCAAGACACCGCACAAAACTGCCCACATCAATTGCAGTCCAATACCATCTTCACAGCTTCCAAGTGTGTCCCCAGGCTGTCCATATGGAGCAACACGTGTAGAGCTTGTGATTGTGATCATTAGACGTTGGTATCATCCAAAGTCTTCGCAGGTGTTGCCGTCATCTGGAATCTCCATAGAGGCTGGTTCTGAGCTGGAGCAAAAGGAAACAAAAGGAGCAGGATTAGCGTACAAAGTTATGATAAGTGTTCGTGAATGCTAGGCTAACGAAATGTGTCTTTAATCTGGATTTAAGCTGAGAGAGTGTGTCTGAACATTATCAGGAAGGCTATTCCATAGTTTAGGAGCTAAATGTGAAAAAGCTCTACCTCCTTTAGTAGACTTTGATATCCTCTGTTTTATCAAAAGCCCAGAGTTTTGCGACCTTAAAGAGTGTGAAGGATTGTCACGTGATAGAAGATTGGTTAAATACAAAGGAGCTTGGCCGTTTAAGGGTTTTATAAGTGATTATCAGTATTTTAGAATCGATACAGAACTTAACAGGTAACCAGTGTAGAGATGATAAAATTGGGGTAATATGTTTATATTTTCCTGATCTGGTAAGCACTCCAGCATCTGCATTTTGGACTAACTGTAGCTTATTTATTGAGGATGCAGGACAACCACCTAGCAGTGCATTACAATAATCCAGTCTTGAGGTCATGAACGCATGAACTAGTTTTTCTGCATCAGAAACAGATAACATGTTACATAGCTTGGCAATATTTCTAAGGTGGAAGAAGGCTGTTTTTGTTACATGGGAAATATCATTTTCAAATGACAGGTTGCTGTCTAATATACCACCCAGGTCTTTAACTGTAGAGGATGAAGTAACAGATACAACTTTTTCTAATACTTTAGTCATAAATGGAAGCTCTGAGATTGGTCTGTAATTTGCTAGTTTACTAGGATCTAGTTGTGGTTTCTTAATGAGAGGCTTAATAACCACCAGCTTGAATGTTCTCGGGACGTGACCTAGAGATTAAGAGGAGTCAATTATATGCAGAAGAGGCTCTCCTACTACAGGAAGCAACTGTTTCATTAGATTAGTGGGTATGGAATCTCGTATACATGTGGTTGATTTTGATGTGTTGATTAATTTTGTAAGCTCTTCCTGTCCAATAGCGGTAAAAGACTGCAATTTTATTTGGGAAACGATATTGGATGCTAAAACCTATGATGCTGTGGTTTGTTGAACATTTCAAACCTCCTAGATGCCACGAGACTCTTTTTATCTCATCAGGCCAAGTGCTCCTCCTTCACCATACCACACTCTCTACCACCGAGCTTGCAAAGGTAGCTGGACTCTGCTAACAGAGTCTTGAATTGGGTTTCCCTCAATTCCCACCATACAGTGGCAAAAATTAGTATTGAAAGTTTGAACATTTTTTTCTATAAATATATTTCCAATGAGGCTATTCACATGACATTTTCACCGGACATCAAGACTCCATTAATAAACAAAGGCAGGTCATGTTTGCTACAATTCATTTGGACAAGCCTATGAAATACTGGGAGAGCGTAGTCTGGGCAGACGAGAGCAAAATTGAACTTTTTGGCTGTTATACTACACACCATGTTTGGAGAAGAAATGGCACTGCACATCACCCTTAAAACACTATACTAACAGTGAAGTGTGGAGGGGGAAGCATCATGATGTGAGGCTGTTTTTCATCACATGGTACTGGCAGACTTTATATAATTGATGGAACGATGAATGGAGCCCTTTACCGGGAGATTCTTGAGAGGAATCTGCTGCCATCCACCAGGATGATGAAGATGAGACGTGGGTGGACTTCCAGCAGGACAATGATCCAAAGCATACAGCAAAGAAAACTCTCAATTGGTTTCAGTGAAAAAAATCAAAGTGTTAGAATGGCCCAGTCAATCACCTGACATGAATCCAATTAAAGATTTAAAGACAATATGTTTAAAAGAATGGGCCAAATTCACACCTGAATTAATGGCCCATTAATTTCTTCATTGCATCTTGGAGCTGTCATTACAAACAAAGGCTTCTCCACTAAGTATTAAATACATTTCACTTAGCGTTTTCGATACTTTTTTTCCTGTGTCATTCCTCTTTATTACACATAACTTCATTTATGGACTTTAATATTTGGATGTGTGGATTTCTTGAGTTAATGCCAAAGTATGGTGAACATTTCATACAAATTGCCTCATTAGATATATATTTACTGAAAAAAATATTGATGCATTCAATATATATTTCCCCCATTGTATCTCCGCCAAGTGTGGTCTGCCTAATGCTTCAGCTTGCTTCCGCAGTCCCCATACTCATGACTCGCAGACTTGTACTTGGCTGTTGTGGTTAAGTTGTTGCCATCAAAATATTGCCCCTTGCCCACTGTTGAGCTTGCTACCTCAATAATTCTTGCTCCATCTTCACCATGTTTCACCAAGTTTCCTCCGCTAACCCCACTTTCCACCAGGTTGCATTATTTCCTCTATTCATTCACCAGTCTCCACATCCCCTCCAATCCAAAGACTAGCAGACCTGTGGCCACATTCTGCTAGTGTTTTTGAGGGTTTGTGTAATTGTGTTCTACTATACATCTTGGCTTTTGGTGAATAATGATCTATGCTGTAGGAGTCATGCTTGTCTAAGTTCCCTGGGCGCTTTATGAACCCATGCAGGATGCCAAGCTGCCTCTCTTTGCTAAAGATCACTTCAGCAAAGGAATTTGGGGAACTACATACTCAACATGCATGTTTTGGTGGCTAACTGTTGCTAACCAATCAACTGACCTTACAGCAGTCTATGAGGGAAAAACTTCTGAGCATTCCTTGCTATGTCTGGTACATGCCATATGGTACTGGATGAACCAGATGGTGCCAATTAGAAACCAAGATACATCATGTCAAATATCTTTCCACCTTTAATGTGATATAGCAACCAGCATGTGAGAAGCAACCCTACTGCATGATGCTGCCACCACCATGCTTTGGGAATTATGGCCAAAAAGTTCTACCTTGGTCTCATCAGACAATAACATTTTGCCACATGGTTTGGGGTGATTTATGTTGTCTTAATTTTTTTTGTGAGAAAGGCCTTCTGTCTGGCCATCCTACCCTATGTATATAGTACAAGAGATTGTTGTCACGTGCAAGGAGTGACCATTAATTGCCAGATATTCCTGCAGCTCCTTTAATGTTGCATTAGGTTTCTTGCCAAGTTTTTTGTCAAGCCTGTCAAGTTTTAGGAGACACCCTGTTCTTGGTAATGTCACTTGATGATGATGATGGCCTTCATGGGTTTCCACGATACATCAAATGCTTTGGAAATTTATTTGAAACCCACAGAGATCCCATACATGCTTTGTAAGCTTTTTGCAGACCATGGCTTCAGCAGTCAGATGAAACCAAGAAGATGTCACAAGAATCCTACAGAAACGGATGATCTTTATTTGGGGTTAATCAGAATCACTTCATTCATGACAGGTGTATGATAATTACTTTTGAGCATGAGTTTGCACAGTAGGTTAGTGGTTAGCACGTTTGCCTCGCACCTCCATGGTTGGGTATCTGATTCTTTCCTCCGCCATGTGTGCACGGAGTTTGCATTTTCTCCCCATGCTTTGGGGGTTTCCTCCAGATACTCCTCTTTCCTCCCACAGTCCAAAGACATACATTGTAAGCTGATTGACATTTCCAAATTGTTGGTAGTGTGAGTGTGGGTGTGATTGTGTCCTGCAGTGAGTTGGCACCCCGTCCAGGGTGTTCCCTGCCTCATGCCTGTTCCCTGGCATAGGCTCCAGGCTTCCAATGACCCTGTGTTGAATAAGTGGTACAGAAAACGGATGAATGAATGGAACATGAGTTTGAATGTGATTGGTTAAATCTGAGCACACATGAACAATTATAAAAGGCTGTGCACATTTGTGCAACCAGGTTATTGTAAAAAAAAAAATAATAAATAAATGTTTTTTTTCTTTTTTCCTCCTAAAACATTTGTTTTTCACTTGAATTTTGTTGGTTGTTGTATCACATTTAAGGTGGGCAATGATCTGACATGACGTCAGGTTTGTAGGTAGTGACGGATGCAAATGCAGAACTGAAGTGGAACGTTTAATACTGTAATAATGTACAAAACGAAACACAAAACAATACTTCTAGAACACATGACAAGGTACAAATATAAAGAAACATGAAACCAGAGCGAGAATAACGTGATACAGATAGACATAGCAATATATATATACACCAGCGCTAATGAGCCAAAACGTGAAACAGGTGAAATAAGACATGTGACTAGGTGCAGTGGCTGATGGGAATCATAGAAAAATTCTCCTGCATCGTTTTTTATTTGGTCTTGTGTTCTGTCAAGTTTGTAGGTAGAGACGGATGAAAATGCAGAACTGAAGTGGAATGTTTAATAATATACAAAACAGAACACAAGACAACATGTATATGAACTCACAGAAGAAGGCTTCTGTGTGATATGCACACTATGGTGATGGCTGTTCATTGTGCCGCTTACAGAGCTCATAAGGTTTGCCAAGATCAGTGCTTCTTGTTAACACTTGATTTAATGTCGAACTCTGCGGCATGGTGGATATGTATACAAGTGCTCCATTTTAAAAGAAACACACTTCTTTCTCTAGCTTTCTTGCTCTCGATTGATGAATACTCCAATACTGAATCATTTAATCTTAGGCATTGCTTTTTTTTTATGGATGTTAGCAAACTATTTGGCTTTATACTATACTGTTATGGTCAGGATTTTTAGAAGTTAATCTTGAATGTTTCATACCAGGACTACGATTACAGTGTTGCATCCGAGGTGAAGATCAGATCATTAATGGTGAGATGAATCAAAGTGTTAATACATTTACAATCTACATTTATTTGGCAGATGTTTTTGTGCAAACTTACAAGTGAAGCAAAAGAATTAGTCGCTAGTCACATAGTAGCTCGTAGGATTTTTAGTCAGGAACATCTTGAAATAAAATCAGAGACAGTCACAGTTCCTAGAACAAACATACTTGTATACAAACACACTTTCACAGACACACACACACACACACATGGTTCTAGTACTCATTCCTGCAGGCTACTCTAATCACATTAACCGCTTATTAACTGCTTGCCCCCTCATCTGGAACATTCCTGTCATGCTTTCTGCACTTTTGTTTTATTTTTTCAGATGTTCTTCACTTTCTCTACTTGTACTTGTCCAAGGCGCTGTCTCAGACCGACATCATGTGCTCAGCTATCTGTCAGCTTTAATGAACTTTAATGAAGTTCTGATGAAAAGTGGGAAACATTACGCAAATACTATCAGACTGTAGATGGTGTGCAATATCTGGAACGGCAATGAAAGTCACATTTCTCAAAAATTATTATGCTTCAACTGGAAAGAACAAATTTAATATAGAGGATTTTGTCTTACAGGCCCATGTGCGTCCTCAGACTGAAAGCAATCCAAGCAAGAGTTTAATATGACTGTTCTTCTACGTCGTCAAGGAGGTCCATGAGATAAAGAGCATGGGCCAGGGAAGAATGAACTGCAGCCTGTCGCAGCTAATATGCCATCCTTTCCAAAGCTTTGCTTTTATTTGAGACAAAGTATGAGTCTGTTTAAAACAGTGTTATATACTGAACACTTTTTTTTTTTTTAAGTGCACTCGTGTGTCTCTTAGATCACCGGCCAAGAGGGATGCGAACAGTAGAGTGGCTCTGCATAAAAGCGGAGGAAAAGGTGTATTGTCTGACAGAGAAAAATGAGACACACTATCTGTTTACTCCCTTAGGTCTGGTTAATGTTCTGCACTATACTCTCCTAAAAGGAGACTAACTGGGAGACATTTTAACAATGGAAACTTTATGGATGGGAGCTTTAAGTAGTGCAGTGTCTGGGTAATTCAGGCCCTGCTTTTATATCTGCTTGATAATTTACTATAACTTACAGCTCCCAGCTGACTAATGAACTCAGCCATTTTGTATATGCTGGCAATGGCATAAATTTGACTGAGGAGACCTGGAGATGATGAATGGAGTGTCTATAAACTGAATCAGTAATATAATATGAAACAGTAGCCAAAACAAATTGAATATAATAAATAATCCTTTCTAACCTATAAATCCTTTCTAACTTATACATAATGTTAATTGAAAGCAAACTGGAAACTTTACACACACACACACACACACACACACACACTTTAAATAGACTGGACTTTCATACAAGTCCTTTTTCTAGTGACGTAACAGAGCCATTTGTATTTATGTGTTGTTTGCCTGGCTTGAGCTATGTTAATTTTCCTGTTTATCATTTTGAGAATTACTTTCTTTTTCTTTCTTTTTTTACAGTCAACAGCAGTGAGTGAAACCTATGCTCGTGTCTGCCTGTCCATCACATATGGCAATTGAAATACAAAACCAATCAAACACCGTCACTGTTTAAATGTATTGGTTTATATTGTTTGTCAGATTAGGAAAATCAGCTTGTAAAGTACACACCCTGGCCACCTTTGTTTAAAACGGAACAGACTGTATAATGGTTGCAAATGTTATACAAACAGTGAACAGGTTTGCTTCAAATTCACATATAGCACAGTGAGTATTAAATATACAAACGGGAACACGAGTGTTAATCAATATTATCAAGCCTGTATTAGTATCTTATTGCAAGTATGGTAAGCAGAAAGGCTACACTTGCCATTAGCCCGATTGCTCGTTTACACCACCCAAGACATAGAGATCTATTGTTTCTCCCAACGCTTTGATTGTACAAAGCATGTTTTGATTGGGCAATGTATGCTAAGTCTTTTCACTTCTAGCTTCTCCTCCTAACGCATTTAGAAAAATAACTTTTAAAAGCGTATTTTAGAGAAAGCAGTCCCCATATTTATTATATTGTATCATTGTACTGCATTTTACACGCAGTCACTTTGTACAATCATGTGACACAACTGTCAGGAATATGCTATATAAATCTACAGTCTGGGCTAGAAAGAAATCACACACAGCCTCTATTTCATACACTATATGGCATGTGGACAGCTGACCATCAAAGCCTGATGTACTTGCTGAAAATCCCATTCCAAAACCATGGGCATTTATATGGAGTTGTCTCCTTCTTTGCTGCTATACTAACCTCCACTCTTCTGGGAATGCTTTCCAATAGATTTTGGAACATGGCTATGTAGACTTGCGCCCATTCATCCACAAGAGTATTAGTGAGGTTGTGTACTGACGTCAGGCAAAGAGGCCTGGCGTGCAATCAGAGTTCCAAAGGTATTCAGTGCAGTTAAGGTCAAGGCTCTGTGCAGGCAACTTGAGTTCTTCTACAGCATCTTTGGCAAACCATGTGTTTATAGAGTTCATTTTGTGCATTGTCATGCTGGAACAGGTTTTAGAACTTTAGTTCCAGTGAGAGGAAATCTTAAAGCTACAGCATATAAAGTCATTCTAGAAAGTTGTTTGGGGAAGGCCGTGGCTATGATAGACAGGTGTCCACATACTTTTGGCTATACAGTGTACTTGAGCTTGTTTTGGGGTTTTTTAAACTTCTAAACACTAATAGTGCTATTGTTGTTCGTTCTACAAAAGAACAAAATAATCCAATATACAGTTGCAATCAAAATGTACAGACTTTCAGCTGCTTGCAATGAACAAATCAGACAAAAGTAATTGAAATAGTTCAACACAATGAATACTTCAAGTGGTTTCCCCAAATTCAACGGAAAATGCAACTTATAATGACTTCCCCAGTCTCAAAATTATTCAACCCCTTCATGACAAGCATGTTTAGTACTTAATAGAGCACCCTTTTTCTGTTATGACCTACTGCAAACAAGCTGCATAGCCAGACACCAGCTTCTGGCAGCGTTCCTGAGGAATCTTATCCCATTCCTCATGAGCAATGGCCTCCAGTTCAGTAATATTCTTGGGTTTGCGTGCTGCAACCGCCGCCTTCAAATCCCACCAGAGATTTTCCATGGGATTCAAGTCAGGTGACTGTGATCGGGCTGTAGAACCTTCCAGGACTTCTTTTGCAACCAACCCTTGGTGTAATTTGAGGTATGCTTGGGATCATTGTCCTGTTGGAAGGTCCAATGACACCCAAGCTTCATCTTCTTCACAGACGGCATGACGTTTTCTCCTAGGATTTCCTGATACTTCAATGAATCCATCTCGCCTTCCACACGCTGCAGGTTTCCAGTGTCAGAGGATGCAAAGCAGCCCCAGAGCATCACCGAGCCACCACCATGCTCGACTGTGGACAGAGTGTTCTTTCTTCATTCTTCTTCCTCCAGACATACTGCTGATCCATCATGCCAAAACGCTCCAGTTTTGTTTCATCGCTCCACAGAACAGAACGGTGCTCAATAAACCCTCAGTGCCTGTTGCCACCAAGTCTTGCTGCAGGTCTTTTGCAGTCACTCGAGGGTTTTTCACAACCTGCCTTCTCAGAAATCTGCTTGCAGCTGTTGATAGCTTCCTTTTTCTGCCCTGTCCAGGTAGTGTACACTCAACAAACCCCTAGCCAGTTCAGGTATTTCATGTGTTCCAGCTCAAGCTTTAGCCTTTCTAGTTTATTTATGCTCCTAAGCAAATAAGCTATTTTCATTTTCCTTGTATGGATGTTTTTTCAAGTATCATGTTATATGCTATTCTGCTTTTGAATTTTTTTTATTGCTGTATTCTAACTCCTCTTGTCCCACTTCACCATAGGGCATGTTTAAAAAAAACTGCACTGGGTTCTGGGTTCTCCTAGTGTTTCATGATTATTTACATAAGTGGCAATTTAATTTTGGTTCATCTATCTATATGGGGAATTACTTGTAAGAAATGTAGCAAAAAGTAAAACTGTTACAATCATCCCTGGTCTCCTATAAATTGGGGTAATTCTTATAAATAGACTCCAAAAAAAAGAGAGATGCTATTATAGTGTATATAATAAAAATGATGTGCAGCTATAAAAGAGAGCTCTAATCTAGCGCTGGATGGTTTTAAATCCCTGACATTTGCAGTGTGAGTAATGAGGCATTCCTTTTCTTGTTTGCAATAGTGGAAATTTACTAACAGCGTGTCAAAGTAATAGCACTGTTGACACGAGATATTAACTCTAGCAAATGATCTTTTAGCATCCTCCCTTAACCATTCTTTGAGTACACACACACACACACACACACACACACACACACACACACACACACACACACAGGCACACACACACACTCAGGCACACACACCAAGCAGTATAACGCAGATGTTTATGACCATATAAGGCAGCCAATGCAACATTTTAACATAAACTGTGGGAGACATGTGACGCAGTCCTGATTGGTGGAATGCCTCTCTGACTTGTCCAATAAGGCTCCCGTTTATGGAGAGGTCAACAGGTTAGGCACATCCAAACAAATACCCATGGAAAATCCAGAGCACTTCTCTTCTGGTTTCTGTCCAAGTTTAAAGAGAACAGGGAATCAAATCACTCCATCTTTCTTATCTCTCTCCTTTTCCCCAATGCCAATTATATGTTCTTCCTTTTCTGTTTCTTCCTTTTTCAACATTTTTCTGCTGTGTTCAGAGCTCATGCTTGCACAAGAATGTCCATATCAGTGTCCATATCTCAGTGTCTGCTGAAGGACTATGTTGATTCTCTCATAAACATCGCCCACTATTTCTTCTTGTGCCTTAGAGCTTCCACAGGCTCCGCCTTTAAAAAACCCCAGCCAAGTTCACCTCTGATCTTTGGTCAGTCCAAGAAACTATACCACTGACCAACATCACTTTCCATCATCACAGAGATGCTGATCCCCAGTCAGTAGCTTATGCTCTTCCTTGAGCTGTTTATCTCCCATTGCTGTCCTGCTGCATGGGTGCCTATGCACTGGAAGTGTTTTCCTAATATGGCAACAGAGGTCCCCACTGATGCCATGCAGACATAAAAACATGTCCTCATCTCCAATTAACCTATTATAGAATGGAGACTAAGCTTTCAAATAATCCATCCCCCCAAACCTCCAACACCCCTCCCCCTCCCTCTGTATATCCCCCTTGCTCAATATCATCCTCTCTCTTTTTGTCCTCTCTCTCCGCCCTCACAATATTCCAGGGCATCTGAGCCAGCAGTGGCTCGAACAGAGCAGCAGGGAGCCACGGACGGAGCAGGACCTCCACACAGTTCTTTAATAACCAGGATCTCCCCAAGAACCCATTACAAACGCAAGAAAATTTCAGACGTATTCTTGCTTCAAAGAATAGTGGCTAAGGAGGACAGATGGACTTCAGGGCAGCCCTTAAGCCCCGTGCGGGGCCTAAGCTGGGGTCAGAGATCAAGACAAACACTCCAGCCAAAGTAGACTTTAGGTCAGTGTTGGGGAAGAAAGAGGGAGGCTCACCCAAACCACCTCCACCAGAGCCGGATAACAGCAGTGCACCTGCAGACTTCAGGTCCATCCTCAATAAGAAGAAGAACATAGAATCAGAGAAGCCTAGCGCAAAAGATCCATCTCCTACAACAGCAATCGCTAAGGACAAACAAACCAGCATTAATGGTGTGAATGTAGCTACAGATAACAAAAAGAATGATTTAGTAGAAAAAGAAGAGACTGACAAAAAGAATGATGCAGGGACTACAAAAAAGGAGATCATTCCATGCACAGAAAAGAAAAATGATAGTGTTATAGTGGAACCAAAGAACAAAAATGGGAGCGTCAGTCAGAAGAAGGGTAATGATGTGGACGGGAGTTCAGCCAAAGAGAAGAGCGTGGCAAATTCTGTGGATGGAGATGATGGCAAGAAAAAGGGCACAGGCAAAGCACCTGTGTTCACACAGCCTCTGAGTGATTTGACGGTTCTCGATGGAGAGCTGCTGAGGTTAGAGTGCATGGTGACCTCTGACCCTCAAGCTGTCATCACCTGGACACTTGATGGGAAAGTTGTGAAGCCGTCGAAGTTTATTGTCTTATCCAACGAAGGTATGAGGCAATGAATCATGACTTCTTAATACCATGCTTGTTTTTGTTGATGCCGTTGTAGTTAATTATATAGCATTTGTGTAATTTAAAAGCATTGGATATTGGGCAAGAAAAGAGAAACAAATTAAACTATTTCAGATTAGGCTCCCTATACTCACTTTAGACCCCTTTTGACCATGTCAATATGTGGTTCCACATCTACAGCTCACATGTCAGAAGACACGTTCTTCCGACTTTATGCTTCTGACCTGATGAGTTACTGAAATAGCTTGTGAGGCTTAAACTGTGTTTTCAGTTACTCCCCACTCATAATAGTCTGTAGATCACTGTGCTCATAAATCAGAGATTGGGCTTCACATGAGTGACTCCAGGTTAGTGCTGCTATTTCAGCTCCTTTAGCTCATCTATACTGAGAGATCTTATATGGGGGCTCAAAAACGACTGACCCATTGTACAAACACAAAGCGGCCAATGTTCTCAGCCACTCTGGCACAGTTTGAATGCCCAGAAATAGCAGTGCAGGATTCCCCAAGTTTGGGTCACGCCAAGAGATTAGAGATATCCTGCATTGTATCTTTACGCAGTATTTAAGATAGACCTTTTTTTTTTTTAGCCAACTCTGTGTTTAAAAATTATGTCTATTATTGTACTGAGAGGTTTGTTTGTTAGATTCTTGAAGATAGCTTAGATCAAGTCCATAAAACTCATATTTGGCAAGTTGAGTCCTTCCATCCAACTCAACTGAAAATGTTCTTAATAATGATTAATTTCCTTACGAGATTAGTAAATGATCGATACCAGTGCTCATGCATCATGTTTATTTGTTTTGTTTTGTTTTTACATTAGGGGGCAAGTGTTCACTTACCATAGACAAAGCCCTTCCTGAGGATGAGGGGCGTTATTTGTGCAAAGCAGAGAACGCAGAAGGAAAAGCTGAATGCTCCTGCATGGTTCATGTAGATGGTCAGTCGGAGATTTTTCTTATTCGCCTTTGATCTCATTTTGAAATTGGCAAATTAGCCAATTAGCCAGTCTTTAGTCTGATTGTATATAAATAGAGACATAAATTATTTAAAGCTGCTGCACCACCACTGGCAGATATATTAACATGCGTTGATTCTATATCTTTCTATAGATCCTTCAGATCCGTCAGCAGAAAAGAAAAACAAGAAAGGCTCATCATCAATACCTACAACAGAGAGTAGGTCAAAAATGCTGTTATTTGTATTGGTGTGTCTAATTTTTCTAAAAGTGGTTAGCACGTTCACCTCACACCCCCAGGGTCCGGGGTTCAAGTCCCACCGGGGCCATGTGTGTGCGGAGTTTGCATGTTCTCCCCGTGCTGTGGGGGTTTCCTCCGGGTACTCCGGTTTCCTCCCCCAGTCCAAAAACATGCATGGTAGGCTGATTGGCGTGTCCAAAGTGTCCTTAGTGTATGAGTGTGTATGTGAGAAATATGAATGGGTGTGTGAATGTGTATGTGATTGTGCCCTGCGATGGATTGGCACCCTGTCCAGGGTGTACCCCGCCTTGTTGCTCCCTGGGATAGGCTCCAGGTTTTCTGTGACCCTGAATAAGTAAGTGGTAGAAGATGGATGGATTTTTCAGATATGACAGCTTTCATGTCAGTCTTCCTGTTATCAGATTGTATTCCATGTTCCTCTTGACTCCAAACATGGACGATAACCATGACTATGGTCAAATATCTAAAAACAATCCCATATACATCTTGATGCTCCCCCATTGTGGGACTTCTCATGAAGCAGGATGTACATAAATACATATTTCCTTTTTAAATGCATGTTTGATTTGATACTTTGAAACCCCGAAAATTGACAGGTCAGCATGGCTATATGGTGGCATTGGAAGAGGGATTTTGTCTGATTGGCAAATGTCTGTTGGCAAATGTCAGGTTAGGTTGTTTAGAGGAGGCAGCATTGGAAGTCTTTTCGTCTACTTTTTTTGGTCTATCAGACTTTTACCTTCTGACTTAATTGATGAGTTTGAGATTTAAGAGAGAGAAATAAAGTCAGACCACATTTATCCAGCGTCTAATGATTACAGTGCTGATCTAATAATAGGGATTAATAGCAATGATATTCCTAAGAAATGTGGTTATAACCACAAGAGGCATCTAGCTCTGGAAACAAAAGAAACATGTTTTATTGGAATGTTTGCCCATGAGTTATATAGTTGCCTTACAAGCATCTAGGATTTCACAAGCACAGCTAGCAATGCCTGTCACAACAAAGTAACCTGATTATATGGAAAATGAAAGAGATGAATGTGAGGAGTGCTTTAAAACAGAAAAGAAGCCCGATGGAAGCAGAAAAGAATTACCTAAAATGGATTAGAGCAGTTTTCTCATGTGCTTGCTGCCTCTTTAAATGCTTCCTCTGTCTATGTCGTAAGACTGTGCCTAAGCATTAGTGAGGTTTATATATCGCATTGTTTCTTGACGGCTATCGAAGCTAGAATAAATATTGGGGAGAGAGCCAGCACCATTTCCTGGATCCTAGGGCCCCTATTTTTAGCGTGCCCATAAAAGGAGAATTCCAGCAGGCGGTATCCGTAAGGCAAGTCTTCTCTGTGGGATGCTAAGCGGCAGAGGCAAGCCTTCAGTGGAACTCCCAGGCACTCCAGAATAAATGCTGACTAGTACATATGCAGCTAATGTATACGTACTCCAGTATAATCTCCAGAATGGCAAGATTCTTCCATTAGTCCATTAGTAGAAGCAGGTCCTGCAGAGAGGAGACCCTCATTAAGAATGTTTCTATGAGATTTTTTTTTTCTGTTGCTGTCCACTTAATGGATGACTTTTTTCCTTTGCCTTTAGACAAATTGACTGGATGCAAGTTGTGATGTGATCATTTGTAGCAATTATTCATCCTAACATGACATTGTGTGTATTATCCAGATGAAGCCAGGATAAAGAAGAAACCAGCCCCAAAGTCTCCCACCAAACAAGGTAAACCCTTTCTCAGTTTCTTATGAAACTGAACACATTTCACTGAATGAGATGCATGCAAAATATAATGTAGCCAAGTACCATATACCATATAAAGTCCATATACAAGTGCAATAATCAGCCCGGAAACTATTTGCTGGGAACACAGTACAGATAGGTCAGGCCTGAATGTAATGCAACCTCACATTCCTCCCCACCCGAGCAGGTTCTCCTCCCCAGGTTCTTCAATTCCCTGGGGATCTCAAGATCAGAGCAGGAGAGAAGGTGGAGCTTCTGTGTAACTTTGGAGGGACTGCACCCATTACCTGCAGTTGGCTCAAGTTTAAAAAACCGGTGAGAATAACTTGATGAATTTAAGGAGAAAGGAATGAGTAAGGAATGGATATGGATAGTATATTGGAGGGAAGACGTGATGATAAATATAAGAATGACTGCTGTGGGTTCTATATTGAGATGTTTTAACAAGAACAATTAGCTCTTTTAATCCAATGCTCCTGGTCTGACAAAAGTGACACATAATATTGCCATTTCCTATTAAATATTTAGGATTCCAGGTACAGTGGATCATCACTCTAGTGAATTTTGAATGATTAGCAGTTGCTCACAATAGCAAATGTTTGAAAATATTTAGCACACTGTTGTTTACTCTCTTGGGTTTATGGCTCATTTATCATTTGGACTCTTTTTTCTGCTCTAGATCCAGACAGGAAGTGGCGGCATCACTATAGAGACCTCGGAGAATAACAGTCAGTTGACGATTGCAGCGAGCGACCAAGACCACTGTGGCTGCTACACACTGGAGCTGCAGAACAAATACGGCACCAAGCAGACCTCTCTCAACCTTACTGTCGTAGGTATGACACTCAACTGTGTGTGAGCACGGAGGAGGACGGAGCGCTGGGGAGCTGAATCTGACTCCCTACGCCCTACAGATTGTAAAAAATAATAATAATAATAATAATAATAAAAGTTATTTGTTTTACACATTGAATCATACTTCGTAGTAAAGGCACCATATATCAGCTAGGGACACTGTGGCTATAGTGTAGGAGACAGTTTTATCCAGTTTCCTCCCAAACAAAGAAGCCAATAAGAGGACTGGTAACTATAACTGTACCCTGGGTGCAAATGAGTGTGTGAATGTGTACACATGGCAACATGGTGCCCTGTGATGCACTGGCATCCCATTCAGGGTGTATTCCCGCTTCACACCCAGTGTTCCCAGGATAGACTCTGATCAGAATATTGCAGTTAATGATGATGAACGAATGATAATCAGTATCTAAGTCATTACTAAGAACTGTCTCTGATTTGTCATTGATTTGAGAGTGAGACAAACAGTATTTTAAACAAGAGTCCTTTCTCAAGAGTCCTTTTCCTGTTATTTGGTCTATGCACCATAAATAACCTACATGAGAGCATGATGACGCACCTATTACGCACCAAACAAGTATCCCATGCAAAATCCTTCATTTAATTTGTGATTTATTTATTTTTTCACGGCACCGAACTGGAAGAATTTTGCTAGCATCGCCCAAGGCACTGCAGAGTTCAACAAGTCAAATTAGTAGCAAAATAATACAGAGCTGACGGTATTTGAGATAAGACAAATAAGTTGGGCAAGTGTAAAGGCTGAGATCAGGAAACAGTGAAACATATAAAGCTAGAATAAAAGTGACCGTCGGGAATACATAAGATATATCGCAAAAATCAAAGTCACATTGCTGCGAATCCAATGTTATTCTGTTTTGCCTGGCTACCTGGTGGATGTTCTTCCAGGAAACATACATTACATCATGGATTTGGAATGAAATGCTTCTTTAAACCTGTAGCATTTTATGATTGTGTAAGATTGTCATCTCTCCTTGACTACTCACTGCATATCTCTGTGTTAGACAAACCTGATCCACCAGCTCGTGTCCCGGCTGCGTCAGACATCCGCCGTTCCTCGCTCACCCTCTCCTGGTATGGACCCACATATGATGGTGGCAGTATTGTCAAGTCGTACAACTTGGAGATTTGGAACTCCCTGGACAACACTTGGAGTGACCTCACTTCCTGCAACAGCACCTCCTACCATGTCCAGCAGCTGCTCCCTGACCGCCAGTACAAGTTCCGCGTGCGTGCGGTTAACATGTATGGTATCAGTGAACCCAGCGCCGAGTCGGAACCCGTCACTGTGGGAGAACCAGAGGTGCCAGGTGAGATGGAGAGACCATTAATGAGCCTTCCTTTAAGTGTTTGATGATGCTATTAACGCACTGAATCACAGCTTCATAACAAAGGAACTTGGTATGTGCACTACAGCTTCTTTTTCTCCATAGAAAAAAAAGAAGAAGAAGAAACAGAGGCTGCAGCTTCTGATGATGGTATGTAATCCAATCAGTCTGCCAGTCCTTCAATTTATATGTTTTGGTATTTCCAGTGAACTTTCAACCCTTCCACTGATCCATCCATCTCTCCTTCCATATATCCTTCCTACCCATGAATTTATTTTGTCCCTAGAATTTACTGATAAATCTCAATCTCTCTCAGACAGCAAATCTCAGCTGTTTCTTCTTCTCCCAATTGTTTAGATTCAGATAAAGAGCCCGAGTATAGGGATGTTGTCATAAAGAAAGAGAGCACAGTTAAAGATTTCTATGACGTAGAGGACCGCTTGGGCACGTAAGACATAATTGCACTCTTCTCAAAAAAAATCTGCTTCACTGCCCTTTGCATTTCTTTCAACTTTCTCGCTCTGTCTCTTCTCTATCAGTGGCAAATTTGGTCAGGTATTCAAACTGGTGGAGAAGTCGACCAGAAAGGTGTGGGCTGGTAAGTTCATCAAAGCTTTCTCGCAGAAAGATAAGGAGAACGTGCGACAGGAGATCAGCATCATGAACAGCCTTCACCATCCTAAACTTGTGCAGTGTGTGGACGCCTTCGAGAGCAAATCAGACATCGTGATGGTTTTGGAAATGTAAGACCAGTACACTTTAAAACAAGGGTATTGAAATAGTTCAACAAAAAAAAGTATGTTGGGTTGTAGAAAGCATGTTGGGTAGGAGAATAATAGATGGATGGATATATATTTTTTTGTTATCTAGAGACATTTAAGTGAAAGGAACAAGGCGAGTGCTAATAGAGGCCCACTGGGGCCGGAATCATGCTGCCCCATGCTCACTTTATGAACATTTTTAGTGCTGGAGGAGCACCAGACAGGCACCAAGACCTTGTTTTATCAAATAATTGGAATTAAAGTGTAAGTGCAGACAGTGTGTTTATGGTGTACAGAACATCATGAGGTGTCTCTGTGTCTGTGATGTGTCTATGATGTACAGAATATGTATTGTAAGATATAGTGCCTTTCACTAATTTTGGCATCCTTCATAAATATGAGCAAAGAAGGCCGTGAATTTTTTTTTCTTTATTGTTTAACCTTTTGATCTTTTTTAAAGAGTTTTTTAATGCTTTGCTCTCATGGATATAAAACAATTGCAAACAAAACACAACACCGGTTTATCCAAAAAAAAATTTTGTTAAATATAGGTGTGCAACAATTATTGACACCCTTCTGATCAATACTTTGTGCTACCTCCTTTTGCCAAGATAACAGCTCTGAGTCTTCTCCTATAACACCTGATGAGGTTGGAGAATACATGGCAAGGGTTCTGAAACCATTCCTCCATACAGAATCTCTCCAGATCCTTCACATTTCAAGGTTCACTCTGGTGGACTCTTCTCTTCAGTTCACCCCACAGGTTTTCTATGGGGTTCAGGTCAGGGGATGGTCATGGCAGGACCCTGATTTTGTGGACAGTAAACCATTCTTGTGTTGTATGTTTTAGATCATTGTCCTGCTGGAAGATCTGACCACGGCCCATTTTAAGCTTTCTGGCAGATGCAGTCAGGTCTTCATTTAATATCTGTTGATATTTGATAGAGTATTGTGATTGTAGTTTTGGAGACTTACTGACCCCAAAAGGCAATTAACTTCTGCGATTCTCCAGCTGTCATCCTTGGAGATTTTTTGGCCGCTTGAACCATCCTCTTCACAGTGCGTTGAAAATATAGGCACACTTCCTCTTCCAGGTTGATTCATAACATTTCCAGTTGACTGGAACTCCTTAATTATTGCCCTGATGGTGGAAATGGGCATTTTCAATGCTTGTGCTATTTTCTTATAGCCACTTCCCATTTTGTGAAACTCAACAACCTTTTGTCGCACAGCACAGCTATATTCTTTGGTCTAACCCATTGTTATGAATGACTAAGGGAATTTGGCCTGTGTGTTACACAACAATGTTGTGAATTCTTTACATTTGCGGATTTCTTGAGTTAATGTCATGTGAATAGCCTCATTCGAAATATATTTACTGAACAAACTGTTAATGTAGTCAATACTTATTTTCCCCACTGTATATTTAACATAAACCTGTGTTGTGTTTGCAATTGTTAGATATCCATGAGAGTAGAGTATTTCTGTGATTTTTTTTTTTTTTTAAACAAAAGATCAAACGGTTCAACGATAACGACAAGTTTTCTTCTTGGCTCATATTCACAGTTGCAATCAAAATTATTCAACCCCCACTGCAAATCAGGTTTATTGACTTTCAGCTGTTTGCAATGAACAAATCAAACAAAAGCGACTGAAATAGTTCAACGCTTCAAGTGGTTTCCCCGAATTCAACTGAATAATTTTGAAACTGGAGAAATCATTATAAGTTGCATTTTCAGTTGAATTTATTTTTTCAATTGCTTTTGTTTGATTTGATCATTGCAAACAGCTGAAAGTCTGTACATTTTGACAATAAACCTGATTTGCAATGCGGGTTGAATAATTTTATTACAATTGTACCAATGCTGCCAATATTAGTGGAAGGTACTCTATATTGCAAAAATGCAAATGCATTTTCCAGTGCTCAATTTTTCAGCTAGTTTAGCTTTCGCTTGCTTTTTGAGAAATAATTGGGATGACAAACCTGAGAAGCAAATGCTATATCGTACACAGTTAGATAAAGGTATGTCTAAAACCACTCAAAACGAGCTGCTAGACTATAATCTGGAGGACTGTGTGATGTCAACTCTCAACTGCCTATTACAGGGTTACTCTGAAAAAATCACTAGATAGTAGCCGATAGCATAAGTGTGATAGATTATAGACTTAATTTTGTTTGAAGCTCTGTCGTTATTAACGTCACCCTGACTCACCACAATCTATGATCAAAAGCCACTCGTGGTTCTCATAGTGTTCTCATCTCAGACACACTAGGATATCTGATAGTGTTTTCTCTCCCCAACACCCTTAAATCCCCAGTTTGGCTTTTTATGGACAGAGCAGCAGAGACAGTGGTGTGTGATTGGAGAAGTGCTTGTCACTTGTCCTTATATAGTGTTAACAAGCCTGAGTGAGGAGTGAACGCACAATATGCACAACCTTAGCTTGGCAGCCATGATGGAAAAAGGGCCCAGATTTGAATCTTGGTTTGAGTGTGGGGTTTGTTTACTGTGCCATTAGCAGAAATACGTCTTGCTTGTTTAATGGAAAGTGCTGATAAAATGCATTATGCTGATTAAGTCCTGTGCTGCCTTTCACACTTTCAGTTCTCTTATTGGTGTTCTCGGATTGGTGATGTCGGTCTTGTCCCTATTTGCAGGATCTCTGGTGGCGAGCTGTTTGAGCGAATCGTTGATGAAGATTTTGAGCTGTCCGAGCGTGAGGTCATTAAGTATATGCTCCAGATTATCGATGGTGTTCAGTTCATCCACAAACAGGAAATTGTGCACCTGGACCTCAAGCCGGAGAACATCATGTGCATCAACAAGACGGGCAGCAAGATTAAACTCATCGACTTTGGCCTCGCACGAAGGCTAGGTACTCGTCTGCTTTCTACCCTGGTGAAAATGTATCATCTCTGATAATAAACAGACATAGTTTGGAATTTGCTCAGTGGAAAAGTTGTTTCAATGTGTCAGTCAGGCACAGGATAGATTCGTCGTTAAACGTATACAATAAAACCATGTGGTGTACATCAGTTTGTGTCGCCTAAAGTCTTCAAAAATCAATGCGACACATTTTCTCATTTGTCATCTAAGATCAGCTGATTATGGTGGTTTTCTTCTGTCCATAGTGGACTCCGGTTCCCTCAAGGTTCTCTTTGGAACACCAGAGTTTGTAGCTCCTGAGGTTATTAACTATGAAGCGATTGGCTTTGCAACGGATATGTGGAGCATTGGGGTGATCTGCTACATCCTGTATGTGATATGGCCTTCTTTTGAACTATTCTCAGTTTGTTTGTTTTTTTAAACTGTGTTTAAATACATTAAAAGGAAACTGTATGCTGTGCACTGAATCAGAAAAGGTGACAACAATACCATTCTACTAGAAATAATTACATTTGGCCTTCAGGGAGATGCTGTTTGGTTCAATATCTCTGCTCACTATGTATTAAGTGTAAGGTGGAGATATTGTGTTCCAAGCTATATAGCATGTATCCATCACTCTCTTTTCTCATTTTTCCTTAGTCTCAGTGGTCTCTCTCCATTCATGGGAGACAACGATAATGAAACGCTTTCAAATGTTACCTCAGCGACCTGGGACTTTGAGGATGAAGCTTTTGATGAGATCTCTGAGCAGGCCAAGGACTTCATCAGCAACCTACTGAAGAAAAATATGAAGTAAAGTCTAAAAGCTCAAATCTCTAGTTAAACATGCTGTAAGGGTGGCAAGAATTTCTTTCAATCGTCTGGTTTCATAATACTGAGATCCATTGAGTATCTTAACAAAAAGTGCTTTTGGTTTATTCGCATTCGTTGAGTGAGTGCAGAATATGAAAGCAGGCTGATCAAATGGTCTTTCATGCTGCAGAGCCCGATTGACCTGTGCACAGTGTCTGGAGCACACATGGCTTAAACAGGACACCAAGAACATGCAAGCCAAGCAACTCTCCAAAGAACGCATGAAGAAGTATATACTGAGACGCCGATGGCAGGTTAGAAGTCTCGATTCTAGCATGTCGCATTTGTATTGATGACAGAAGGATAGAAAATAGGACGCTCTCTCCAGAGTTAGTATTTATTTTATTTGCTTGTGCTCAGGATATATGCACATTTGTACCTCTGCTCTACAGAAAACAGGAAATGCAGTGCGAGCCATCTCCAGATTCAGCTCCATGGGAATGTTAGGAGGAATCGGGCTAAAGAAAAACTCACCAACTGAAGGTAATGGACCAGTTTAGCATGGCGACCAGTATTCATACTGTATATACTGTGTAATTTCATATAAATAACTGTGGTAGTGAATATGCCAAGCATATAACAGGGTGTTACTGTGTGTGTGTGTGTGCACATGTGCAATCAGAAGCACCACCTGCGCCGTTCCTAGAGACTACGGAAGAAGAAAACCACACCCCCGCTCCTCCCAGCTTCTCCCTCATCGTCCAGGATGTGGAGGTGGTGGAGGGTAGCGCCGCCCGCTTCGACTGCAAGATCGAGGGTAATTAAAACTCACCCCATAATAGTCTCCAAATGTCTGAGTCTACTAGGAATTGTTGTGTTTTTTTTTTTTCATTTTATGGGTGATTCCACAGTTGGGTTGCCATATAGTCCTTAAAATTCTCTTAAAAATGAAATATAATCACTCATTGAAATTTGACTATCATTTTCAGCATCGAATCTAAGAATACCTTAAAATATTTCAAATTTATATTTCAAATTTTAACCTTTTAAAATGCGTTAACCCATCACAGATAATATCTCATTTTGTTCAAGGTTTCTTTGCAGTGTTAGCCAGATTGAGGTTTTTTTTTTTTTTTTTTTTTTTTTTTAAGAATTGAATTAACAAATACACAAAATGTAGTTAAGACATTTAGGAATGTAAAGACGTTTTAAAGATTTGTTTAAAATATGTTCTTAATTAATTAATTTGGGCAACAGTACTTTAAAGTGACTTCGTCGGTCAGTACAACAATGTCACTGAAAATATAAGAAAATATATATTTTCTTCTTCCCATGATCTTCAGCGAGTTTGGATGATGCAACTTCCTGCTCAACATGTCATTTGTGCATTATTCCTCTTTATTCACTTAGGTAAACATGCTCCGGTAACAGGGTTGAGTGAATGTTGTTGAACACTAAAATGTACATTTTTGTCATAGTCTGTAATAGAGTAGTGGAAAAGGATTCACAAATGAATGCAAAGAAAGATTTGTAAGCTTTGTAAGTATTTTAATTATTATATTTTAATGTAAAGTATAGTTACAGTGGGTTGGGACCTTCACTTTCTATACACTCCTGGGCAAAAAAAAAAAAGTCCAAAGTGGCAACATATTAAGCTTTTAATAGTATTAAAAACAAATAATTGGTCAGGAAATTAGCAAGAATTAAACAAATAGATAAAGTAACTTACTATGGGATAGCTTTTCCCTTTGATTTCTTTACATTTTTAAGCCTTGTGGGTAAACTTGCAGACAGTATTTTATTTTTATTTTTATTTATTTATTATTTTATTTTATTTTACATTGACTTTATTTTAATTATGTACACCCAGACATGTGTTAGTTTGAATTTTACATCAAACATTTATATCATTATCATGATTTTAGCTTTGTGTACAAGAAGACTATATAAGTGAGTATATATTTCCCTGTTTCTAGCTTTTCCCCAAAACAAAAGCAAATGATGGCACAGGAGGTCTCAGGAGTGCATTTTGATTAATTCTTGCTAATTTCATGACCAATGATTTGTTGTTAAGACCATTAAAATCTTAATATTTGTCCCTTTTTTGCCAAGGCGTGTACATGAATTGTAAATAGTACATAATGGCACCCCAATCATGGAATCCATCCATCTTCTATACCGCTTATCCTCTTCAGGGTCACGGGGGAACCTGGAGCCTATCTCAGGGAGTGTGGGGCACAAGGCGGGGTACACCCTGGACAGGGTGCCAATCCATCGCAGGGCACACTCACATACACACTCACACAACCATTCATACACTACGGACACTTTGGACACGCCAATCAGACTACCATGCATGTCTTTGGACTGGGGGAGGAAACCGGAGTACCCGGAGGAAACCCCCGCAGCACGGGGAGAACACGCAAACTCCACACACACAGGGCCACGGTGGGAATCAAACCACCATGGAGGTGTGAGGCGAACGTGCTATCATGGAATCCAACTTATTGAATTATCTATTTAGACGTAATACAATTTTTACTCAAATTAACTGAATTGTTAACTTCATTCAAAACACTTCCACAGTGTGTTAAAATAAAGAATTGTGTGTCGTATATAACTCATCCTAGGATGGTTTTATGGTTTTAATTTTTTTTTTTAATTATGAATTAATTGTTGCAGAAATCATCTTCAGGGCTTTTTGTGCTGACAACAACACAAATGGAAAAGAACTGTGAATATAAATACAAAAGAGGTGATTTTAATCCATGTCACATGACACATGACATGTCACTCCATCAAGTGAGCAGCATCCCCAAGGATGTAAAGAGGTTTAATATGTCCATTTCTAAATATATGGTTCATATTTCTAATGATAATTAGAAAATGATAATAATAAGAAGATATGCTGAATACAGTATTTACTTTCATTCCGTTGACAGTTTGAGACAAATTGAGGTCGGATACAAATGAGATGTTGAGAGCCTTGCTCAGGGAACCTAACTGTGTTGGATTACATTTACATTTCACTTGGATACCCTTATCCGGAGCAACTTACAGAAGTACTTGTAGTTACTGTATGTCCATGAAAAACATATCCTCATGCTAGTACAAATAGGTCAGGATCTAAAAGTACTATTAGGATAAAGCCCTGTTAGAAACAAGTTAGTACAGCAACAAAAAATGGACAGATTTCGGCTATTTTTTCATTATCTTTCTGATGCTGGCATTTGAACTGTGTGATTAGTAGCATAACACCTCAACCACTGCCTACACTTGGCCTGGGTTAAAGAAAATGGGTGTTAAACTGCTGTGTGCATTTCCTTCAGGCTACCCGGATCCTGAGGTGGTATGGTACAAGGATGACCAGCCCATCAAGGAGACACGTCACTTCCAGATCGACTATGAAGAGGATGGCCACTGCAGCCTGGTAATATCCGAAGTGTGTCCTGATGACGACGCCAAATACACCTGCAAAGCGGTGAACAGCCTGGGAGAAGCCAGCTGCACGGCCGAATTGATGGTGGAGTTCATGCATGGGGAAGAAGGAGATGGTGAGGAGGAGGAAGAAGAAGAGGAGTGAGTAACACTGTGGATAAGTTAATGCTGGCAAGACGGGACGAGTGGAAGAACAGGTGGAAGATTGGATACAGTGGGAGCTTTGAATCTCTTAAAGCTTACATTATTTCTCTGCTGCTTTTGTTGTGAACACGGACTGTAAGTCTTACACCAACGCAAACATTCATGCACTTGTTGTCTTTACAGAGCAATGGTAAAAGAGTACGGACTGTTTTGTGTGAGTGCTCAGCAAGATCAAAGACATTCCAGCTTGTGCTTGGTTTCTGAGAATCAGCAGCCGCTGAGATCTGTTTGGCCAAAAATGGACAAGTGTCAGAACTGCACGCTTTGCTGAACAAACCTTTCAGTGCCTACATTTGGACAGTCTCCAGATCATCAGCACATATTTTAGAAGACGGGTCACACCACTTTGGCTTCCCCAGTCTATCAGCTTTTTTTGTGCATGTTTCACGGTTCTGCTTACACTCTAGCACACTCAAGTGGTGAAAAAAAAGACATGTAATGTATTTCAACACTCACGTAGCCTAGTGTGATATTTCATTCTAGATTACGGCTACCGATACACTTTTGAAAACCTGACTGTATAAACATTATTTTTATCTGACGATCTGACTCGTGTAGACATCAGAAGTAGCAAGTATTTTTACTTCTTTAATTGGTTGATTTGGGGCTCTGTATTGGCATTTAATATCACTATAATATCACAGTGCTCTGAAAGGCATTAAATCTCTCCACCAGACTTTAGGAATTTTGCCTGTACTATTTCAGTTCTAAGATTTTCACCATTACTTTAGTCAACTTGCATGACAAAGCATCATTGCATACTGAGGTTGAATATGATTTAGAAGGTCCCATCGCAGTCCTCATCCTTTATTTATGTCTTTGTACAGGCTTTTGCCACCTTGCTGGGGGTTTCTGAGTCATCTCAGAGAAGGAATTAGTTCAAACTAATAGAACCTAAACCTGGCTTTGGCGAGTTTTACACTTTACATAATTCGGCAAAAATAGTCACTGAGAGGAATACAGAACACACAGAAGGATATTCAGAAGTATACTGAACACAGACAAAATCGTAAACCAGGTAAACTATTGTTTAAATTAAATGTGTTGATTTGATCAGTATCATCATTGGTTTGCTTCCGAATTTGAGTGGCCACATAAATAAACGTCTTTCCCTCTCTTAGTATGTGTGTTTGTTCACTTATAAAATGTTAGAATAAATGTTAATGTAAAAATTTATTTTTGAGATGTGCCAATTAATAGTGGCCATGGGGGGGGGGGGGGGGGGGGGGGCTGGGTCTTCTTGAGCAGGCTCTTCTAAACCATGCATTTCAAGTTTATTTCTTTATTCATACTAATTATTTATACTTGTTATTTAGGCTGTGACCAATCCATTAGAATGACTGCTATAATAACTTATTGGTAGGGTAGTAGAGAGTAGGGTAGCTGTAACATTGGTCACATTTTAGATATACTAATGCCCCAATTTTCATTCTCAAGAATGAGTGGATGAAAGTTTGTAGGATTTACAGTATATTTATATTTCCATACATCCTTCCATCTTCTATACCGCTTATCCTCTTCAGGGTCACGGGGGAACCTGGAGCCTATCCCAGGGAGCATCGGGCACAAGGCGGGGTACACCCTGGACAGGGTGCTAATCACATACACATTCACACACCCATTCATACACTACGGACACTTTGGACATGCCAATCAGCCTACCATGCATGCCTTTGGACTGGGGGAGGAAACCGCAGCACGTGGAGAACATGCAAACTCCGCACACACAGGGCCATGGTGGGAATCGAACCACTAAGCCACCATGCGCCCCTATAGTTATATTTATATAGGCTTTATATAAGACTTATCCTTGTAACCAGCAGAAGAACTCATAAGATGTTGGAATTGCTCCAAACAGGTTCAAAGTCACAGCAAGGCATCAAAGGACCTTAATCATGCAGGGTCAGTTGTACATGTCAGTTTGGCCTTAAGTCTAAAATTGGCATCAGCTGCAGATGGATTATTCACCTGCTGAAGTTAATTTTCTTGCTGTGCATTTGAGCGTTTTAGATTATGAAGAAGAAATGTCCAAGACAGGATTTTTCAGTAGCACTTGCCTTTAAAGACTGAAGAAGGAACCCTCGTTATTCGGCATCTTATAAAATAGCGCTTGATCCAGCAAATCCTATTATTCTGCCTTTTTTTTATATTGTGCTCTGACAGTTAATCGTGCACACACATTAATGAAGTTTTAATTAAGCTATTTTGATTTGTGACATTGTTAAAATAATGCCAGGGTTTGAATATCCATTAAAAAAAAATTGGCCCTCGAGATAAGCAAAGCAATCCATGTGGAAGAAAATCATAATATTTTCTTCATAGGGGATGAGACTATTAATTAGTTAATAGTGTCATATTTATGCATTTGAATGGCATTCCACTGTTTCTTTTCTTGTATTTCTAACCCAAATCATGAATTTCAGTGATATATTGTGGTTATGGGGGGCATGGTGGCTTAGTGGTTAACACATTTGCCTTGCCCATCTAGGGTTGGGGATTCGAATCCCATATCTTCCCTGTGTGCATAGAGTTTTCACGTTCTCCCTTTGCTTTGGGGGTTTTCTCCGGGTACTCCAGTTTCCTCCCCCGTCCAAAGATATGCATTGTAGTCTGATTGGCATGTCCAAATTGTTTCCGATTGTCCTCTGCGATGGGTTGGCATCCTGTCCAGGGTGTCCTGATATAGTCTCCAGGCTCCCCTGTGACCCTGTGTAGGATAAGTGGTATGGATATTGTGGTTATATCAAACTGTCACACAGTGGTGCTGGACTTAATATTGCTCCTCAGACAAGCCGATATTACACAAGCCCAATGTCAGAATCATGCATAATTGATACGTGTCTCTGTGTTCAGCAAACTCAACCAAGCATGCATAAATCTCAAGTAACTCCTGAATAAGTCTGTATAGTTATGTCTGAAGTTTGAATACCAATGATGCACAAATACTTCAGTCAGCTGATGCACGTGGCTCTTTCAGCTTTGTCCTAGCGATAGTGACAGTGATCGAAATTAACCTATTTTGGTTTCATGTCACAGTTGCGTACAGAAATGAACACATAATTCATAATGTTTGCCAGATGAGGAAAATTACTTTAATAACAAATTTTTTTTGTTTTAGTGATCAATTCTTCAGAGTTGTGATTATACTACTGTCCTTTTATAGGCAGGCAGAGGATGCTACTGAGCATGTGCAGAGTGAGTGTCACCACTGTAGCTTGTTGCTGATTGGAGCAATTGATAGCATTACAACTGACCCCACTCTCCCCTAACTATAATCATGTGTACAGTCAACAGTCAGACCTACTATCACTGGAAAAATGCTATGCCACTCCAATTACCCCGACTCTGACTTCACTTTTTTACTCCTGTGTGATTTCATGCAGTGACTGAATCATATCTATCTCAGCTCTAAATCATTATTATAGTTTTATGTGTATATTGACCGAATGACATTATGTGGCCATTCATCATGCACCAATGGAAACAAAGCAGTATCCATCTGGAGCAGGGAAAAGGAAGAGAAGAACGGAAGAAGAAGAAAAATAAGCTCAAACTTGAGGTATGTTGATGTTGGTTAAACAATATTATTTTATTTGTTCTGATGTATCTGTGAAAGCTTGTTAGCTAGGGAAAGGGTAAACCAGTAATTGGGGTAAACTTAAAGAGCTTAATGAGCAAGACTTCCTAGCCATTATCAAAATCTCTTTCTCAAAGAGATCCTATTAACCAATATAACATTTGTCATATTTAGTTGGATGTTTGGAGAGATAGCACTAGTTAGCAGCAGGTAGTATTAGCTAGCTACATTGTTCAAAACCGTTTCAGTATGGCACATAGCTATCTAGGACATAAGCTAAGTTGATAAAAATTTATGCTAGTTAGTAGCTGGCTAGGTTAGCTGGTAATGGTAGTTTGTCATAGTTTATATGTTAGTTATTATGATAGCTAGATAGTTTGGCTATTCCTTCTTTAGGAAGATTGAGCTATCTGTAAAAAGACAAGTTAACTATGTTTATCTCTTTGGGTAATGTGATAATAGTAGAGATGCACCGATGTATCAGCCGATAAAGGCTATTTTTCCCGCTATGGGCCTTCGGCCGATAGTTTTAAGATATCCGATGTTCAGGGCCGATTATATCCTGTCAATCAAAAGAGGGCGGGAAAACACATTGATTTTGTGCTGTGCATAAAGATGTCTCTTGTGTGGGATGACGACAAAACTGCAGTTTGTAAGCTCTGTAATCTCTGCACTGATACAATTTTACACCGGACGTGAGCAGCAGTGAAGCGGGAGTTTCGGCGTCGAATCTAATTTTATTAATTGTCTTGCCGCGTTGCTCGAGCCGAATTAAAGCGCCAGTACACCGTTGAAAGATTTAAATGAAGATGAGTTGACAAAGTGTTACGCCACGGCCAGCAGATGGCACTGCGGCACGGCTTCTGTCTGGTCACGTGACTCTTGTTTTCGTTCGCTTCCCGCTTGGACATTAAATTAAGTTTGATCGTGTCTCTGATTTGCCCCAGGTGTCCATGTTTTGGTTTGAGTATGTTTGCTATTTAAACCCCTCATGTGACTGCGCACTTTGCGCAGTCTTATAGTTGGTATAGTTTGTACTAAACGTCTGATGCGGTTCCCGGTTATGGTTGATTACGATAGTGAATGCGTTAGTATGTTAAGCGGTCTGGTTTCAAGCCACGATACCAGTTTCTTGTTTTCCTGGTGAAGACCGCGTTTCCTGTGTGTGTTTGTCTACTGTTAATAAAGACTTTGACCTGCACCTGCATCCGCCTCCAGTCTACGTTACGTAACACAAAGTATATATTGCACAGAAAAATATATTTGTAAAGTAGCATATTTCATGTCCAGTTAATGTTAATATATAAAAAAGTTGATATTATATATGACCAGTGTGATGTTCAGTGATGAAGAAGAAATGCTTGTGTTTGTGGAGAGTGAACGTGAGAGTAACAGGAGGATTTTTAGAATTCAATGTTAATATGAATGAATACCATTCAATTAGTTAATCATCTTACTTTAATCTTCAGAATTGAGTTCATGTGTTAATGTTAATTAGAGGAATGTCTTTTCTGTTGATGAGACCAGTTACTGTCAAACAACTTGTTGAAATGGAGAGAATAAAGTTTTTATTTGCATTTCTTTCAGAATTAAATTAAAAGAAGGCATAAAAGGCAGAAGTATCGGTTTCGGTATCGGCCGATATCACTCTGAATAATCGGTTATCGTATCGGCTGAGAAATTTAGTATCAGTGCATCTCTAGATAATAGACAACAGCCAAGTCAGGAGGTTCAGCAGGTTTTACATTCAGAAACCATGAATTTGCTTAAAAGTGATGTCTCTAATGTGACGTTCTTTTGTGCTCTAGGTTTGTTTCAGAATGGGATATGCTGAAATGTGTAAGCGCTAGTGTAAGAGCTGCAGAGACAAGCCATCTAAGGATATTCCTGGGGCCTCATTTATATACAGTATGTATATTGAAAATGTGTCTGGAATGTGTGTATGGAACGTCCCACCCTAAAACTGGAAATCGGGTGTATATTTATGGAAGATTTGACCGATGTTTAGAGTCATATACAACATTTTAGAAACACCTGGAGTTAGTGACACCTTGTGGACATGTAGGGAATTATAGCTAAATGCACATATCACCAATCTCACATATAACACTTCATATCAAATTATACAACGCAATAATCACTGCAGATAGGCATCCTGATCATGAGAAAATAATCATGAGATTATTTGTGTAGACTGTTTTGCCTGTTTCTTATTAATTAGACAGGTATATGTTGTCCTGCTATGGCATTACTCCCTGTCAGACCTTCTCCGGTGCCCATAGGATTACCATGTTTCCTTTAACCTTGCCAACATGCCTATCACAACCAAAACCATACAGGCCTCTCTAGTGACTAGCAAGCCTCACTGGCACCATTAATGCATGCTCAGTGCCACTGGTTCCATATGGTTTCCACGTTACACCTAATAGCACTCAGGCATGTTTGCCTAACACAACCAGAGCCACACCGTGACTAAGGCTGTGACAAGCCCCACTGGCACCATTAATATTAATAATATTATTATTCATATTTTATTAATACTTATTGCTTTAAATAACTTTTTTTCCATCTTACAGTCTGTCTCATCCCCAAACAAATTAATACTTTGTTATATTTCATTATATTCATTATGAGAAATTACATTACAAATTACAGAAATTACATTACAAATTACAATTATATTCATTGTGAGAAATTACAGGCTGCAAACAGCTGTGCAACATTTTCATACATTCGCAGATCTATAAGTAAGTTACAGAATGATATACTGTAAATAGTCTATAGAATGGTGTGTTGTCAATGGCACAACTGTGTTGGTACCATTGTTAGAAAACCAAAACCAACTGACAAGCAAGGCGAGAACGTGTTTTTAGAGAACACAAAGATTTCTTCCCCAATGATGATGACTGGCTAATGGGCCTATTTAGATTTCCAGGAGCCATTCTCATGGAACTACAGTATGTGACGATTTGGGATCAGGTTTAGAATAATGTTGTGAAACCAGATAATACTGGTCCACTTACAGGTCTTGACAATCCTTGGATTCCTGGCAACCAGATGCTTAAAGAGAGAATTACAGTGGATAAAAAAAGTCTACACTCACATGTTAAAATAGCAGATTTGATTGTGATGTAAAAAAAAACATTAAATCAAGATAAATCCTGTCAGATCGGTTTCCATTTTTATTGTGACATAGCAGCCAACAAAGTTCTAGTAAAAAAAAAAAAACTAATAGAAACATTTGGGAAGGAGGGATGGGATACTTACAATAACCTCATTGCATAAGTGTGCGCATTCCTTAACTAATACACTATTAAAGCACCTTTTACTTGTAATACAGCAGAGTCTAGCAGCTTATCAAAGCTTGACTTGGCTATTTTATTTCATTCTTCCACAACTTCATGGTAAGATAGCGGTTAAACTAGTTTCAACTTTCACTGGATTTCAACACGTGTGTGTATGTGTGTGTGTGTGTGTGTGTGTGTGTGTGTGTGTGTCTTTCTCATCCAAACATATTAACCTTTAAAAAATGCAATATCCCTGCAGGTGATTATGGCTATGCCCTCAGGCGAATGCTCCTTACTCCATTCCCTAACCCACAAAGCATAGAGGAAAGACACTACTCTAGCAAGTTCAGAAGCAGAGCACACCTTTGGCCTGCTTTTAGGGCAATGGCATTGTCTGGATGTGTGTGATGAGAGTGTTACAAATGTATGGCAGTTTGTAAGGGTATGTGCTATGCTGCACAGCAGAATGGGCTCCCTCTCCTCATCTCCCCTAACCAATACCCTGATTACTGTGGCCCAAAGCATCTCTACCTACCGGACACGCATACAGTGAGGAAGTCATGTGCCAACTGTGAATAACTGAGACCAGTGCAGTGGTATATTACGCAAGTCCTTTTAATGTCATTTGATATTTCTAACATGATATCTTTCATTCATTTCATTTGTCAAGTTTTTAGTATTGTGTCTTGTAACGCAGCATCCTCTGTTAAGGGCCCATGGTCTAATCTCTTCTAGGGCGTCACAGACCGTTCGGCCAGCCTTGCTCCATGTTGTCTACAACAAGCAGAATGCAGGTTACTGTGCTGTTTAAAGGGAACTTGTTTACCATTTATGGTCATTTTGGGGCATATCTTTATGCAAATAAGCGTGGCCGTGCAGGACCACAGCAGTTTAGTGTGCTTATGTGTTAATAGTTTTTTACAAAAGCAAGTAGTGCTGAGTGTGTTGAAAGGATGTTCAGTATGAGTGTGAAGCTTACAGCTCTTAGATAAAAGGCTACAGTATGTAGGTGAGATTATTCACTGAAGCAAGGCTGAGATTCTGGTAACACTTTACAATAACAGTACAATGAATAATCATGCTCTACATGAATTAATACTTACTTAAATCATTACTTATCATTAGTTAATATTTCAGTAAGTATTCATTCAGTGCATAATTAGTGCGTTAATATTCACGTATTGTTATTGTAAAGATTGTGATTATCAGCTGTAGACTATTCATGTAGGACTTTTGAGAGCAATTCTGATTCCAGCTTAAATGAATTGCTGTGCTTCCCGAATCCTGGTTGAGAACCACGTGGGATTATGATTTGTGCCAAAAGTATTGAAGGTAACATTTTAAAATATATACAATGAGAAGGGGGGGCGGGGCATTCTCTAACTATAAACTGTGAACTCAGTGGCAAAAATGTCACATGGTCTTCGAATAAACAACATTCTTGGGTAACACATTTTTTAAAGCTTCGTTTTTCACTAATCACGGTTCATGAATTTTCATTTACGCTTTCAAGATTTTCATTTACGCTCAGCCGTCATTCTGGTACAAATTTCACCTGTGGGCAGGGCTTAACAACAATATTCCCTCATTGGCTAGTGAGATTTGGATTGACAGCTCAAATGTCCAACTGAGGAGGAGGAGGAGGATAATGTCACTAGCTGCGTTTACATGGACAACCATAATCCACTATAAACCCGATTAAGACGATACTGTAATTAAGAAACTAGCATGTAAACAGCTATTTTTACTTACCTTAATCTAATTAAGGTCATACTCGAATTAAGCACTAATCGAATTAAGACGTGTGGAGTATTCCTGTTTTAGTCACATTATGGACGTGTATTACAGACATGTAAACACCTTAATCACACTATGAACGTCGTGTGAGAGTTTTCACCGCATTGTGCGACAGGACACGATCACACGGCAGTTTTACGTCGAACAAGAGAACATGACTGTGTCCCAAACCGCGTACTTGCCTACTATAGGCCTGTAGTGGGGAAAAATACATGTATCTCGGCTACTATATAGACGGTAAGTACGCGGTTTGGGACGCAGCCCACGGCTTCAAGCAGTCGTCTATTAGCACGTACAGCATGACAAATAATTAACTGCACTTAAAGCGTTCGTTAAAAAAAAAAAATTAATAAAAACACCCAAAACTGTATACGGTACCACAATGAAGACGAACTGTATGTCGATACGTGAAATTCTGGAGGGACGTCGGACGGCGTGGCGCGGTGACGTAATGAAGTGTGCCGTTAATCTAATTATGTTCTATAACATGTAAAACGGGTACATGACAGGAGTATTCTAAAAGCGACTCATGTAAACACCTTAATCACATTATTATCTTACTCAGAGTAAGGTCAATAACTAGATTACTGCGGTCCATGTAAACGTAGTCAATGATGATGACGCCGACGCTCCATGCCGCTCCTGAGAGCTCTTCCAAAAAAAAAATGTTGTTGTTTTTTTTTTTTATTAAAATAGTGGTATGACTACCCAAACGTCAAATATTAATTACGGACTAAAATAGTGACTAAGTACATAAGTAATTCCCAGTACAAAGTATAAACACTATAATTATACAGAGAACCATCCAGAACGAAGTTGTTTCAACTTCCTCAAATCTCACTAGCCAATGAGAGTGAATTGTTGTTAAGCCCCGCCCACACACGAATGTAAATTTACGAAGCGGAAGATGAAATCTCTGGCTACGTTCATAAACCAAGATGCGGCTGAGTTCACTGTTTTCAGTTGCAGAGTGTTTTTCTTCTTTCTCATTGTATATTTGCTTCGTTTCCTGAAAATTTACGTTTGGTTTTTTTTTGCCACAAATCTAACCCCATAGGACCATGTCTGTAAACTACACGCCCCAGAATGCAACGGAAGAAAACATTGCCGCACCCCGCCCCCGCCTCCACCCCCTCGACTCTCGTCACGCCTCAGCGGGATTTCTCATGCTGAAAGGGTTCATTGTGTCGGGGGTTGAATTTGCTCGGACTTCGTGTGTTATCGCCAGAGCGCAGGATTAACAGGACAGTAAATTACATGGAGGCAGAGCCATGCGCACAGACGAGTGTTTAACCGAGAACGAGACATTAACGGCGCTAGATGCGGCGAACGACGTCCCGCTGAGACGCTGTCTGTGTCTATAAGCGATGCTTTCCGTGCGAGAAGATGCGCTGCGAGGCCGAGCGGTGGATCAAGAATTAGAATTTAAAAAAAAGCAGCACGGATTAACAATGTAGCGATGCAGCGCGTCTGATCCACATCGATGGAAACGTGTAGTGACGTATGAGGGGGGAAAAAATCTGGATCTTCGCATCTTCCTCGAGTATTGTATTGTTCTTCATCAGGATACATTTTAATTGAAGAGAGAGAGAGAGAAAAAAACAGTTCAACAGTTCTTTTCGTGAGCCATCCTTATTCTCCTCATCATCATCATCATCATCAAACAAAAACATGGGCAACGCAGAGAGCGTGGACGCGCAGCTCACAGACTTCAGGGCGAGAAACAAGCCGCCCAAACTGCCCATGCCTGACCCCGCCGAGCTCGAGGAGAGGTTCTCCATCGCGTTGGTAATGTCTGCCTGTCCCATCCTGCAATCTGTGTAAAAAACAAACCAGTAAAAGAAATATCTCATAGTAATGGTAGAGTGGGATTTCTAGACGGCACTCCCCCCGCACCCCCTCCCTTCTTGGCCAGATCGCTCGTGAAAGCAGCAGCACGCGCACGCACACGCGCGCGCGCGTCTATTGTGTAGAGGTTGGCTGGATTGGTGATGTTTGCGGCTGCACAATAGCTACACGCGATCGTCGACTTCTAATGGCTGTTTTTTTGACGTCTGCTCGGACGTGTGCGTGCTCTCTCAGTTCCATGCGAATGGAGAACCCCATGCGGAATCCAATCACCAGTCACCTGTGCCCGTCCATGCCAGTTGTTCTGTTGATTGGAGTTTTTGATTAATTAGATATTCACCATTTGAGAAAGTACAGGAAAGGCACATGCTATGTGTACACAGCGTGTCAACTGAAAAGTAATCATTGATGTGCACTTCGGCTGCTGCATTATTACTACATGTTACAATGTTGCATAAATAGTATTTAACCACTCCAGTTTAAATAACTTTTTTTTTTTTTAAAGTTGTATAATGATTTTTAACAATTGACAACACACCCTGCATCACCAAAGACTCATAACGCATCCAATCCAAAAACCGTATAATACTACACTCACCTTTATAAAAATGTATTTGTTATTTATTCATCGTAGAAATACTATGTCACAATAATTTCGCAGAGGACGTGTGCACAAACTGCAAAACAGCTATAATGGTATTTCAAAACATGGCAACACGACTTATAATACTGCATTTGAAAAGCAATGCTGTACTGAATAATGTTTTTTTTTAAAGCAAACGGTCGGAATGAACTCCAATCAGGCATTGTCTACGGCAAACAAAGGGAAAGTGTAAGTGCAGAGAGTGTGTCTGCTAGTGCAAACCAACCATTTCTGTTTGAAGGTATGTTGCAACGATTTAAAACCGTACACTACTGTGTATAACTTGGCGTCACTGGCAACACACTTAAAACACCACCAATGTATAATACATCATAACTGGCAACATGTTCGTAAAACACAATCCGCACCCAAAATCCGCAAAACACCGCACGAAGCAGTAATCGGTAGCAAATTTATAACGTTGTTCTTAATTAATAACATTAATCTATAACGTAACGTATAATAATTTAAGCTGCGGCCATAAAACCACAATCCGAAATTGCTTCCTTTTTTGTTTTTGTTTTTACTTTATTTCAAGTTTATAGAGTGGTATAGGGTATGCCTATATCTAAAAAAAAAAAAAATATTAATATGTCTAAAATAATATGAATGTAATAAACTGGATCATTAAATAGTAATCCTATACATACATCAAAACTGCTTTTCACGTTGTGCTTGGCGGAACAGGGTTTTAATTCATGTTGGCGATGCTCTTCTGAGCGATCCTAAGACATCCAGTTTATATAACGAAATACATCGCCGCGTCTTTTTGACAAGTCTTGGGGTGTCCTCGTAGACGTTACGGGACTGATGGCTCTGATCCGATTAGCATGAAGAATTTCTCTCCGACAGGCGCCGTATGATGTGTATTCATAGCACGGAAGATTGAATGAAACCTCACAGGAACTCTACTCAGACTTACAATCCATAAATCCTTGCGTGTTTTTTGGAGGGTGTAGAGCAAGAGACGTACAAAATGGACGGAATGCAAATCACCATCTCGGTTCCACTACTTTGCATCACAAATTATACCCGACTAAGCCCGACTGCACCAGTCTAAGGTTCCTTGAACCCTGTTTTAAATAAGAAGCACAGTTGTTCTGGTTTCCCCAATTAGCCATTTAATCATCTGCGCGCCTGCCTCCTGTTCCCGAGAGAGTCGGAATACATCTGTGCTTACATCCAGAACTCCCTGTGCCGCCCCCGTACTCAGTATAATGCTTGTAAAGTCTATGGAGAACACTGTAGGTGGATGATAGCACATCGTATTATGTCGGCCATGTGTCACGGTAAAATAATATGACTCCTACACAACAGCTGACTTTCTAACACCATGTGCTGTTGCTTTATCACTTCTTAGTCATTGTAGTTTAATGCGTTAAGTAAAGAACAAAACTTGACGGTTATAACAGATACTATAACCAAATCAGTGTTTGTTAATTTCCAATGACAACTTGTCCTAAAGTGTTTTATTCATCTTATACCACAGCTATTTGCTGTTACGCTATAAGACTTACGTCTTGAAGACTTTCCTGTCTCAGACAGCTTAAAGTTCAGGATTTCATAGTGGGTTTTGTGTGTGATTGTTGCAGCTAAAAATGCTTGCTTTTGCTGCGGGTTTTGTTGTTGTTTTTTTAATTTGCATATTTTTTTAATGGGGAAACTGGTTGAATTGGCAAAATTGCAGTTGCTTAAAATTGTTTTGCACGGTCTTTCACGGTGATGTTTGTTGGTAAATAAGACCTTTTAGCCATGTTCGTGTTTGACGCACATGAATCGAAGAGGGCTTTGGCTGAACGTGCGTCGTGATGACACGCGTCTTGGCCAAAGTTCCTCCGAAAATGATCGCGTTTGCTTGATTTTGTACCGATTTCCGCGATCACAAAATCCTGGCAGGACTGAAAGCTGTTACCGAAATACTGACACTGGAGACTCCTTCCAAAGATTTTCCTCACAGAAATCTTCACCATATCAACAATTACAAACATTTTATTTATTTATTTATTTATTTTTTGTAATGTTCAGCAGTTACTGCAAATGCATTGAGTGACTTACAAGTCATTACAAGTTCAATGTTTTGCCAAGGAAATACATGCAAACGTGTACACAACGTGTCCAGGTAAATCCAGAGATCTGTTAGACTGGTAGTTTTACTTTCTATAATGACTCGCACACCCCAGGACAATTTACAAACGCTATTATCAACACGTGCAACACAGTGCTCAGTAAGAACGTATGCTAGATTCAAATTCATGTCAAAAGAAACAAACCAGTGTGTTGCTTTATAATGATAATGAAAGCAAAGGTTTTTAAGTGGGTTAGGGTCGGGTTAAGTTTAGAGTGGTGTTTTGACCCGAGGGCGTAAAAAATCCTTCAAATTACAAAAAAAAAAATGAATACACAGTGTATATTCATGCAAGCACTGGCGCGGTGAAGCTTTCACTGAGGAGACATTTATTTGTATCTTTGGAAGGAATCTCCACCGTCAGCGCTTTGTAACAGCCCGAGGTAAAGCTGTTCGTGTAGGTTTTTTGTTGTGGGGAAAGTCTTCAGGGATTTGGAGTTTCTTGGTGACATGACAAGCTGCGTTTTTGTTTTTGTCTTTTTAACAAAAGAAAGAGGGGGGAAAAACACGCCGATGAAGGAACGATTGATTATAGCTGCTGTAATGTAAGTGACGATAGGAACTAACTCGTTTCTATACTATAAATGGATAAAATGTATGTTTTTAAATAAGTACTAGGAGTAAGACACTTTGAGATGTGCTGTTATTGGAAAACAATCAATTTTCAAATGCTACCAGTAACTCCACTTCACGGCGGGCTGCATCATGCACCCCCATCACTGATTACTGTAGCACTTCCTAATATGTTTTGTCCCTTACATATGGCCCTGCCATATGTTTGAGATTACCAGGTGCTTAGTCTCAATTATTCCAAATCTGGACAATCCATCTGGACAAACTCAATAAGTAGGTGTGAGCCACAATGTCTAGTCAAAGCATGACTAAAATGGGCGTGCGGATTGATGGATGACGGCGTCTGTGTCTTGCAGAACTCCATGAACCTTCCGCCAGACAAGGTGAGGCTTCTGCGGCAGTACGATAACGAGAAGAAGTGGGAACTCATCTGCGATCAGGTGAGTGACTTGACTGATGCCCAAAGCCTGCTGAAAATCGCCGCAAACGCACTAATTTCCTGTCCATCAGACTTGCGGGAAATAGTTGCTCGAGATATGCTCTCGAAATTTAAGAAGGAAGAGCCAGATAACTCTGCAGTAGGTGTGGGACACAATAATTTCCTAATCACTAAAGCACTAAAACGTACTTAAAAGCTGTTCTCATGGGGCAGAATTTGAACTGAAATGAAGCCTTGACAGCATTTCATTAGGGGCTCTGTGTAGATGATTTCTTCTAGCATATTATGTGCGTGACATTTGTTTACATGCTGCCATTCACCACCTTGCCATCCTAGAAACATGGAACAGTATTGATGGCATTATGGCAGAAATAATATTGTACATGATTAATATTGTGATACATCATTTAACCAATTATTATCTACTGACCTACTGTGGGGAATGGGATATTTTACTGCATTTGTCCTCTTAAAGTACACGAGTTGAAGCTCGGAGAAGTGAGCTGAGTGTCTGGAGTCGCTATCTTGAGATATAATAATTGCCTAATTTTCTATCATGGATTATGGTGTTTTCATGATATTATATTTAAAATATATTGATGCACTTCTTCTTACTTTTATTATTATTATTATTAGTAGTAGTAGTAGTATTAATATGGTGTATCAGCAAACGGCTTAATAAATTGTTACAATTGTGACATTATGAAATTGTAGCAGTTGATTAATTGATGTACAAACAATTGCAATTAACAATCGAGTTCTCTAAAGAATAAAGAATGTGCTACTGCGAAAACTATGCGCGTGAGTAATGTACGATAGCCAAGCATTGTACATATCTCCAATGAGTTTTAGTTAGACGTCAGGTAATCAATACTGTTACACAATAAAATATAGTTATGAATAGGTAACAGGTCAAAGCGCTTAACTAAGACACATTTTAAAAATATGTCCGCATAGAGATTTGATTGTAGTGATGAACCAGAGAAGGTGAATAAGCGTGTTGTTTGCTGATATGTTTCTGCTTGAGCAGCTACATGGAGAATATTTATATGGAAACGTTACTGTAAAATCTAATGGTTAATAGCGATTGAAGCAAATAGTCATGATTGACTCGTGTAAGAGTTTTAAACGGCATCGCTGAAATATGGAAGCTGAGAGAAGCGTGATGGTTAATCTGGGTATGTTTGATGGATTAAATTTTCTGTCGTATACACAAAACCGTCCAAATAGAGAAGCATGCGATTCTAAGCCTAGGAACTATAATGTTTATATGCTGTGCTTTTAGAAGTGAGTCTTTGTTTCTACTTCTCTCCAGATTCCCACACTTCCCCACACTGATTGTAACTTGCACTAGGAAATAATACACACCCACCGCATTTGCATACGCATGTGATGTTGCCATGGTTACACTCGTGAGCCGACGAGAGCATGGTTGACTTCTTTTTTTTTTTTTTTTCTTTCTTTCTTTCTTGTGGATGTGTTTGCTGAGGTGACTGAGCGAACGAGGTATTAATAATGCATGATCATATTTCTCTCATGAGACATGCGGGATGATGCTGGAAGGAGGGAAATAAAATTGGAGTGCTTGAAAAATTGGATATTGCTTGAGTAATGTACCACAGGGTTTAAAAATCTAGGACCAACATCAAAAACTAATAAAGATTTAACGCAGACGATACCTACTGCTGATGAATGCCTTTAGAACATGTACAAATCCATGTTTCGGGTGAAATTCAAATCTTCCTAAATATCCAGTATTTCTCAGTAGCTTTATTTTATTTATAGCTATTTGTTTCGTTTGTATGGTAACACATGCATGCTACTTAATTGCTTTCATCTCCCGAAGCAGGGGTATTCAACTAACGTTTGCGGAGATCCAGCTACATAAAGGGCCTGCTGGAGACTAATGAAAAGAAACGTTTAATGACTTGTGCTAAATAATCACTTTTGATTATCACCCCTGACACAGATGAGATCTGTTGTGAACTGATACACAGACACTTCTCTGTCCAGTCTCCTTTGAGCATTCCGTTTTTCTCATCAACCTTTTAACAAGCCTTGGAGTCACATCGCTAATTAGACTAGAGAAGGTGAATGAAATAAAAACGGTTCTCTTTCTTGATGAACTGACTTCAGCTGGAAGATTTACATTAGTGCATGTTGAATCGACCAGGGTTGAGCAAGATGCCTAAAATATCATATCACAACTTTTAAAAGACATTTCTATGACATATGATGGCAATCTATGTATCTGTCTATCTCTCTCTCTCTCTCTCTCTCTCTCTCTCTATATATATATATATATATATATAGGGGAGGGAGGTGGGTACAACTACATATACATAAAACTACGTATGCTTAATTTTCTATTTATTATTTATATATGTTTGCTTTATATTTATATTTGCTCTATTTATTATTTATATATGTTAGCTTTTTTATTATTTATATATTATTTATATATGTTTGTTTCTCAGCCACTGTATCCATGGTTTTTATTTTTCAGATCGACATATTTTCTCAAAAATATTCCCATAGGTTCCTGAATTTTCTGACCCCTTATGTATCCATACATTTTACACTTCCTCTTCCGGTCCGTTTGTAACGATTAAAAAAAAAGAAATGAGTGAATTAAAAAAAAAAAAAGGATTATGACTGAATTTTATCTTGCTATCGGTATCAGACTATATTGTCGTATTTCCCAGCCATACGTTGTGCTACAGCAGCAACAATGGCTCATGTTTACTACTAGTATTTTTTCCTCTGTTCAGTTCACCGAAATACTTTTCTCGGATCTGCATATGGCCCGCAGTCCACCAGATAATGTCCCCTGTCCTAAAGTCTCCTAACGATGATAACTATGTTGATCGAACTAGTATGGTTCCATTTAGAATATCTATTCAATAAAATATCTTTTAAAAAATGATAATTATATTATAACATTCTTTTAAACATTAATTTTAAATTAAGAATGATATTAATATATATATATATATATATTGAATAAGATAATCGAATATATGTGTTTGTAATAAATGGTTTGCTAATAAACAGTTGTTGGTAACAGCACAAGGTTATACATGGGGGTCGATAATTTAATTGTGGTTGAGCTTTGAGTTTAATGCATCTGAAAGTTTTCTACTGTAGTAAGTGTAATTCGGAACTGTCTGCTTGTATGTAACAGGAACGATTCCAGGTGAAGAATCCTCCGCACACATATATCCAGAAGCTAAGAGGATTTCTGGACCCTGCTGTCACAAGAAAGGTAGGTGTAAAGCCTGTTTTACACCAGAAGCAGAAACAGATTATGATTATGTTAATCGTTGTTGCCTTTTATACCAGCCATGTACAGCAAGCTATACTTATGCATTCACACACACACACACACACACCGTCATGTTACAGTCGATACGTCAATAATTTTCACAAGGAAGGTTCCTGATATTCAGACACAAATTATGCAGCTTATAAAATAGCACCTGATCCAGCACATTGTATTATTTCGCCTTTTATCTATGCTTCTCCTGTAAAGAAAATGTGCAGATGGTTTGAAGGATAAGCTGACCGAGCTCTCATCAGCTTTAAGTTAATTCATTGTTTCATCCATAAAAAAGAAATTCAGTACTTGAAATGAATTCATTAATAGTGTTATATGTATGTATTTAATATCCGTTCAGCCTTCAAGTGGCATTCCATAGGTTTTTTTTTTTCTCTTTTCTGTATTTACAGCCCACGACGTTCAGTGGCCCTGGACGTAACACTGTTCTCTGCATGACATGATATCGTACAAGAGAAATGGGCTTAAGCCCAAGAATCGCATGAACCCGAGACACACCATTTTTTTAAAAGCCGAATTAATTCACTCGTTGTGAAAATAAGCACAAAAATAAATGCACCTACGCAGAATTGCTGTGGCTTGTTGTGCCTTAATGCTGTGCTTATGTCAGTTTCATATTTCCAGCTGAGGAAACCCAGGAACACTGAATTTATCATCAGTATAGTGAGAAGTGCAAAGCGACTATGAATGTGGCGTTATTTTCTATGATGACTAATGTTGTGACCTTTTAACTCTGAAACATCTTTTATCATGTCTGCAAGAGAGTTATATTATATCTGGTGTTTTTATGTCGCCGGTTTTTTGCTGTGAGTGTGTGTGTGTGTGTGTGTGTATAACATGCATGCTCTGCTTGCTGCAGAGCTCCTGCATTATTCAGTTCATTTAGCATGTGTAAGTAATGGGAGTGAGGCCGCTCACTTGCTCTCCCTGTTTAAAAAATCTCGGCGAAGATGTGTGTGTTCGTGTGGCGCCCGATATCGTTTGCTTCAATTTGCTGAAATAATGCGCCTTTCCTGCAGAAATTCAGGAGGAGAGTTCAGGAATCCACCCAGGTGCTCCGTGAGCTGGAAATTTCACTCCGAACCAATCATATCGGGTGAGTCACTGGTTGTCGGACAATCTGACTTATGGTTTCTGTTATAAAGCAGGGGATCGATTTAAAGATTGTAAAGGATCACTCTGGTTTAATTATAAAGTTCTATAACACCATTAAGCAGAGGTTTACAAAGAATTACTCAGAATGCATAAGGAATACACCGCTTATTATGTGCATGCTCTTCTGGAAAATAATCAACCACACAGTGGAGGGATGCAGCAGAGTTACTGTTACAAAGTGTTTTATTCCTCTTATCCTGCAGCATTTTGACAGCAATAACCATTTTATATTTATTCAAGAATGACATGTAGTACATTTTAGTTTGCTGCTTATAGTTATGTTTAGTGTTTTAGAACATCTGTGAAACAAGTTACGCTACATGGCAAAACGTCACACCCTTATGTGGGTCTTCGCCAAACTGTTACCACAAATTTGGAAGCACACAATTGTTTAGAAAGTCCGTAGCATTACAATCACTCTTTATGGGAACTAGCAGGCCCAAACAAAAGGGGACTGAAAATAGAATGGGAAATGAGCATGATGGTCAGGTGTCCACAAACGCTCGGCCAGTGTATAGTGTTATATGTAGCAGCTGTAATCAGCTGTTCTTTTTATTTTCTCTTCAAAATAACGAAAAACCATAAAGTCCTCTATCCCATGTCAGGAAACGTAAAGTTACAGTGTTACAAAGCGCTGACACTGGAGACTCCTTCCAAGAACCGCTTCAACTCTGGGATGTTGGTGGGTTCCTTCCACAACATTTCTGTTGGATTAAGATCATGACTTGGGCATTCCAAAACGTTATTCTTCTGTAATCATTCGACTTGTGTGATTACGATCGTTGTTTTTCTGCATGCCCCACTTTCTCTTAAGATTCAGTTCATGGACCGATGTCCTGACATTTTCCTTTGGAATTCGCTGGTATAATGAATAATTCTTTGTTTCATCAATGATGGCAAGTCATCCAGGTCAAGATTCAGCATAACAGGCCCAATCCATGGTACTACCACCACCATGTTTCGCTATAAGGTTCTTATGCTGAAATGCAGTGCTTTCCTTTCTCCAAACATAATTTAAAACAAACATTCTATTTTTGTCTCATCTATCCGCAAAATATTTTTACAATGGTCTTCTGGCTTGTCTGGCTTTAGCAAACTGCACACGGGCAGCGGTGTTCTTTTTGGAGAGCAGTGGCTTTCTCCCCGCCATGCACACCACTCTTGTTCAGTGTTCTCCTGATGGTGAATGGCTTGAATTTCCTCCATTTGTACACAGTCTGTGGATTGGTGGAGTCCAAACTCTTTAGAGATGGTTTTGTAACCTTTTCCAGCCTGATGAGCTTCAACAACTCAACAACATGATACACTTCCACAAACATGTGTTGTGAAGATCAGACTCTGATAGATCCCTGTCCTTTACTCACACCTGATTGTCATCCCAATGCTTCAAATCACCTGACTCTAATTTCACCTTCAAAGTAAACTGGTTCACATACTTTTGCCACTCACAGATATGTAATTTTGGATCATTTTCCTCAGTAAATAAGTGATCGAGTATAATATTCTTGTCTCGTTTGTTTAATTGGGATCTCTTGGTCTACTTGTAGGACTTGTGTGAAAATATGATGATGTCTTGGGTCATATTTATTCAGATGTATCGAAAAGAAGGGGTTCACAAACTTTCAAGCACCACTGTATTTGTCCACTTCTTTCCTGTTTCATGTATCTTTTGTTAGGTCTACTTTAAATGTAAAGTGGTTAAGTTCTGGTAGAAATAATGGCGGTTTTGAGATTATGTTCTTCCTGTGTGCTCAGGTGGGTGAGAGAGTTTCTGAATGAAGAGAACCAAGGCTTGGATGTGCTGGTGGAATACCTATCCTTCGCACAATATGCCGTTACGTGAGTAATTTTTTTTCTGTCCTTTTTCTTGTATCACACTCTTCATCTATTAGCTTGAGTGGATTCCTGGGTATTTTTTACATCACTGGTTCTCTTCTTCAGCTTTGATGGTGATGCAGCAGAGAGCGCTAGTGGAGAGGCATCTGTGGAGACTCCATGGAGCAGATCTATAGAAGATCTACATGGCGACACCAATCTGCCCTCACCAGTCAGCAGCAGCAGTATTCAACGCTCCACGCGGCACTCCTTAAGGTAAACCAGACAGAAAAACATGGGCACATGGTTACTTTTGTATAGCTAGTAATTCTCCACAGAACGTTAGATAGTTCTTTTCATTCATGTTCGTATTTTGGTTAGACACTTAATCAAACATTGCTTTTCAGGTCCAACACTCTTCCCAGCCGTAGGACTCTCAAAAATTCACGTTTGGTTTGTAAGAAGGATGACGTGCACGTCTGTGTCATGTGTCTCAGAGCCATTATGAACTACCAGGTATGTAGGTTAGAAAGAACGTATTCTGTAAGGATTAGGTCAACTTTTGGTGACCAAACAACCAGTTGTGAAATCGAATCCTTTCCCTTACATTTTCTTTGTACGTAGTACGGCTTCAACATGGTTATGTCACATCCGCATGCAGTAAACGAAATTGCTCTGAGCCTCAACAACAAAAATCCCAGGTAAGCCACATTCACACAATAGGCTTAACAGAATGAATTTAAATTTTTTCGAAAGGTTCAAGAGCAAATAAACGTTTCGTAAATAGTCGCTTAACATAAGTTGAAACATGTTTCCTAAACGTTTGTGGCGGTAGTGGACGGTCAGATATGGGAATGTATTGGATGTGACTGACGTGTGGTGTGAATTAGGCTTTGCTCATTCATTCTTTCACCTTTTAGTATCCTCGTCAGGGTCGATGTGGTTTAAATGACTCAATTCACAATGTTGGATCTACTCGGGAGATAGATTCGGAAATAGAACCAACCCAGTTCATTGGAAAATATTGCAGCCTGTTACAAACAAAAAAATAATAAATATAGGTGCAGGCAAGAATAGTCAAACTTTCTATGGGTGTGAGCAGGCAGGATTGGTCAAATGTTCTGCTAGAGAGATTGGGATTGTTGTATCAGGCATGAATGGTCAAACTTTATGCTGGAGCAATAAGAATTGGTCCAACTTTCTGATGTATCAGGCACAATTGGTCGAGCTTTCTGCTACAGTGTTTGGGGTTGGTCAAACTTTCTGTGGGAGTGTTTGGGATTGATCAAACTTCCTGCTGTAGCAGGGTGAGATTGGTCAAACTTTCTGTGGGAGTGTTTGGGATTGATCAAACTTCCTGCTGTAGCAGGGTGAGATTGGTCAAACTTTCTGTGGGAGTGTTTGGGATTGATCAAACTTCCTGCTATAGCAGAGTGAGATTGGTCAGACTTTATGCCGGAGTGGGTGGTACTGGTCAAACTTTTCGCTAGAGCAGGTGGAATTGGTCAAACTTTCTGCAGTAGCAGGATGTGACTGGTCAAAATTTGTGTGTGAGTGGATGGCATTGATCAGTCCATCTCAGTTGATCAAAGTGTTCACTTATGGCCTCTTGTCTTAATGAAGTCAAAGCTCTGAGTATCTGAATATCGTAAACATGCTGATTTAATCAGAGTGATGACTGCTTGTACCCTGATTTATCTCACTAAGCCATTAAGATGAAATACTCCTGATCAGCTTGCTGCACAAAACTATTATCACTGGGTCCCATTATGGGTGGGGCAGCAACCATCTGAGCTTAAACTAATAAGGTCATCTGATTTTTAGGACTGTTGCTAGACTTGATTGGTTGGGTTCTGTGATGATGTACATGCTGTAGTTTCTTCTCGAGCATGGTTCATGATACGTGATAAGAGACCGGAGCTAATTATTTCTAGTTTGCATGTGTCATGTACTGGCTAGGACCAAAGCTTTGGTTCTGGAGCTGCTGGCTGCTGTGTGTCTCGTGAGAGGAGGGCATGAGATCATCCTGGCTGCCTTCGACCATTTCAAAGAGGTACTTGAGCTGCTGACTTTAGTCACCTCAGTTCACTTGCTTTTTAACTCCACTTATTAATGTAGTGATGTTTTATTTTTTTTTTATTTATTTTTTTTTTGTATGATCCTTTGTGTTCAAGATTAGCAGCTAATGGTGTTTTTGTTTGATCTGAGCTCGTTTTTGGTCTTCTAGGTCTGTTCAGAGTCCCAGCGGTTTGAGAAGCTAATGGAGGATTTTAAAAACGAAGACAACAATATTGATTTCATGGTGGGTTACTGTAAGAACACTCTCGTCCTAATGTCTTTCTGTGTGCATTTGCGCCACTGATGATTCGCGCCACTGCTCCGTAGGTGGCGTGCATGCAGTTCATCAACATCGTGGTGCACTCGGTAGAAGACATGAATTTCCGAGTGCACCTTCAGTACGACTTCACCAAGCTCGCGCTGGATGATTATCTTGAAGTAAGACACTTTTAGTCATTCTAAATAGAAATGAATTTTTTTTTTCATCTAAGAACACACATTATATTAGGGCTACATGTATTGACTGAAAAGATAATCAGCGTTACCTGTGATTTAAACCTGCCAGTTATTTCCGAATCAAAGATTTACTACAGGTATTAAGACAATTAAGGAACAATTTTTTGCACCTATACACACAGAAAACGTATTTTCATTTTATATAGTGCATAAATAAGCATGGGTATTAATTACATTCATTGAGCGCTGCATATAAGCACAATTTAGGCAATCAGCTAAGAACCACTCGATTAATAGGCATGTGACCACCTTGTCTGGTGAATTTCTGTCTGGCTAAAAAAGTATACACATAATGAAAGATATTCAGAGCATAACGCTCCAGAGTCAATAAAAACAACTTTTAACTGGAAAAAAAATATGCGCAGCCTTAACACGAACACATCCACACACTCGTACTCATTTCACTTTTCTGTGTGCGCGTAGAGACTGAAGCACACAGAGAGTGACAAGCTGCAGGTGCAGATCCAGGCGTACCTGGATAACCTGTTCGACGTGGGCACGCTCTTGGAGGATGCCGAGACCAAAAACGCAGCGCTGGAACGCGTGGAGGAGCTGGAGGAGAGTCTGTCACACGTACGGAGAATGATCTAATGTTCACCCCTATTTTAAGGCAACATATACAGTATGTGCAGCAAAATACGATATACAACACGTACATGCATTAGACCACATAAATATAACTGGTAACAGGCTGCATGATTCTACAGTCTGGTGTAGAAAGAAATCAGCCCAAGCCTTGCATCTACATATCACTGTGTGTATTTATATTTCTGTCGATCGTGAGTGGTGCTGTTTCACACGGTTCCACAAAGGTCTAATATATTTATTTCACTTATATATTTTAACATTTATTAACAGCAAGTATTGGGATGCCAAAACGAAACTTTATATCGATGTCTGTTTATCTTTGAAAGACAAGGAGACTTTTACCAGTCGACTCTTCGATACCGTGCAATCCACAAATACGTGAAATCTGTGTGAGACGGCGAAAGTGTATGAGTGTGCTACAGCAATAAATAATAAGTAGAAGAGATTTGACCTACTGCAATGCATTTGATTGTCAGTGTAAGTCTTGGAACATTGTATATAAAAAGTACAGTCTTTTGCACATTAGCAAGTCTGTAAACTGTGACAATCAAATGCGTTGCTTTAATAGACACTACACTAATTGCGTGCGTGAGTGCAATATGAGTTGTCTAATTAGGAAACGACATTAAATGGACAGATTTGTACAATGTTATAATATTAATGCATTTTTTTTTTTTAATCTGTAGTTGAAATCTCAGTTCTCTTCCTCTGTACAGGACAGCTTCGAGAATAGTGTTAGAACTGTTCTGAAATCAACTCTGTTATCGATGTCCGTTGTTTCTCTGTTGCTAGATGACGGACAAGCTGCTGGACACGGAGAATGAGGCCATGTCTAAGATCGTGGAGCTGGAAAAGCAGCTGATGCAGAAGAACAAGGAGCTGGACTCCCTACGGGTGAGGGCTAAACGACATTCTCGTAAGCCGCTGCAGACTTGAGTGTTAAACACAGAACTTGAGTGTTCAGCCAAGCATTAAAGCTTCTTCGTTCTCTTGTAGGATGAGCAAAATTCGGAGAGTAAGTCGAACGTGTGGGGGTTTTTTGTTTGTGATGCAGGCTGTGTACAGGGACGCCAGCTCGCAGGTACACTCACTCCGGCGTATGGTGCGCGAGAAGGACGAAGCCATCCAGAAGCAGTCCAGGCTGGAGAAGAAGATTCATGAGCTTGAGCGGCGTGGTAGTCTGCAGATCCAGGTGAGAGGAGAGGGAGATGGTGAGGGAGAAACGTCCCCTCTGCCCTCTCCTCCTCAGCCCATGCCTCTCTCACCATGCCCTGATGCCTTGGTCCAGGCTGGCGCAGGTGCCAGCAGCTCATATGCTTCTACTTCACAAACTGGAACCCTGAGGAAGATTGCCACTCCTCCTCCACCCCCACCACCGCCTCCTCCACCACCACCCATGCCTGACTCCTCCTGTGAGTAAAACATATCAGCCAAACGAACTAGAATGCTTTTTGACACTTTAAGTAAAACGATATATACTGTACAGTGTATTTCATTTATTTTAACAGAACACTAACAAATATTATTGCATCACTGAAAATGTCTTTAATGGTCCTAACAATTTTACCTTATTTTTTTTATTAGATATTTGTAACATTTAATATTTTTTGGTTTTGTGAATAATTTATTCTTCCTCTGTCATGCAGTGCCAAACGGACCATCAGCTGTTACTGCCCCTCCTCCTCCTCCACCACCACCGCCCCCTCCTCCACCCCCTCCCCTTGGGCGAGCCATGGAGATGTCCACCCAACTACCCCCGCCTCCTCCCCCTGTAGCCCCTCCCCTCCCTGGCTGTGGCACGCCCACTGTAATATTTAACTCTGGCCTAACGGGTATGTAATGTCGGTGTATATATCTGTATGCATATGTGACGTCTACGTATCTGTGTGTTCGAGTCTGAAAATGGCCAAGCTATTTATTTCTGCTTCTGCTGAATGAATGAATCGAATCCTTAGCAAATTTATTTCCTTTACTTTTCACTGCCAGTTTCTGTTTTTGCTTGCTTGAATTATCTGTTTGTTTTACTCTCTAAACTTTTCTGCTTTTATTTACTTTTCTTTTTCTTCCTGCCCTCAAAGATGGACCAATCAAGCTCTTCTGTAGGTTTCCTCTGTTTTGGTGATCTCTGCTGTGTTTATTTCTTGTGGCCATAAATTATACATTGGCATGATCTGATATATCTATATATATATATATTAGAGATGCATCGATACAAAATTTCTCAGCCGATACCGATGGTTTATTCAGAGTGATATCGGCCGATACAGATAGTTCTGCCTTTTATGCCTTCTTTTAAATTAATAATAATTAATTCCACAATTCTGAAGGAAATGCAAATAACAACTTTATTCTCTCCATTTTCAAACAGAAAACACATGACTCTAATTAACATGAACACATGAACTCAATTCTGCAGATTAAAGTAAGATTATTAACTTATTGAATGGTATTCATTCATATTAACGTTGACTGTATTCTAAAAATCCTCCTGTTACTCTCACGTTCACTCTCCACAAGCATTTCAACTTCATCACTGACATCACACTGGTCATATATAATATCAACTCTTGTATATATTAACATTAACTGGATATGAAAAATACTATTCTACAAATATATTTTTCTGAGCAACACGGCAACAACAAAAAAATTAGACTCGAAGGCGAAAAAAATTTGGCAGCACAGAGATTACAAACTGCCGTTTTGTCGTCATTCCACCCAAGAGACATCATCTTTACACACAGCACGAAATCGATGCGTTTTCCCGCCCTCTTTTGATTGACAGGGTATAATCGGCCCCGATCATCGGATGTTTCTAAACTATCGGCCGAGGGCCCATACCGGGGAAAGATAGCCTTTATCGACCGATACCGATTATTGTCTGATACATCGGTGCATCTCTAATATATACACACACATATATATATTAAACATGAATTAAAACTGTCTGGTGGTCACATCTGCATCTTTTCCCTATTCCAGCGGTGAAGATTAAAAAGCCAATCAAAACCAAGTTCCGGATGCCGGTCTTTAACTGGGTGGCTCTGAAACCTAATCAGATCAATGGGACAGTCTTTAACGAGATTGACGATGAAAGGATTCTGGAGGTAATGAGTCATCTGAAAAGTCTCTCACAACCATACCAACATGCACAGATGTGCTTAAATCTTCTTATTATTACATGTCAGGTCATGACTTGGCCATGTAAACCTAAATTAGCATGATACTACAGGGGTGGACAAATGATTCAATAGCTAGCACTGGATAAGGTTGGCCAGAAACCTTTTAATGACTAGGTTGAGAAAATGGTAGATTTTCTCACAAAGCAGATCACACAATTATATGAATTCCTATGTAGAGAACAACTCAACCATAGTCACGAGCGTCTGAGGGAACACATTGTGTTTGCATCCGTAACCTTCAGCAAGTTAGCAGTGTTTGGCTATGAACTGTGAGGGTTTTCTTCAAATTTCGCCAGGAATGTTAACGGGCCTCATTTAGTAAAGGTGTGTGTGTAAATGTTTCCGTAGAGCTACCAAAAAAAAACAAAAAAAAAACACGATGACTAAACGGTGAAAGAGTGCATCCTAAGTGAGAAATCTGCTAAATCTTACATTTTCATTGAGTTCTTGTGTGCAGTGGAAATAAATAAGCGATTTAATCCCGACGGCATAACCTGTTGTGCAGTAACTCCTCGCCGATTATAAGATTTGAAGTGTATCAATCAAGAGTCCAATTAGACTCCTTTTGTAAATTTATGCAGGATAATTCAGGAACTGAACTAACTAGATTTCTTGTGTAAATGCTCCTGCAAATAATTTATGAATAAATTCTAGCATTTCTCATAATGCTTACCCTTGTGATGACCGTATGTTGTGCTGGTATATGGTGGCTTTACACTGTACTCTATTTTGCTCAGTTTTGTCAGTGTTTCCACATAACCGTGTTTTCCTGATTCTGAAAAGATCTCATGTCACCTGTGAACACTATTTATACTGTCTAGTAAATGCCGATATGTGTAATGCAGCAGGAGGTGGGATTCAGAGCTAGAAGTATAGCAGTAACAGTACGTTAAGTTTAAACATACTGTCGCTACGTGCTCAATAAAAAACCTTGGTTTTTGCGAAAGTCAGTGAGCCGGGTTTGTTTTTTTCCTCAGGTTGTTGAACAAAAGCAATGATGGTTGTTCCACCGGGCATGTGTTAATTAAAAAATAGTAAATAAAAAAAATTTTAAAAAACGGAATAGCCCAGTCATAAAGAATTGTATTATATGGGATATATCATGCTTCCATTTGTCTGTAATTGGCAGGACCTGAATGTGGATGAGTTTGAGGAGATGTTTAAGACTAAAGCCCAGGGTCCTTCAGTGGATATGACCATGAGCAAGCAGAAGGCTCCACAGAAGGGTCCCAGTAAAGTGTCACTACTGGAGGCCAACAGAGCCAAGAACCTGGCCATCACTCTACGCAAAGCAGGAAAGAGCCCTGAGGAGATCTGCAAAGCAATTCAGTCGTGCGTATACAGCTTTGCACTGCAGTACACTTCTCCCTAGGGTATTGACTACAGTTTAAATATTTCAAAGATGTAAAATGATAGTAAGGTCATTACGGTCATTATTATGCGGAACAAGAATGATCTACCAAAATAGCCTGAAGTGTAATATATCTCAAGATGGTAAGTATTTGGATTTCTTTCGGTGATCACAGTTTTGCAGATCAGCAATCATTACCGATGCAAAATCTTTACATTCTCGTAACATTTTCGCTGGGCTGATTCGGTTTGGTCGGAATAACCCCTTCCCGTTCGTTGTCTCTCAGGTTCGACCTGCGCACCGTGCCTGTGGACTTTGCAGAGTGTCTGATGCGCTTTATGCCCACCGAAGCAGAGGTGAAGACGCTGCGGCAGTACGAGAGGGAGCGACGGCCCTTGGCGGAACTGACGGACGAAGATCGGTTCATGATGACGTTCAGCAAGATCGAACGGCTGCCTCAGAGGATGACGATCATGGCCTTCATGGGCAACTTTAGCGACAGTCTGCAGATGCTCACACCGGTGAGAAGAATTGGCGTGATAGAGGCAGAGATAGAGTGTGGTAATTATGTTATGCATAGATGGAGTGGACAGAAGAAGGGATGCAGGGTGGGGCAGAGGATGTAGAAACAGGAAACAATGATTAAAATGAACATGGATATTACAGTATTCTTCTTGTGAGTTTCCTCCAGGTTCTCCAGTTTCTTCACACCTCCCACAAACATGGATTGGCTACTCTAAATTGCCCCTAGGTATGAGTGTGTGTGTGTGTGTGTGTGTCTGGTGCCCTGAGATGAACTAGCATCCCATCCAGGGTGAGTTCACCCACCTCAAGTGTTCCTGGGATAGGCTCCGGATCCACCGCAACTCTGAGCAATAAAAAGCGGTTACTGAGGATGAATGAATGGGTAATAATGGTAAATGGAGTTAGATGGAAGGTGGAGGGATGCATTGAGAAGATGTTAGATTAGAAAAAAAGCATTGGGTAGAAATGAATGAAACCGTTAGTGGCTTGGGAAATGCACATCATTCAGACAGTACATTGGAATTCATAGAAACAATCAGTAAACACCCAAGGGTACATTGTAACTTGATGAAGAAATGTATGGAGGATGTGCTAGAGGACAGGATATAGGGTGGGTTAAACAGGGAGATGGGAAAAGAGACTGTGTAAATGGTATCAAATATAAAATGCATAGATCCAGTGATTAAATGCAACACTGTAATCTTGATATGGGTAAATGGAATGATGGATAGAGTTACAGGTGGAGGGTGGAATAGAAGGAATGTAAAGCATGTACATGAAGGAGAAGATGATGGATAGATGAAAAGAAATGTATCCTTATGTAAAACTACAATGGATATGGACATTTATATCTACATCTTTTTGTTTCTAGCAACTTCATGCGATCATCGCTGCATCTGTGTCCATTAAATCCTCCCAGAAGTTGAAGAAAATCCTTGAAGTGAGTCGCACACTTTATACAGAGCAGCACTTAGAGTTTCCACAATTCCCTGTCTCACTCTACACAATGTTTTATCTCCGATTTATCAGATCATTTTGGCGCTGGGGAACTACATGAACAGCAGTAAGAGAGGAGCTGTATATGGCTTCAAGCTTCAAAGTTTAGATCTGGTGAGTCTGCAGTCCCCCGCTACTTCGGTTTTTAGAGTGCTTTCACATACGCCGCAATTAATCCATTTGAATCAGCTCGGGTGCGTTTTCCTATTTGGCACGGATCGTTTTGAACAAGGCAAAAACAACTGGTCCGAGAGCGATTCGACTCCGAGTCGACTCAACTGCAGGAAGTGAATCAAAGGATTCATTGTAAATGTGAGCTGCTAAACTGAACTAAACTAAAGTCACGTGAGCCACTAAACTAAAGTAAAGATGGGCGACATGTCAAAAAGCAAATCATATCCCCATAGATCACGAATTTTTATGTTTGCCAACAAACTGCCGGAAAAGTAGTTGTGTTGCATTTAAAAGTAAACCATAAAACATTCATTTCATATCTACAAAAATAAGTTAACACTGAAAAGAAGGGGGGATAAAACTGTGACGTTTTACAATTTTAAACATTCAAAACAGTAGAAACCTTTCACATCAGATCTGTTTTCAGAGATTGTAATTGTTAAAACATACACATAAAAAAGTTACCTATGATATCTCATGAAAGTGTATTGTTACATAAATTACCATTACTATGAGGTACAAACTGAGCCAGAGCACAAATGCAGTGTGTTGTGGATGATTACACTATAATAACAGAATAACAATGCTAGGTCTGATAAATAATGTTTTATATGTGTAATTGTCTAGTAAAGTACTTATTCATATAATCGTCTAGTAATTTATTGAGCGCTGACTCCATGTTTCTGTACACACTTGGCAAAACTTTATTGACCTTTTCCCGTCATTGTACTTCTGACCAATGAGTAAAACTATTTGAGTACATTTTCAGTGCTACAACCTTACAGCCAATATGTTCTTTGTGAAACTAAACAGACAAAACAAAATGAAAAATTTCGCTCTGGTACGGACTCCGAGGTGTGAAATCACTTATATAAGCAAGCATGTCAAGCATTCTCACTGTGGTTAAATCTGAATCTTTTTTTTTTTTTTTTTTTTTTTTTAATAATCGCAGCTGCTGGAGACTAAGTCCACAGACAGGAAGCAGACTCTTCTGCACTACATCGCCAATGTCGTGAGGGAGAAATACGCCGCTGTGTGCATGTTCTACAATGAACTTCATTATGTAGAGAAAGCTGCTGCTGGTAAGTCTCTTTATTATCACAAAAATGTGTTTGTAGCAATGAAAAGATAGAGATGGATATAGATGGATCTGTATTTATATTTGGTGCTTTGATTTAAGCGCTTACTTCCATGGCTGGGAGTATTGGCAGTTTTAAGCTTTTGGCCTACTCATACATAATAGAGGACCAAATCTCCTCTGTTGCACCACACTTTAAACAGTTCAACAGAATTTTTCATTTTAACTCTTTTTAGATTTTTAGAGACTGTAAATGCAAATAAATCATTTTGATAACTGTGGGAGTGTCACGATCTCCCCTTTAGACTTTGAGTGCCCGAGGGCGTGCGCGTGCACGAGCCGAGGGCGTGCGCGTGCACGAGCCAGGTGCGCGAGTGCTCGTTAAACAGAAAGGTGATACAGGTGCAGGTGGTCATGTGGCGTTGATGTAGTACGGTGCAGTGGCTGCTGGGAAATGAAGTCCAGAGTTCAGCTTTGTGATTGGTTTAAGTAAAAGTTAGGCAAGCTTAACCCAAAATAAGCAGTTCGTACAAAATTATATTTTGTACAAGCATTTTGTGTACACAGAATAACCAGCATTAAACTAATTAGAAATTATTAGAGATCTTAATCCTTAAAAAATACATATTTTGGATATACAATTTTGATATAATTTATTCACTATAATAAAAGAATTGTAACTTATTGTTGATATGTACATTTTCTTTTTGGGTTTAATTGTAGCTTTTTTTTTTTCTTCTCTATAATAAAATAGTGAAACACTTATATTTCACATAATTGATTGAATAATCTAACGCTTACAGTTTATCGGCTCTCGTCAAATGCGCAAGGCTGTAATCAGGTACCAGTATGAGTATATAGTCTGATATTGAGCTGTACAATTAGCGGTTAATCATTAGTGGTCCTTCGTAACACACTTGTGAACGTTTCATAAAACTTTTATAAAGCAATGCTGGATGCTTATGTGGGGGAAAACATGGAAGAGGTCTCACTTATTATTACTAACAAATTCCTAAACCCCTCGGAATCATCTGACCGTGATCGTCACTTTAGTTTGAGGACATGAAAACGCGTGAGCTTCTTAAGTAGGTGAATTTGTGCTGGAATGGTGCTTCATTATAGTTTTCATTACAAATGGAAATGGACAACCTTTAGTTGAGCAGCATCTACATCCAAGCTCCTATGTGAAGTAGATGAATATGTACGGTAATATAACAGGTAGCGACTTCAACACCATTCAACACTAATGCATGTCTTGTTAGTAAACAGAAACCAATACCTTGTAAGACATATATAAAATTGAAAGAGAAACTAATACCTTGTAAAAACACATGTAAAAGACCTTATGTAATTATTCTAGCAGTGCTTCATAAAAAAAATAAAAAAAAATGTGTTTAAGATTTAAAGTAGGTCCCATTCAAATGAAGTTGATCTAATTATCATATTGAATATTGCACCTCTCTGTTTGTCATTTCTGAATTTTTAGTCTCTCTGGAGAATGTTCTTCTGGACGTGAGGGAGCTGCAGAGGGGGATGGATCTGACTCGCCGTGAATACAGCATGCACGGGCACAACTCGCTGCTCAAGGACTTTATCCACCACAACGAGACCAGGCTGAAAAAACTACAGGATGATGCTAGAATCTCACAGGTACAGAAAAACTTTGAACTTTGTGAATTGTTTGGTGCAGACTGAGCTGGACAAGACATTTTGAACCGTGCATTATATCTATAACTACGCCTCTGTTTTCCAGGCAAAATTTTGTGATGGTAAAACAGACACTTACAGTAGGAAATGATAGACAATGGGAATTAGAAACCACATGACTTGGGAAACTAAGGAAACTAGGAGATCGATGAAGGTGTTGGTAACCGCACATGCACACTTAAAGAATTATAATAGAAGTGAATGTAAATGCACTAGATCGGTGGTTCTCAACCCTGAGGGGGCGTGGAGAGATCGGAAGGGGATTCACAAACATTGCATCATTTGGATCCTCTGTGTATTTTATTGCTTTTCAAATAGGATGTGCATAAATTGAAAAACTCTGTTTTCTCTCTCCTTAAGTATTTTGTTTTTGCTGGGGAGAGGCGGAGCTTAGTCTGCCTTTTATGTAGCCGTCAGTGCAGACCAGCGTTTCCAACATCCCTTTAGCGACTTTTTTTTTGCTCCTAGCGGCTTTTAGGACAAACCTTAGCGACTTTACAGATGTCGGCAGTACCGTCCTGCAAGCGCGAGGTCTTGCTTTCCCGCTGCACTCTCACCTCTCTCTGCGTCTGCTCTGTACAGTGAGGGGCCGAGAGCCGGAGATTTAACAACGTCGTGGATAACGAGACGCGCCCTTCCTCCCCATTTACATCATTCTTATGCGAATGTTTTTAGAACGCAAGACGAATGGAGTGGAACATGTTTTACATGTAAAATAGTCCACGTTATTACAGCCTAGTTCTCTTGTTCAAAGTAGTTCTAGTGTTCAGAAACATTTTTGATCATTCATGTTGCGTTATATAGTTTTATAAAAGTAATTTTTTTTTAAAAAATCACAAGTTATGAAAAGTAATTTAAAAAGTACAAAAACACAAAAGGAAAAAAAATTATGCATCTATCTATTTATATGTATATATGTATGTGTGTGGTCTCTATATCTGGTCTATATCTGGTCTCCTCCGGTGGTGGTGGGGGGGGGTCATGCCACATGATAGGGAAGTCTTATGGGGGCTTTAGTTGCAAAAGGTTGAGAACCTCTGCAGTAGATAATCAGAGGTCATTAAGGAATAAAACTCCAAGCTTTTTAAAAAATAAAACATGAAAGGGGTTGCTGTTATAGGAAAATAATCAACGTTTTGGTGTGAGGCAACATCGAAGATCATTATTTTCCTATAACTGAACATCGCACAACTGTTTTATTCCGCACAGCAATATTCCAACTATTACAATTTTGTATATATTAAAGAATTCCAGGTCATAATTTTTATACATTTATAGTTACATTTAATGTTGCGGAATGTCCGAAACAAGTTCATATCATCTCTTAGGTTATGAGAAATATAAACAGACAAATAAGAAATGCAGTTTGTTACAGAGAAAGCACAAGCACGAGCTCCTCCATCCTGAAGCTTTACATCTGACTGTTACAAAGTGTTGGGACTGGGCCTGTATGTTTTTTCTTAGTTAAATAACATGCCATTTTTAATCTGTTTATAATTAGACATTAGATTATGTGGAGCGTCCTCCATACAAGTCCTTCTAAACTAATTAAGATAACACCTTCTGACCATTCAGAATTTTAAAATGTTGTGGTATAACAGGAGGATATGTGACAGTCAGTTGATATCATGTGTGTTCATACAGGACGCTTTTGACGAAGCTGTGAAGTATTTCGGCGAAAGCCCCAAAACCATGCCCCCCTCCGTCTTCTTCCCAGTGTTTGTACGCTTTGTCAAGGCCTACAGGGTGAGTCTAGTTTTTTTTTTTCCCCATCTGATCTCTCGAACGATAATGTGGCATAATCATAATCCTAAAGTTTCAGTCGGTTTTGGTGTTATGTTTATGTTAATCAGCACCATTTTTTAAATTTTTTTTATTTATTTTTTTTAAAGGATGATTGGAAGTTAATATTATGTTTTAAAATCAGCAGGTTGTCGTCCTGGAAATACAAAGTGATCTGGTACACTACAGAAGTCAAACAAAAGAATTAAGCTGCATAAATAATCGCTTTATTTTAACATATCAGCGCTGTATATTTCAAATCGGGGTGCCTGGAGATTCCCACTCCCACTAATCTGATCTCATCTAAAGTCGCCATCATCAGAATGAATTCACACCCACCTCTGCATCATAGTCTGCTTATCTCTTCTTCCTCAGCAAGCAGATGAAGAGAATGAGCAGAAGAAAAAGCAGGAGCAGCTGATGATGGAGAAGCTTTTGGAGCAGGAGGCCATGATGGAGGAGCAGGAGGATCAGCAGGTAAGTTTGGGTTGACAATCAGCATCAAGCATCCAGTCATGCAGACGTTAGAGTAAAGTAATAAACTTAAAGGACTTAAAAATTTCCTCTACACGATACTCATATTTATAAACCTTCATTCATTCATTCATTTATTTTAAAATGCCCCGCTGTATATCGGTCTTAATTATTCATAACAGTGTAAACAACTACGGAAAACACCTGCACTGTATACTTGTAACGCGATTTACGTATTTTTTTTTTTTTTCTTTCCCACACACTAGTCTCCATCTCATAAAGGCAAGCGGCAGCAGCAGGAGCTGATAGCCGAGCTAAGGAAGAGGCAGGGCAAGGACAGCCGCCATGTCTACGAGGGCAAAGACGGCGCCATCGAAGACATAATTACAGGTGCGGCCCTAGCACAGATTAAGGTGTGGAGTCAAAGGATAAAAGAATATGCCGTTGGGAGCAGTGTACATAGACCTCACAGGCATCGTGATTATCAAGATTATATCCAAATAGCGGTTATGTGTGTGGAAATGCAGGTGTAAACAAAAGATTTTTGAATTACATCATAAGAAGGTCTAAGAAGCAGTTTAGCCAGATATTATACAAAATGCAGGGTTAAGTGTGAATGCCATCTAGACCTACAATCCTTAAAGCATTAATACAGCAATCGACCAGAATAAGACCACATAAAGGAAGGAAACCCTAAAATTAATATCAGGAGTCGATAACCGGAGAAATATCAGGAAAATGTAAATGGTTTAGAAAGGAAGATGCCACTGGTTCTTTCTCCCAGGGATCTGAAATGGCACGGTACATTTTATAAGATGGGTCATTAGAGCAAATGAAGAAATCAGCAGATTCTGAGAATGTAGGGAGAAAATCCAAGTTATGAATAAACTCAGGTCTTTGAGACATAAATTCCATCAAGTTCATTCACATGTTACACATCACATCCTGTGTAATGGGACTTTTGTGGCAAATGTGAACATGTTTATCCGGTAAAATGCTGATTAAAGTCTTTAAGCTTACCAGTACCAGTAAGTAACATTACCTGTATGCATATTCCAAAAAATGTCCTGGGTTTTAAGCGTAAAAGAGGCTAAATGAAGTCACAATAAATCAACTTGATCTCTGTGGCGTATTGATGAGGATATTTTTATTTTTTTTTGCAGTTTTGAAAACCCTTTTTGTCTTTGACTAAAGGGTTTCTCCAAGCCACATTTGACAACCAAAACCTCTCCCAGTACATTACATCACGTCTTCCATGACCTCCATGTCCACCTTACAGTGATCATGGGAAGAAAAAAAAAAAAAAAAAAGCATATTACTGTCAGCTCACAGCATTCAACTACTCCAGTTTTCGAAACATACGATGAGTGATATTCTGAAGCAGATCGTATGGACAAGGAAGCACGTGTTTATTCCCCCGATTCAAACTGAAAACAGTTCTTCAGCTGAAAACAAAACAGAACCACTTAGAATAGTCTTCTTTATAGTCGTGATCTAATCGTTAATGGATAAGCATTAAAAGGTAACTGTTGTGGCCATCCGGTCACGTTCGGTTAGCTTGCTTATCAGGGGATTTATAAGCAACGATTTTATGTAGCTGGACCTTTTCAAATTTTAGATGAATACAACTGGTTTAAACAAGAGGAGCAACAGAAAATCATTCACCCTATCGCCAGGATATCGTGAGTTCGTATCCCAAAGACGCCACAGCCATGCTTAGCCAGGAACCAAGGGAGCAAAACTGGGTGGGAGGGACAGCATGCACTCTCTTCCCTGTCAGTCAGAGTGACACTAGCCATTCGCAGGCTTCTATGAGCTCATGTATGAGGAAGATAGTAGATAATGCTTTCCTCTGAAAGCGTGTTACACTGCGCTGTGATGCAGCATGAGCAGAAGTTCAGAAAGATCCAATCAGCTGGCTTCGTGTGCCTCAGAGGAGGTGAATGTTAGCCTTCAGCCTGCCTGAATGGTAGGTGTTGGTAGTATGATGGGGAGAGCTGGTGGGTGGGAATTGGAGGGTGACCCACTAGAGGAGAAAATGTGTGTGTAAATGCATGTTGTTAAAATATTATCAGGATTCAGTTCAGATACAAGATACAGGAAATGACCAAGTACAGTGCTGTGAAAAAGTATTTCACTGATTTCGCCTGTTTTGGTGTAGATCTTGTTCTAAATCGTTTGAGAAATGAAACAAAATCGAAGATAAAAACAAAGGCGGCCTGAGTAAACACAAAATACAGTTTTTAAATGATAATGTGATTTATTAAAGCAAAAAAAGTGATCCAGTACCAACTGGGAATGTGTGAAAATGTATTTGCCCCCGTAGTTACTAATTCGCCAAATCTATTGAACTGTATTCATAACGGGGTTCAGCTGGACGAGACACAGCCGGGCCTGATTACTGCAAACCCTGTTCGATCAAATCGACACGCAAATAGAACTTTTTCAACAGCATGAAGTTGGTTAAAAGGTCTTACCCAGTAACACACTATGACAAAGTTGAAAGAAATTCCAGAAATGATGAGGAAGAAGGTGATTGAAATACATCAGTCTGGGAAGGGTGACAAAGCTATTTGAAAGGCTCGAGACTCCAAAGAACCCACAGTGAGAGCCACAGCAAACTGCTCATCCAGGAAATCAAAAGACCCAAGGACAACATCAAAGGAACTGCAGGTCTCTCTTGCATCAATAAAGGTCACTGTTCATGACTCCACTATCAGAAAGACACTGGGTAAAAAATGGCATCCATGGAAGAGTGGCGAGGTGAAAACCACTGCTAACCCAGAAGAACATTTAAGGCTCATCTGAATTTGGTCAAGACACACCTTGATGATCCTCAAACCTTTCGGGTGAATGTTGATTAGTCGAAAGTGGAACTGTTTGGAAGACGGGTCCCTTTACATCTGGCGTAAAGCAAACACACAAATCCACAAAAAGAACGTCATACCTACGGTCAAGCATGGTGGTGGAAGTGTGATGGTGTGGGGATGCTTTGCTGATTCAAGACCTGGGCAACTTAATAATTGAAAAAAAAACATTAATTCTGCTCTCTACCAGAAAATGTAAAAGGAGAATGTCCAGGCTTCAGTCTGTAAGTTGAAACTTAAGCGCAACTGGATTGCCTGTATGACAGTGATCCAAAGCATAAGAGTAAGTCCTAGTCCTAGAAGTAAGCGCGAGTCTGATCTCCAGTTATCAGAAGTGTTTGGTTGCAGTTATTGCTGCTGAAGGTGGCACAACCAGAGTCTAAGTTTAAGAGGGCAATTCATTTTTCACATGGGTGATAGGTGTTGGATAACTTTTTTTGCTTCCAATAATAAAACTGCATTATGTGTTTATTCAGGTTGCCTTGGTTTTATGTTGTATTTCGTTTGACGATCTAAAACTATTTTGTATGAGATGTACACAAAAACAGAAGAATTCACCGCACTGTACAAATAGAATCATTGTTGGTGCACACGGTCTGTAAAATCTTAATTTGGCAAACCGCACGGAGTTGACAGGTGCTTGCAAAGCAGCTTGGGAATATGCACAGATCCTTGAGCATCAGACTTACACTGTATGGAAACTCCCCAGTTTTTTCTATCAGTTGAGTCTCATTCAAAACAATTCCATCTAGTTTTTGGGACACATCTAAAAACATTCCTAGTTTTCCTGTGTTGTGATTGGATGTTGTTTTGCCACAGTGCTGAAGACCGTCCCCTTTACCGCACGATCAGCCAAGCGCGGCTCACGCTTCTTCTGTGACCCCACCCACTCCGAGGACTTCCATTACTAAATTAAATTCTCTCCCTCAGAAAGGTGGCTTTTCTCTCTCTCACCCATCTGACTCTCATTTTGTCCATGCCTCTTCATATCTGTCTCTTTCTTTTGTTTGGGTTTTATTTTTATTTATTTTATTTTTTTTTATACACATTCTGCATTATTTTGAGCATGATGTCTACAGGTTCATATTCCTGCATGAATCCTATCTTCTGTTCATGACATTTCATCCATGACACGCATGCATGAATGCCAGTTGTTGAATTGCAACAACAAATGTGTCCCCTGGGGTCACGTCCAACATCTGAGTCAATAACCGAGAACTGTTTGGATGTGATTATTTATCAAAAGCAAGACCGAATTTATAAATTCAGGTCCAGATACTTATTACTGATCGGTGAAGTCACTGAAGATTGTTATTGGAGATGTTATTGAAGATCTAGCACCGTTCGAAAAATCTGACCTGACAAAATAGCATCGGGTTGCATTACTGACGAAATAAAAACAGTTCTGGGTGACGGACTCAGACGTCTGGACGCTGTGATCTAGTCCAGGTTGTAGATATTTAAAGCTAACTGTCGCTGTGTTGCCCGTGCAGACCTGCGCAGTCACCCTTTCCGCCGGGCCGATGCCGTCAGAAGGAGTGGGAGGAATAACTTTGACAGACAGAGCCTTCATCTGCTCCGAGTGGCCACCATCTGCTGAGAAGGCGGGTCCCGACCAACTATTACAGAAAAAAGAAAGAGTTGGTCACTGTGTTGCACCTCTCACTGGTTCCAAAATTTTTAGAAAAGTAGGAGCTGAAAAAAAAAAAAAAAAGTCTTTTTATTTCTTATTAATTGCACTTGGAACTGATTTCACATGCAATGCACAGAAGACGACTGGAAGTGAGTAGTCTTTATCCAGTGCACTCTGCAAGTGGAAGTGGCTCTAGGAACAGCTTTTTTAGAGACTGTGGCAAACAGAGGACGGAAAGAAAGTGACCACGTGTGGGCGATCCACACACGCTTGACTACTGTGGTGTTCGAACTATCCTATTAGCAGTGTTTGTCTGATTTAGGACGCAACCGATGACGCACTTTGCTTTTTTTAATATTCCGCTGACGTAATGAACGTTCTTGCAAAGAGAACTGGGTGGAGCTTTAAGAGAGACAGTTGAGAGGGAAGACAGACAACTGGTGCTATGGAGGACAGTCTCCTTCACTGGTGCTATGGAGGACAATCTCCTTCTTACCAACGATTCACAAAGCTCAGTGTAATCCATGAAGCTCGGTGTATAAATGTATGTCAGCACACACTACTTCTCCTGCTTGGCTTCTCTCGTGATGTTCGTGAACTGTGGAAAGGACTTTTTACTGTCTTCTTTTTAAAGGAAAAACACTGCATTGGGTACAAAAAAAAAAATGGATCCTTTTTTAAATATACAGATATTTTGCTACAAAAAGTGAACCCCTTATTTTTTACATCGACCATCCATTGTGATATTGTACATATTGTCGAAACGATTCGCTCCCTCTGATGTCAGTTTTAATGTTATGTCACAGTGTATCGCAGTATTATTTAGATCAGTGGTGAAACAAGTGAACCTGGTCACTCTGTGCTAAATATCTCTCTCATCACACGTAATGGTAATGGTAATAGTCTGTGGTTGCACATTACACTCAAAAAGCTTGGGCGGATGTTAGGATGTTAGTGGCAAATATAGCATTCCTTGGTTTACACTGTTCAAACTGGAATCAATGGAAAATAAAGCAACAACACCAGAACCGTACCATGTCGCTCTTGTGTTTTCAGTGAGATGAGTCTGTCTTAGATTTCCTCTCTAATGTACTTACACACTTACATTTATCCACTAAGCAGATGTCTTCATTACAAATAAAACAAAATCGAATCCGAGCATTGAGCTGTGAAAGGAGCTAATGTGATGTGAGAAAAAGAACAAAGAAGGAGAAATTTACTGTAATGCAGTCTGAACTGTACTAATATACACACACACACACACACATAGTGGGGGAAATAAGTACTGAACGCATCAACATTTTTTTTCAGTACATATATTTCCAATGAGGCTATTCACAAGAAATCCGGAAATATAAAGCATTCACAACGTTAAAGCCCATAAATAAAGTGTATGTGTGATAAAGTGGAATGACACGGGAAACAAGTATTGAACACGCTAAGAAAAAGCAGTTCTCCAAGGCAAGGTAAGACAAGGAACCAGCTGAAACCCGTAAGTTGTTATACTCTCTATCTGTGTAAATGAATATCAGCTGGTTTAGTAAATTGATGGTCTATAAAAAGGCTTTTCGTTACCAAGGTGTCACACAAGAAACATCTCATGATGGGTAAAAGCAAAGAGCTCTCCCAAGACCTTCACAAACTTATTGTTGTGAAACATATTGATGGAATCGGATACAGACGTATTTCAAAACTTCTGAATCTTCCAGTAAGCACCATTGGGGTCATTATCTACAAGTGGAAGAAACATCACTCCGTCATCAACCGGCCACGCACAGGAGCTCCTCGTGAGATTTCTGACCAGGGAATCAGAAGAATAGTCAGAAGAGTAGCCCAAGAGACAAGCACCACTCGGAAAGAGCTCCAGAAACACTTGGAGGCAGCAGGTGCCATCGTCACTGAGAAAACAATAGGCAATGCACTCCACTGCTCACGCTCAGCCCACAGACTCCATTACTAAAGAAAAGGCATGTTGAAGCTTGTTTAAAGTTTGCTACAACTCATTTGGACAAGCCTGTGAAATACTGGGAGAGTGTAGTCTGGTCAGACGAGAGCAAAATTGAACTTTTTGGCTGTCATACTACACACCATGTTTGGAGAAGAAATGGCACTGCACATCACCCTGAAAACACTACACTAACAGTGAAGTGTGGAGGTGGAAGCATCATGGTGTTCGGCTGTTTTTCATCGCATGATACTGACAGACTTTATATAATTGAAGGAACGATGAATGGAGCCCTTTACTGGGAGATTCTTGGGAGGAATCTGCTGCCATCCACCAGGATGATGAAGATGAGACGTGGGTGGACTTCCAGCAGGACAACGATCCAAAGCATACAGCAAAGGAAACTCTCAATTGGTTTCAGAGAAAAATCCAGGTGTTAGAACGTCCCAGTCCATCACCTGACTCGAATCCAATTGAACAAGATTTAAAGACAATATGTTTAGAAGAACGGGACAAAATCACAACTGAATACGTGCAGCCCCACCCTGTTCTCAGGCTGCAGTCAGGTCTACATGCAGCATCTGGGTATTTATATCTATGCACGAGACCATCAGAAATTTTGAATGAAAAACTTTTTTGTAAATTCTGTTACAGTTGCTGGTTTGGTGAAAAAAGCTCATTTTTGTCAGAATCGTATTACTTATAAATAAATACACGCTTGACAATATAGGAAGGTCATAGAGTGTAATTAAAGTATAGAAGACAGTAACAAAAAAAAAAAAAGGTTTTGCTCGTCAACATGTTAGGACACTAAAAAATATTTTTAAAAAGAAAGTTAATGGAGAGACTTCACCAAACAAATAATAAACCGTCGTCTACTGGTAAATATAAGTAAAACTTTTATGAGGCTGTACCGTGCTATCTAAAAACATGCTATACTGCAACTTTGAGCTCATTAAATCGTAACGTTATAGATCAAATTGCTGTTTTAAAAAGCAGTAACGGGTTTTAACCAGCAGATGGCAGCAGTGTAATGACATGAGAAATCACAAAAAGAGTCCTGGTAATGTTTTATGAAAAGGACATCCATCCATCCATCCTTTATACTGCTTATCCTTCAGGGGAACCTGGAGCCTATCTCAGGGTGCATGGGGCACAAGGCGGGGTACACCCTGGACATGGTGCCAGTCTATTACAGGGCACAATCACACACACACATTCATGTGCTTTGAGCTTCATATTCGAGCTGAGAGGCTTCAGAAAACATGACGTCATTTCCAGTAAGGGTTTTTGCAGTGCATTGTGGGACTTTTTTAGGGAGCGAACATTCCATTGAAGGATTTTGCAATTGAGACAGCCATTAAAATGGCCGCCTTCCGGATCAGTGCCCTGATTACTGACCGAGGGAGCTGACTGAGATACACCCTGAGTATTGCCTAGCCCTTTTGGCAGCCTGGATGTACCATCTACTGTAGATCTTATGTTTCTAACGCTTATGACCACAACTGCTGTTAGCTGCTGTGTTTAAACCAGTTCATACCAGCACCACACACACTAACATACCACTACAATTCAATAGTAGTGGTTCGGGGGTTCGATTCCCACCGTGGCTCTGTGTGTGAGGAGTTTGCATGTTCTCCCCGTGCTGTGGGGTTTTCCTCTGTGTACTTCGGTTTCCTCCCCCAGTCCAAAGACATGCATGGTAGGCTGAAATTGTCCGTAGTGTATGAATGGGTGTGAATGTGTATGCGATGGATTGGCACCCTGTCCAGGGTGTACCCCGCCTTGTGCCCGATGCTCCCTGGGATAGGCTCCAGGTTTCCCCGTGACCCTGAAACGGATTAAGCGGTATAGAAGATGGGTGGATGGATGGAATTCTAATCTGGCTCATTGGTCCTGAAGGCCAGAGCTGCACACATGCTAGCAATGAAAAATATGTTAAAAATGGGAGATGACACCTTCTGTCACTGCAGGCAACATGTGGGAAGATATATGATCACTGCCAGTCCTGCTAAGTGGAGTTTAGCTAATCCATCCATCCATCTTCTATACCGCTTATCCTTCAGGGTCACGGGGAACCTGGAGCCTATCACAGGGAGCATCTGCCACCCTGGACAGGGAGCCAATCCATCACAGGGAAGTTTAGCAAATGTGCTATGAAAATGAACAACTGGTGTTTGCTTTGCTTACAAAGTCTGGATTGCTATAAATCAAATTCAAGAGGGTTCGACAATGGTAATAAAAAAAAAATTAATACAGTGGTTACATCTGAAACAATGCACCAGAGAATTATTGAATATATTGTAAAATAAATAAATTAAAATTACAGAGTCTGCTGAGAAGTGGGTTTTGATCTGTTGTGATCTCAACCCACACACCTCAGGTTCCTATCTCCGTAAGCCGTAAGGTGATAAATCATTTTCACACTTACACCAGGAAGTCAACCAAATTATAGCATGGGAACTAGAGTAGAATAAAAAGATCTATTTCAGTCAAAGTGGTACCAAATATGGTACCAAATAATACCACATATGGGTGATCATTTCTGCTCTATTGTAAAGGTTTTATATGCTCTGGGTTCAGTTTGACGCGTCTGAATCCAAACTGTTGGTCACATTTGCCTTCCTTACTACTGCTCTTAGTGAAATAAATACACCAAGGTCGATGAAATACTTGCTGTTTTTTTAATATATATACTATATATAGTTGCAAATCAGGTTTATTGTCAAAAATGTACAGACTTTCAGAGATTAGACCAGGGGTTCCCAAACTTTTCCAGGGCAAGGCCCCCCAAATGGCATTAACATTTGACCGAGGCCCCCCTTTTGCAAGATGTCTTTAAAACACATTAAAAATACAGACTTCTGAATATATCTCACTTTTTTTAAAAATTATAATTACATCTTTACATTACATTACATTAGGAATTGATTGTGTGTGTGTGTGTGTGTGTGTGTGTGTGTGTGTGTGTGTGTGGTTGTCTGAGAGTAAGAGAAAATCATATATTTATTTATTTTTCACACCAAATTGTTGAGTCCCCCCGGGCGACCACTGGCGGCCTCCAAGGGGGGCCGCGGCCCCCACTTTGAAAACCACTGGATTAGACCAATAAAATGAGACAAATATTTAAATAAATAAAACACAATCATTTTATTGAAAAATCATATATTCGTATATCATCATATAACTATGCACACCCCTATTCAGAAAGAGTATGGCAGTCACAGTAATACTCCTTATTCATTGCTCTTTCAAACAATCGAAGGGGGGGGGGGGGGGGGGGGGGGACAGTTGTATTTTTAAAAATAAATAATTAAATAAGTCTAATCTTCACAAGTCTTACGAAACAGGATCAAACATGTCTAAATGCTCTTCTGCAACGTTTTCACGCTGAATCATTCCTCAATCGCACGGAAAGGTTTGTACGCAGGTTTAAGCCTCGGGTTTGATTGACAGTCATTTCATCCAATCATTTGCGTGAGGCGCGGCAACGTGCGATTTGGATTAGACAAATATGGGAGTGGGCGGGACCCATCACGGATGCGGAAGCCTAAACCGCGATGTTTTGAAAGCAGCGAAAGTTTTGAATCTTTTTCGACCGTTCACAGCAGTCATATGGACTATTCGCGTTATTGTGCTAGTTTTAGACAGTTGTTACTAAAGCACCACTTTTCCGCAAGATTAACTTTGTAAGACGTGAGCATAGTAAACGAGCTAGCTAGAAGGCTAGTGGTGACCATTTGTAGCCAGAGTGTTCGAAACTTTCGACGGGAAGCGGCCATGTCGTTGAGTTTCCGGTCGCTGGACACGTTTTCAGGGGATGAAGATGAGGATAATGATATGAATGATGCTACACATCAAGCCAGTTTGAACACGACTTCAGAGGAAAGCAGTTGGAGCCACGTTAAGTCTCGGTATCACCGCTTCAGGTCTCCGGTGCAGAGATACTGGAGAAGCCATTGGCCAGCCCGGATCTGCTCCGTGCTGTGCTGTTTGGTCGTTGTTTCATTTATTGCTATACTCTCTTCCTTCCTTTATATCATCCTCAAAGGTAAGGCCTCATAAATCATATCGCTTTTGCTGCTTTATCAACACACACACACACACACGCAGAGTGCAACAGGTCGTTTACATTACTGTACATTGTAGGACTTGTCTAGTATATCGTTATCACGATATTGTCCTTTGCAACGGTTGATATCGATATCAACTATTCACCGACGTGTTTGTTACATCGCATGGCATCATAATATCTAGAAATATAGTATGTTTTCTGTTATGGAACTATTGTTAAGTATCACGTCCTTTATTTGACTTCATTACTACTTGTAATTTCCACTTAATATCGCTTTATTTAGACTTAATGTCTTGTTAATTTGAGTTATCTCATTACCTTGACATGTCCTTGATTTGGCGTAATGAGTAAAACCGGACAATCTAATTAGAGTAATTTATTGCCTGTTTAGCTTAGAATTTTTATTCTGGATGTTGTTTCCCGAATGGTAAGTACACCAGATGATGCTTTCAAGTGCACTTATTATGGTTTATCAAGTATTACCTTTCATGTCGTGTGTGTGTGTGTGTGTATAGAGCTGTTTGTGAATGTAAAAAATCTGCAAAGTTTCATAAAATCGAAGTGCACGACAAACGGAGTTATGGACTCCCAAAAGAAGGAACCGATTCTGAACAGCTGAAACGAGTCGTTAGTGATTCCAGATTCACTTCCTGTACTAACTTTGGTAGGTTTGTAACAAAAAGCCCCGCCTCTGGTCTACATCGGCTGCTCGCTGACGGCGGTAGACCAATCGCAACAGACTGGGACATCTGACCAATCAGAGCGGAGTATGTTCTCCGAAAGGAGTTTATAATGAATCCTTTCGAACGGATCATTTAATGAGTCGTTTGTGACCCTTGTGGGGGGGCAAGGTAAGCAACATCTAGCTTACTGTCTGGGAAACAGCTTAAGAAGTAGGAGTTATTAAGCTAATACTGAATAAATTATTCTCATTAATAGATTGTGGGGTGTTAAAATTTAAGTAGAACTAACAAGATATGTCGAATCAATCTTTTTTTTTTACTTGCAAAACTTGCCTAGTTTCTTATTTAAGGCTAGACAAAACAGGTGAATAGGTCGGGGGGGGGTTTCCAAACAATATACATCCCTGTTTATTTTTGCCCTTTGATTACTGCTATTCTTACGTACACTTTTGCACTTGAGTCTTTGTCGAATTTAATATACATTACATACATTTGCATACTTAGTGAAACAAACAAGAACAAGTCTTTTCATGACCGTGTTTCTCTCAGGCCACTTTTCCACTGCACAGTACAGCGCGACTCGATTCAACTCGGCTCGCTTTGCTTTTCTGAGCTTGATTTTCCACTGCAGTTTTGTGCCGCTTCAACGTGGGCGCCAACTTCCACTCACCTTCACGCAGGAATAATGTTGTATTATCGAAGCCCTGTACAAATACACGTGACTTCGATAAACGCCTGGTTGGAAATCGGTAACGAGCGAGATGTAAAAATCTAAGACAGAAAGCTTTGTTGTAATTTTATCTATGATCAGATAAATGATGCATGATTATCAAGTAACAGAATACTACCATACGCAAAGTGTGTATTAAATGGCACACGTTTATTCGGGCACAATACAGAACGAGGAGTCAAGGAGAATCCTTACTCCCTCGGGGCATGGCTCACATTTCGTATCGGCCGGGCTCGCTTGGAACCTCGGCCGAGGCGGTACTAAAAAAAAAGTACCAGGTACTATCCACAGTGGAAACCCCCCAAAATGCAAGGAGAGGAGAGGCGAGCCGTACCGTGCGGTGGAAAAGTGCCGAAAGTGTGGTCCACAAGAGACCCATAGTGGTCTATGAGTAAATGTATTAAAATATCATTTTAAAAACGGTGTTTCTCAAAGTGCACAATCGATTCCAAATATACTTGACCGTTTTGCGACACTGCCTGGTTAGAGACGGCAGTTTATTTAATTTACGTCAAAAACTCTAAGCGTGACTTAAAGAAAATTCTGCTGTTTGCATGTACAGTCAGCCTACTAAATTTCTCCAGTTGTACGTTTATCAGACTGTGAAGATCATGGGTATGTGGCTGAAGACAGACTCAATTAAATGAAAATCAAGTGAAACATTTGACACTACAGGCAAGGTGAAACGCGTTGATGGAAGTGGAGCTAGCATTGCATTGGAGTCCCATGGTTTGCCACCAGATTACAGGAAAAGCTGTGAAACTCGACATGAAGAAAAATCCGGTGCAAAAGTGGAATGAAAATACCATGGAGATTATATAAAATTGCATTGTTTTTTTTTTTTAGACTGGGGATGAGGAGGATCCCAAACCGCATTGTGTTTTGTGCTACGACTCGTTGGTTAACGACGCTATGAAACCAGCTAAACGCTAGACAACGAGACTGACACATGACAAAGAAGGCCTCACAGGTTGTACCTGGGGAAAATGCGAAGGCTACAGAGGCCTCATACAGGATATCACTGTTGATTGCGAAAGCAGGAAAACCTCATTCCATTGGTGAGAATTTAATTAAAGCAGCTGCCAAAGTTATGGCTGATATATTGTTGGAGGAGAAAGCAAGCAGTGAAATTAACAAGGTGCGGGGGAGAATAGCAGCTACGGCTGAAAACATTGAAAATCAGCTGGTGACACGTTTACGCCAAAGCCAGTATTTCTCCCTCCAATTGGACGAGTCCACCGATATTGGGAATGACGCAGATCTGCTCTGTTTTGTACGGTACGTCGATGCTGGCGGAGTGCATGATGAATCTCTTTTTTGCCGTTCACTGCCAACCAACACTACAGGCAAGCAATTTTTGACTCACTTAAGGATTTTATTGTGCAGCATAACCTCGACTGGATAAGATGTGTTGGCATACGCACAGACGGTGCAACTGCGATAACCGCACAGTACAAGGGACTATCTAAGCGACTATCTAAGGGACTATCACAGAGAACAACTAGCTGTGAAAAAAATGCCCGAGTGTCTGAAAACCATACTGGAGGAGTGAAAATGGTTAATAAAATCAAAATCGCTGAAAACGCGTCTTTTTAAAGCGTTATGTGAAGAAATGGGAAGTGAACATACAAAACCCGCTGGCTTTCGCACGGGAAAGCTCTCACCCGTCTATTTGAACTGCGCAATGAGGTCAGGTTATTCCTGCATCAAAGTGACGAACTGTATGACCGAGTCCATGACTAACTATCGCTCATAAAATTGGCATACCTGCCAATTGGCATGCCGCACACGTCAAGACGGGATTGTGGTGTGCCCGTCTCGAACCTCAAGAATTCGATCGTTTCCCAACGCCTACTGATTTTCTCTTCACTGCTCAAAAGGAGCCGGATGGCGATACAGTTGCGGCCTTCAAGGAACATCCCCAAGGCCTTCACTCGCAATTGGGAGGATATTTCCCAGAATTGGATGTAGGCTTTCAGTGGATTAGAAATCCATTTCTGAACAAAAGGCACATCGTACATCTCAGTTCCAAGCTTTCAGCAAGAGAGGTTGACAGCCTTGTGGAAATTTCATCAGATGGAGAGTTGAAGATGACCTTTGGAGTGAAATCTTTGACGGACTTTTGGGTCCACATCCAACCTGAGCATCCTGAGCTGGCTGGCTCTGCTCTGAAACTGTTGATGCCGTTTCCAACCACCTACAACTGTGAAGTTGGATTATTCCATGCGTGTTGGTCTAAAATAAAAGCAGCGATACAAGATCAACGTCGCCACTGATATGAGACTAAAACTCTCCGGTTTTGAACCAGACATTGCCTCACTGATGTCTTGGCAAAAGCAGCTCCATTCTTCCCATTAAGACAGCAACGTAAACAACAAGACATGAGTTTTAAAACTCATTTAACATTAGGCTAATTTGCGACTGTTAAATTGCAGATTGGTTTGGGCGAAACTGGGGGTTAGGGGGTCCGTGAATTTATTATTTTTAATTGGTTCAGTGGTCCTTGGTGTGAAAAAGTTTGAGAGACTGTTTTATGTTAATGAAGTTAAAATATTTATTTCACTTTAAAGACAATGACTTTCATCGAAAGGTTTGTTGGAAAATTGTTTGTTTATTGTTTACTTGAGAAAAGAGCGTATACTGGTTTAAAAGCAATTTTATGTCATTTTCAGCATAATATCTCAACTAGATCCCACAATAAACATTTTGGGAAATTCTTCTGTAATATCTTTCTAGTTAGGGCTCGGAGCAGTAAACGTTCATGAATGCAGGTCATTTAGAAAGAGAGTTTGTTTGTTCTGAATATATAAAAGAAACTGATTTTGAGAAAAATTGTGAAATAGACATTTTTCTGGTTTTGATTACATTTTTTTTTTTTTTAGAGTTGGGTTTATGTGAGTGCACGTTATAGATGCTATATATATTTTTAAAAAATCTGAACGGCACAAAACTTTTATAAGACTGTTTTGTGCGGTTTTGCGATTGCAGGAATTAACGCAAAATCATTCAAACTCTGCAATATTCGGAGGAGCTTCAAAATTACCGCAGATTTGGGCCAAGATGCGTCATGTGACATGGTCACAACGCGCATTCGACCAAAGCCCTCTTCGATGCACGTGCATCGAGCATAAGTACAGCTAAAAGGTCTCCTTTACCAACAAACATCACTTCGTGCAATTGCAATTTTGCCAATTCAAGTAGTTTTACACCAAAAAAAGCACAAAAAATTCATTTTGAAAAGAGCATTTTTGGCCGCAACAATCCCCAAAAAAAAAAAAAAAAAAAAAAAACCCTGTGACATCCTGTACGGACTGATAAGATTACAATGAGAGATGTATACAGTAACAGGGTTGACCTATTGTTGTAATTGAGACTATAATAACTAAGCAGAGGCTTTTCGAATTAAAAGGTGGAGCTAAATGCAGGGCTCAGTAATGAAAGCAGATGCTTATTTAATGTTAGTCATGTCTTTACACTTGTGTGTGAAAAAAAAAATCTGTTGTACTTAGCTATTAAATCTGTAAGAATAAGATAAAAATCTATACTTCCGCACTTTTATGCATCTATGTAGCCAAAATGTTAAAAGAAGTTACCTGTGAATGATCTGATATACAGTGCTGGGGAAAAAATATTGATCTGTTTTTGTGTATCAGATGAAATACAACATAAAACAAAGGAAACCTGAATAAACATGTTATACAGTTTTGAGTTATTTATTTTATTGAAGCAAAAAAGTTATCCAACACCTATCACCCATGTGAAAAATTAATTGCCCCTTTAAACTTAAAATGTGGTTGTGCTACCTTTAGCAGAAATACTGCAACCTAATGCTTATAACTGGAGATCAGTCTTTCTAACTTCTAGGACTTACTCCTATGCTTTGGATCATTGTCTTGTTGCATAATCCAGTTGCGCTTGAGTTTCAACTTATGGACTGAAGACTGGACATTCTCCTTTAGGATTTTCTGGTAGAGAGCAGAATTCATGTTTCCCTCAGTTTTTGCAAGTCGCCCAGACCCTGAAGCAGCAAAGCATCCCCACAACATCACACTTCCACCACCATGACCGTAGGTATGACGTTCTTTTTGTGGAATTTGGTGTTTGGTTTACGCCAGATGTAACGGGACCCCTGTCTTCCAAACAGTTCCACTTTCGACTCATCAGTCCACAGAACATTCTCCCAAAAGGTCTGAGAATCATCAGGGTGTGTTTTGGCAAAATCCAGACAAGCCTTAATGTTCAGGGTTAGCATGACTCTTCCATGGATGCCATCTTTGCCCAGTGTCTTTCTGAAAGTGGAGTCATGAACAGTGACCTTTATTGATGCAAGAGAGGCCTGTAGTTCCTTTGATGTTGTCCTTGGCTCTTTTGTGACTTCCTGGCTGAGTAGCTGCTGTGCTCTTGGAGGCATTTTGGAAGGTCTGCCACTTCTGGGAAGGTTCACTACTGTGCCGGGTTTTTCCATTTGGAGATAATGGTTATCGCTGTGGTTCTTTGGAGTCCCAGAGCCTTTGAAATAGCTTTGTAACCCAGACTGATGTATTTCAATCACCTTCTTCCTCATTAGGCTTGCTGCGATAGTCTGTGTTACCGGTGTTACATGGTGTTCATCCACACACCGAATACATCCCTCGCCCACCGCGGCACTGCCTCCACTGTCGTTTTGCTTTTTTTATAGTAAAAAAAATAATTTAGTTCATTTAGAGAAAAGAGGCTACAAGTAAAAACTGAACGCGTCTGCTCAATTAAACATGAGCCAATTGAGTCAGAGTCGCAGCACAGATCAGCTGGAGTTGGATTTAATTCATCACGTGACAAGGGTGAGGCGAGCTGACTGACGAGAAGATGGCAGAAGATTTGGTTTCAAAGCAAAATGTAAAAGCACCTTTTTGGCAATATATTGGATTTACTCCCCTGAATTGCCGCTAATTTGATCGTGAAATGCACATGGCCATTCATAAGCGATTTATAAGCGATATAAATACGGGTAATACCAGTGTTCTCACGTCAATTAACCGGTGGGAAAATCTCCTCACTGTCACATCCCTATTCCTCCTAATTTCTGGAATTTCTTTCAGTTTTGGCATAGTGTGGTACTGGGTAAGACCTTTCAACCAACTTCATGCTGTTGAAAAAGTTCTATTTGCGTGTCGATTTGATTGAACAGAGTTTGCAGTAATCAGGCCTGGTTGTGTCTAGTCCAGCTGAACCCCATTATGAATGCAGTTTCATAGATTTGGGGAATAATAACTACAGGGGCAAATACATTTTCACACAGGCCCAGTTGGTATCGGATAACTAATTTTTGCTTCAATACACATCATTTAAAAACAGTGTTTTGTGTTTACTAAGGTTGCCTTTGTTTTTAATCATAGATTTTGTTTTAATTTCTCAAACAATTTAGTATGAGATCTACACTGAAAGAGAAGAAATCAGGATGGGGCAAATACTTTTTCACAGCACTTTACTTTAGAAAACGAAGAAGCATGTACACAAAGTTAATTAAAGAAAATGGAAACTATGTATTTGCAGTCATTACTGTAAACATTTGTATTGTATGTAATTGTGGCTTTATTTAATGTGTGTGTGTGTGTGTGTGTGTATCAAAAATTTTTAATTAATACATTTTTTTGGTCCCCAAGATCTTCGGGCAGAGAGAGTTCCCACTGAAGATGGAACAGACGTAAGACTTCTAGGTAGGTCCAAGTCACTTGTTTATGTTTTTTTTTGTTGCTGGATTTTGTTGTTGTGGGTTTTTTTGGGTTGTGTTTTTTTTTTTTTTTTTTTTTTTTTTTTTTTTTTTTTTTTTGGGGGGGAGGGGGGGTTGCAAGCTTTTTACATTTACACTACATTCACAATGTCAAATTATAGTTGAAGTGAACACAGTGGTAGAATAAAGATGCTGATGTGAGGCTGCCCGCGTGCCAAGTCTCAAATCAGAAAGAGGGTGTTATTTATTCGTGTTATTCCCCGCCAATTTTAAAAGTCATGACACTATTGGATTGTGACTGAAAGGCAAGGAGTAGATTTCTTGGACCAATCAAAGAATCTATGTTGTCTAATGTTCCCTGTTTCTACTCTCGCATTTATTTCCTAACTGCTTATTGGTTCTTATGGGGCACGCTTTCGACAGGTCACATTTAAAGAAAATTAAAAACATGATTAAGACCAATACGTGTGCACTTTTGTATGTATTTCCAGGCTTTTGGAGTATGTTGGTTCTCTCATCCTTGGCTGGAGTGTTATGTTGCAGCTTTTCCTGGACTCTAACCTACTTTGACTCATTTGAGCCTGGGATGTTCCCCCCCACACCACTTTCTCCAGCCAGATACAGGTAAATTTAGTCAGCCAAACACCACCATTAACCCAGCCAGTATTTCACAATTAAAACCAAATCTCTTTGAACTCATCTTCACATCTAAATACTGTTTTAACATGTTTTTTTTTTAGGGCTATACTGAATGTGTGATTTCTTGTGCAGACACAGTAGGTGCACAAACAGCAGTGTTCTTGCACCCGTCTATATACTTCTTGTATATCTGGAGGATTAAAAGTAATACGCGCTAGAAGGCAGGCTTTGTTACACTGATGAAACGGCCATGTCCGGCAGGTTTCCGTTTCAACAAGTATTCTGTGGCACATATTTCTTGCTGTGCATCGTGTGGGTTATAGCTACAGTAAATGTATGTTGACTTTATAACAACTATTACAGCAGTTAAAGTTAAAAATCACATAAGTATTATAATATGGTGGCCCCATTGATTCAGGTTCATTTTTGCCGTGAAGATTTTATTTAATTTTTTTTAAATAACAGTACACTTTTATTGAAGTGTACTTGCCCCTTGAGTGAATTGTCTGTGAGGGACTGATGGAGTTAAATGGGACATGATGTGCTTGTTGAGAGTGGAACATTCGGGCCAGCCGTAACTAGGACGGTAACGCATATCGTGATGTTTCCAGTGCCATCATTGTATCATCGTTGATTATGTTTAGTTTCCAGAAGATTTCTCTTCCGTCGCATTGCAATCTCATCCCATAAGAACACGTAGGTCCTGTGATGTCCGTATTAAATGTTGAGAGTAAAGCTCCGTCAGATGGAGGAGCTTCGTGTATGTTAAGCAAGACCTGCTGTTTCCACGCACACCTCAGTTACTTACATGCAGATTTGCCATTTTGGTGTGACTGACGGGGCTTGACATGTAGACCCTCTTGTATCTCGGGTGCTTCTGCCACCCATCCCAAGCGCTTCTACTAGATGAGATTTTCTTTCCGATCTGATGAAGCCACTAAGATTATTACTGTACGTGTCCCGACACTTACTGCTAGATATTTCAAGTGACTGAAATCATGTTGCACCTCCAGTTAATATTCAAACTGACTGCTCAAGTTGATGTTACTCAACTTCTTTAAATCCAGAGCCAAAAAGGGTGCAGTAATTACTCTAGGCATGGACGTTAGCGAGGAGTTGATCGACTCAGTCTGCAGTGTTCTACAGTGCGAGTGTTTTTGTTTAGGCACATTTGCTCGTTTCTTTTAAGTAAAGTTGAATTTGGAGCATGCATGCACACCAGATTTTGTGCCCAATAGCCAACCAGTTTGATGTGGTGATATTTATTTAATAAACAAAGGTCTACGTTGATTAAGAACCTTTTCACAAGACTCTTTTCTCCACCAATCAATCTCTGTGTGTGTGTGTCTCTCTCTCTCTCTCTCTCTCTCTCTCTCTCTCTCTCTCGCTCTGCTTCACATTTATGCTTCTATAACAAACAGGTTTGTTTATGCAAAGTTCGGAGATATTAGAAAGGTTGGCCGAAGCTGACTCCATATTTGCGTCACGACCTCAAAAGTTCTCACCTCGGGCATGCTTGCACATTGTCGCTCACGTTGTTGAGCACATTCTTTCTCCAGTCTGTTTGGGGTTATACATCCAGGGCATTTGTGCTAATGTGAAAACCTGACGGAACAGCCAGATAAAGTTTTTTTACTCTTGGGTAAGGTTTAAAAGTTTGTCGGTCAATAAAGGTGAGATTGATGCAAACTTCCCAAAGTAATAATGCTCACTATTTTTTTGTGTGTGCTCCTTTTTTTCCTCAAATCTGGAGCACTAGTCCTTCCTGATGGAAAAACTGCTGGAAAGGCTGTACTTTACTGCAAAAGTGCAAAAAAACAAGCCTCCTTCAGGTGCGGTGGTTTACAGATTAAAGGATGGTTGATGTTGCACATCTGCTTTATGACAATGGGTTATTTTTAATAATGAGGCATTTTCGTTTCTGTACCAACACAAAGTCTGTATGTACAGCCAGCTAGATACAACATGCCCCATGGGAGGAAAAAACCCATGAGCCTGCACCTGATTGGCCATTAGAGTAGTAGAACATTATTGATTGTCTGTGGGATGGTAATAAACTGCAAGGTCAAACAGTCATGTGAGCGAGTTGTATAATCACACACCTCCGTCCCTCTTATGTCTGGCCCTAACCAGCCTACGCACACCGATTCCACAGCTTATTGACCAGCCTGTCGGATCCCTATTGATTGACCCTGCACATAGTTTCACACAATAGCAAAGACATCCTCATGTCCTCTCACGTTCCTGTACATCTATCCACATTCAGTAGACCTGAAAACAAGCATGAGAACATTCAGCCAGTTACCAGTGGCCAGTGCTTAGGCTTCCAGCCATTATAACTGAATAATAATTATAATAAATATGTTACAAGTTGATAGTAATTCCCATAAGTGTCATGTGAGTTTAATAGAGCGATATAGTTAATGACCCTCTAGATATACATCACAGACCACAGTTTTAAAGTCATGAACCTAAATTGGCTTAAACAATTCGGTACTCACTGGGCTGATGTATATCTCACACACACACCGCTGGTCAAAAGTTTGTGGACACTTGACTGAAATGTTTCTCGTGATCTTAAAAACCTTTTGATCTGAAGGTGTATGATTTAAATGTGTGAAATCGGTGTTGGAGACAAAAATATAACCGTGACAACATATTCATTTCTTTCATTGGAAAAGTAACATTTTATTTACAATTTTTTTTTTTTTTTTTTTTTTAATGGATGACTTGGAGCGAAATTTTCTGAAAAGCAGCCAATAAGAGTCCAGCATATAGAAGGTGTGAACGCCTTTAATGCTGTTTAAAAAGCGTCTCGGGGAAATTCCTCAAGAAATCGGTTGAGAAAATGCCCAGAATGCATTTCTGGAAATTCTAGGCAAAAAGGGGGTCTACTTTGAAGATGATAAAATACACAATTATTTTTTATTTGTTGTGATATAAAATCCAAAATATAATTACCATAGTTCCACTTGTGTTATTCCAGAGTTTTGATTACTTTATTATTATTATTCTAAAATGTCGGGGGTGGGGGGGGGATTTAATAAAACCTACATGAATAAACAAAGTAAACATCAGTGATGAATAATTCAAGAACCGAATGCTAATCCCGTTCTGCGAAAAGACATCACTGACTTACAAATGTGAAAAAAGTAAAAGATAAAAGAAAAGATACAAAGCCTGTAAGGCACTTCTGGCCTGAAACAAATTGCCCTCCACTTCCTGCACAGGTGGAGAAATTCATTTGTTGATAAATGCATTTGGTTAATTCAAGCTTTAAAGTATGAAAAAGCAGTGGTTTCTCACATGTCAAGGTTCTGGTTTAATGACCAGAAGGTTCAGTGCTGCGAGAACCACTGTTTGACTCATATTTAAATAACGAGCTTCATATTTGAATAATTGAGTAGTTGAGTTCGTAAAATAAATCTGTGCTGACATGGTCCATGCAGTTTATTTCACAGTTAAAGTTGCGGTTTCATTCCGTATGATGTTATTTCCTTCTGAATCAGGAAGTCGGATTGAAGCGTTGGAGTCCTTACCCGGCTTGCACAGCAGAAAATATCGGTTGAGAGATTCCACACCATACCCCCGCCGAATTTAACGAACCCTGAGAGTAGTTTACCGAGCTATCTAATTATGGAAGATATCGAAGAGATTAGTGAGTGTTTTAGTTACTTATGGAGAAGATGGCATATAGAATAAAAAATTGGAATCATGTTCTCACTCGGTCTGAGGAACCCAAATATTCTATATTCTCTGAAGAGTCGCAATTTGGTCACATGACCTTATCCACCCTCTTCAATAGAAAGAGATGGTTTTATAGTTTTCTCTGTAATGAGGCCTAACTGAGCAATACTACTACACAGCACAGGAACAGATTTACAAGGATTGGGAATTTCCGTCAGCTAAATTGGATGAAATCAAATCCCATTAGAAAAACATTTAAAGATAGCACTGGCGTATGAACTCGGTATGTTTTAAAGATCTAATCGAGAACCAGTCAAAGTGGATCCTGCTCTTCTAAAAGCATTAGATAAATTGGCCATTACCGAAATGGAGAGCGCTATCATGGGATGCCACAATGTTTTGTAATAGCGTTTTTATAGGCTTCTGGGTTTATAGATCAATGACCACACTTTCTACATGTCCATTGTAGGATTGACAGGAGTGATGCATCCTGTCATTTCCTGGTGTGAGTTAATGTTTTTCTCCCCATAATGTACACTAGGCTCCAGTCCTGTGCAGACATATTGAGTGGTGGAAGATTAAAGTGTTGTCTGTGTGTGTCTGGTTTGCAGGCAAATGACTGGCCACTCCTTTCATATGGGCTACAGCATGGCTATACTCAATGGCATCGTGGCTGGACTCACTTTCTTCTGGTGTCTTATCTAAGACATGCACACTCATGTACCCTGCCATTGCCTAGGACGCTATCCTCACCTTATCGGCATGATCACCAGGCACATATGGGTAATTAAAAAAAAAAAGTACGATGCAAATTATGCCCATTGTTATGTTGTTTTTTGTTTTTGTTTTTTAATCATATAAAGTGTTAAAGCACAAATCTGTTACTAATTTTAACGCAAATTAGTGATTTCCACTTGCTAAATCTGTGTTTTTAAGGATCAGGACTCCGATCTCTGAAAGCTCCTGTTATTTATTGGAATGCACATCTCGGTTTGTGTGCTAAAAGAACTCTAATTAAAATAGGATAATTATGTGCACAACGCGAATAGCGTACACAACCTGCTTATTTGCCGCACGTACGGACTCATTGGTCCAGGACATCACTTAGTTGTGATGTGCATGAAATGCGCATATTATGTGATTAATGAAATGCAGGTATCTGGTCTCTCTTGTGTTTTATTAAGGCAGACAGTCTTGTAATGAAATAAATAGTTAATAATCTGGCTGTTGAAAGAGATGGAGATTTAACATCTTTTGCGCTGATTCGATTTCAGCAGGAGCGTTCTGTTTGAAACGAAATTAGCTAATGCACTGCTTCAGCTGATGCTGAGATTTAGTCATGTTTAGCTAGAACATTTTTTCTTTCTTCCTTCTGTTTGTGTTTTGGTTTGAGTTATTGCATCTGCCAGGAAAGGACATCATGAACCTTGTGAACTCTTAAACTACAGCCTCGTAAACTCTCGTCTCGTAATATAAGGAATTTACGTCTGGGTTTTAGTCTGGTTTGATTCGATTCCAAACACCTCATGCTCCTCTCTCCCCTGCTGTAAATCTGATACGCTGTTACAGCAAATGTCCAAATCGTCCTAGTCATCAAAGAAAGGACCTCGGGTCTGGTCTCACATTCACACTTGCATCAGGAGGGTATGCAAATCATTGCACTGGAGCAGGACAGGAACATCTCGGCTGTACACATACTAATCGCATGCTAAAAAGATGGGTGATCATTCCTGTTTAAGATGTATATATTGTAAAGGTCTTAAATGCTCCTAGACATAGAATAACCTTCAGACGCTTACATCTATGCAGTTACGGGATGTCTCGAACATTTCTCTCATGTTCTGTGATATTATTTTTGTCATATATTCTATTTGTTTTAAATATCTTGTCCTCCTTTTGTTGTATTTTTAGTTGCAGAACAGTCCCAAATTCACACCTCCAGCAGTTCCTCAGAATAAACTCTATCCTCTTCTGTGATGTATTATTATTTGTCTTATTTTCATTGTTGGCATTATACCTGTGGACCACTCAGAAATATAAAAAAAAAAAATAATAATTACTGATTTAGACCTCAGCTTGTACATCATTTTATCATTCTCATTTAATTCATGTATAAAAGAACAAAGGTCAATAAACACAAATGCCCGAGTAAGTGTTGTACTGTCGCCTTTTTTAAGAATCATTAGTGACATCATTAGTTGTACGCAATGTTCAGTTGTACACCACAAGGAAAACAGCAGTCTAATAATAGATTTGGTTTTGTACTTAGTTTAATGGTTATTGTGGACATTGTAATCAGAGACAGCATGGGTTGCTATTGAGACATACAGTCAATATAAAATATTTGGTTGGTGCTATTTTATTGACCACCCCAAGGCAGAGATTCCACAAATAGAAGAGAGTTGTGCGTCCAGTCATTTCTACTTTTATGATATTGCATGTAACAAATCGACAAAAAAAAAAAAAGTATTTCTGAAAGCATTTGATGTATTTAAATCCTGATGAGGCTAATCAATAATTCAAACACTTTAAATTATAATATAATCAGAAGACAGAAATTGATATATAAAGAGAAAGAATGAAAGAAAAAATGTGTATATGTGTATGTATATGTGTGTGTATATATATATATATATATATATATATATATATATATATATATATATATATATATATATATATATATATATATATATATATATATAAAAAATGTGTATAACATTACTAATTAAAGTAATAAGTAAAGCAATTATAGTCTCACACAACTTGTTTAAATGTTTATGAATAACTTTGAGATTTGAAATTTTATTGTAACTTTAAACAAGTTGTGTTCGGTTACCTTTAGATCTACAGCGTGAAACGTTTACATAACAGTGACGCACCATCAAACTCAAACTTGCACACGTTATCTAACATAAGCCCCATGTAATCCTCAGTCCAGACCAGTCAATTCTCTGGTACTTACATAAAAATAAAAAAAAATTGGCCGTGCAGAGACGATGTACAAAATAATAATGTGCAATATCTGTTTAGTTGCATTATGGGATATACTAACATGAACAGAGGTGGGACAGCTGTGAGTTTGCATTTCCAAATATTAAATAACCGTCTCCTCACGGAAAGCAAAAGAAGTTCTTACTATAGAAACTACAACATATATTAGAACAAGTTCTTTAAAATAAACCTATGATCTGCCTTGCAGCCGGCTCTACTCTCAGAGCTGTTCTTAAAGAACATATTCTCCAGCATTCAAATAGAGGTTGTAGCTCATCATTCGTGACCTCCGGGCAAAACACCCCATCAACTCGGACTTCCTACTTGGGCGCTTAGGGTGAACAAGTTCCCCTGAGTTCGGCGAGTGACGTCAAATCAACATGGCTGCTCCCAACATCAACAGTAACCAAACTAGCACGTCTTACCTTTAAATGATTGACGGTGTATATACAAGTATTTCTTTTAGATCAATAAACAGTTAGCTGGCTCGCTTGCTGTTAATAAAAGATGTACAAAAGGAGGAGTCCATTTTTTTTCCCTCACTTTGAAGCTCGAATTCTGAGGTCGGCTGAATGCAGCATTTATCAGTGCATTCTGACCATCTTTATGCTGAAATAAGGAGCCACATAAAGATAGAACATATAGGTTAGTGAAGTGAAATTACTCTTAGTACATGCTTAATTATCCATATATGCATTCTGTTCTTTTCTTAATTCGTGTCTAAATGACTTAGTTTTTTTTTGTTTTTTGTTGTTGTCCTTGGTTCAGTCTCATTCCATGACCGCAACTTGCCTAACCAGATTCCTCGAATTCCTCACTCTTGGCCAATAAAAGCATTTCTGATATCTCTGCGGCATCAAAGTGACGTGTCATCGTTTGCTGTGTATTTATTTAGGCATATAAAGTAATGAACCAGCTCAGTATAAACATACCAGAGTGGCTCTTTTACCACCACTCACCCACCAAGTTGGTGCAAACGGATTCTACTAGACCACATCCTATACAGTATATGCTTGTGAATTTGTAGCACAAAAGGAATTTTAGACAAATCGGTTGTTTTTATATCTGAGCCTTGTTTTAACTATAAGTGCACAAGATGCTTTTTTTTTTTTTTTTTTTTCTTTTCGAAAAAGGAAGTTGTCAAGAAATAAGAACAAGTACATATTCAGGTACTATAGCTGTCCTTTTTGAGTTTCAAAAGACTGTCGTTAGTTTATACACATCCCAGTACTTGGCCTTAAATAGATGCTGTTCCATGCTTCTCATCTGTTTACGTTTGTACAATCTCAGATGCTGCCCCTGGACGACCTCACGCATTGACGCATTTGTACGCTCTTCACCCAGCAGTGTTTACGCTAGACCAGATTACATGTCAGATACAACTGATACAAAAGTGACTCACATATTTGGAATTATAGAGTAGCTTGTCTTGCATCTGGGGTGTCTGAATTATTTATTAGTTTGGACTACAGTACGTTCAGTAAACGCCTGCGATCTGGCCAGTTTGCTTGTATCCCTAATAGCCTTTTTATTGCCATTGAAACCACCTGGAACTTTACGGCTGCTCTCTGATTCTAATAGTGTTTGACAGTTACATCAGTTTTGTTGTATTCTTAGCAATAATCTGTTATGAGGCAATGGTCATTCCTAATCATTACAGACATATAATTGTGTTTGGCCAGTTGCCATGACCACTAATTTTATTTCAACTCCCAAGTTAATTTCCCTTCGTCCTGCGGCCTCGTTTACCGCAACGATGACAAAGAAATCGCAGTGAATTAATGCTGAATCGCTGTCAATCACAACATTAAAGCCAAGGAGAGAACACAGTGATTACGTTATTATGGAAATGAATTTATGTTTGTGCTACGGTTAACAGGTTGTACATTACATTGCAGGTTTTCGAATTTATACAGCAATCTGGCAATCCAGTAGCTTACACATGTATTATATCATTTCTTTATAAATGAAAAGACTGAGAAATCAGTTTATATAAGTGAACTGGTACAGTAGGGCAACCGATAAACATTAGCGTAGTGAGTCAAACCTGAATTTACTTATAGTACTGTTGGCGAAGTAAAAACTACTCTGAAAAAGAAGATTTCTTTTAAATATTTGTTTTGTTTTGTTGTTTTTGTTTTTAACTTAGGAGCCTTGATAGATCATCTATCCAGCATATGAGATGCAAAATTCCAGACATGATGGGAACTCTTAATGAACGGCGTACCTTTTCTTTCCAGTAATAAGAATAATAATCATCACTGTCATCCTTTATCAACGGTAAAATGTAAATATTGTGACAATTTGTTGGAGTTAAAAGTTTAAACTGCAATCAATCGAATACAAATAATGCAGATACAGGGGTGAAGTAGTTTTATTGCAGACTAGATAATAGAGTTTTAAGAGGCATAAAATGTTTCGAAATCAAACTAACACGGCGTAATATACTATAAGGATTGTATAATGAGTGAACTTGGAGTATAATCTGTGTAATCCTAATCTTGAAGCTCTTTTTCACTCCAGGCTGTGTTCAAATAAAGTAATTATTTAACAGTTGTTGTTGTTTTTTTGTAATAAAGCATCTAATGCAGAACTCCAGGGAATGTCATCATGCTATATTCTTTCAGCTGTGGATGTTATAGTTCTTTCTTTTCCCCATGCACTAAAGTCCAAACAGTCTCCATGACAGCTTTAGGGTAGGATCACATTGAGGTCTCAGCCTCGCCAGGTACAGATCCATCACGCGCTCACTATAACCGCCTCGACGTCTTTGGAATATCTTCTATCCGTGACGAGGAAGTTGATCATTCCTACGGATTTGATGAGCAGGTTACAGCCCAAGAAGAAGATGCCAAAGACCACGGTGAGCGCGAGCACGCACATCACGGCGACTTGCACCACGTTCGGGGCGAAGGAGTCGCGCTCGTGCGCACCGCTCTGCGCCAAACCGGGGTCTGTGACAGCTGAGGACCAAGTGCAGCATGCGGCTAAAGTCTCAGTGTTCCCGGCGTGGAAACCTCCGTCCGTGTCGTTCAACGCCGTCCAGTTCATTCTGCCTTTGCTTATTTAAATAAGTCGAAGAAATAACCTTTATTTTTTTCTTTCTTTCTTTCTTTCTTTCTTTCTTTCTTAGAAACTTATCGAGGCTTGGAGGAATTATTCCTGTAGAGCTCGCGCATGAAACCAGCAGCGGTGAAGTGTGTGTCCATTCTGGATGACAACTAATCTGTGTGACTTGTCTGAGTCCGTGCACGTGTTAGTGGTCCGAGTGGGAGCGTCTCAACTCGGGTATGCAAATGTCGCCCCCTATAGGAATAATCTCACATATGCTGCATTCTGTTGATTTTTTCTTAATTCATTTTTTTGTCCTTGGTTCATTGTCCAGTCCACAACATCATCTGCCTAATCAGATTCAAGTCATGACTCACTCTTGGCCATGTAAAAATATTTCTGATATCTCTGTACAGCATCAAAGTGCTGTGTGATCATTTGCTGTGTATTTACTTATGAAGCAGCACAGTATAAACATACCAGAATGCCCCTCCTCCCCCCCCCCACCACCACCACCACCACCACACACACACACACACACCCTTTTTTTCCATCAAGTTGGTGCAGAAGGATTCTAACAGACCACATCCGATATACTGTATGGTTGTGAATCTGAGGTACAAGGCACTGTGATGAAGGCATTTTAGCCAAATCAGTTGGTTGTCTAATAGTGTATGCACATCCCAGGACTTGGCTGAGGCTGTAAACAGATCAGTCACGCTTCTCATTCTCATTTTTTTTTTTTTTTTTTTAAATTTCCAAATGAAAAATTCACCCGTGAAAAATTTGCACCTTTGCGTCGCACCTCTGGGTATGCAGGTTCGAACGCTGCCTCCACTCTGTGTGCACCCTGTGTGTGGTTTCCCATGCGTTGCGGGCTGCATTTCCATATTGTCCATGTTGTCAATAGTGTGTGAATGTGTGTGCGATTGTGCACTGTGATGGGTGACCCGAGTTCACTGGGATAGGTTCTAGGCTCTCTGCAACCCTGTGTAGGATAAGCGGTATGGAAGATGGATGGACGGATGGATGTAAATTCACCAAGATGTTGTCCCCATCCCCATCATCTTTTTATGTTTGTTTGTTTTGTTTAATCTTATTTTTATTCGGAAAAAAACGTTTATCTTTAATACAATTAGAGCAATTCACCTCTTCTACCAGTAGACAAATGAACAAATCTAATTAAAAAAAAAAAAACAGAAAGAGAATAACATGGTGCTACAGCTATTCCTCATTTAACCAGCAAACCAAGAACAAAAGGACATCCTGAACCCTTCCCAATCCAGTTAGTACAGATGGGGAAAAAAAGGCAAAAGGAACATAAATAATTTAAAAGGGGGGGGGGCTCAATCAGGGGGTAGACCCCGCAGAGAGTTAAAGTACTATCATCAGAGCCATCTTAATCAGTTCTGTACAGTAATAAATGTAATTACAATAATGTAAATAAAATGGTCACAGTCAAAAGGAATAGCTCAGGTCAGATCATTGTCTTCCAAAAACTAAAGAAAAGGACCCCACATTTAATGGAATACATCACTTTTCGGTTTGATCGTAGGCCTATAGGCAAGTCTTTCAGTTGCTAAGCATGCACTGCAAACCCTAACAAGTTGACTGAACTCAGTCGATTGAGTAAACTCGTTCCCTCAGTTTAATTGAGTAATGGGGTCTCCCAAAACTTGTATATTTAAGTTCACGTAACTTGGTGTTCAATTCAAGTGCACTGTAATACAGGGTGTCCCAAAAAATCTCCAGCAAAAAAAAAAGTAACTTGATTTACAAAACGTCCTCTACATGACTGCCATTTCTTCGTAAACACACACGGCATCGTCTCTGCCGTCTCTGCCGCTCTTCAACTTCACTACGCAGGAACCAGCAACAGGCCAGTCGAAGAGGACCGCCGTTTGATGATCTACCAATGTTGCCAGGCAGAACTCCTTGCATGGCCAATCACGTCAAAGAAAGACCAGAGTGAGGGTTTTTATTTTTATTTTTATTTTTTTTTAACTAAATAAATTAATAAATCACGATTTTGAGTTCACAACACTTGAAATCTTAAGTTTATGTATTTTATAGGTAAATACTGTAAGTTAAACAAACTCAGATGTTTGATTTATGGATCCAAAAACGCAACATTTGAAGAAATGTTTAGTCAAGTAAAGACAACATCAGGGTTTAGAGTGTGGAGAAAGATCTCTTATCCAGAGAGACAAAAAAGGACTCCACTCACTTTTCCCGTAAATGGCAATAGTCTATAACAGACAGAGATTTACTTCTAGTCGTGAGATCTTAACGACAATGTTAATGGGATGTTAAAGACCAAGAATACAAATCTTAGTGCAGACAGGGATGCCCTAGCTAATCATTTTGGAAATTGTGCTGTTTCTTTCCAGACGGCTTGCAGGGATTTGCATACCCAGATCGCTACAATGAAATACGGTTCAATTATGAGTTTTACATTTTATGGGATAGTGTTACACTGGTTCCAATTATACTGAGTCAATTTTAATCGATGACTAAGATCGTTTCTTACATTTCATCACAACATATTGCAGCATACAGCTAATGCCGGCGTCGCTAGGGCTAATCTCAGTGTAACTTCAGATGTTTTTTTGCCTGGAACTGCCGTGGAGTTTAGAGGAAATGTGATAGGAATTAACTAAACGTTAGTTGTTTAAACTTAATACGGCGTTGTCGCTGTTTACTGTTTGTCGATGATTACTTTTTCCCCAGGGCTGTTTGCGTATAATGACTTCTAATTCCGTTCTATTCAATTTGATTTCTGTAGCGCTTTTAACAATGGACATGGTCTCAAAGCAGCTTTACAGAAAAATATAAACACGTTATACCGATTTTAAATGTGTGAATTTGTCCCTAATGAGCAAGACTGTGGCGAAGGTGGCAAGGAAAAACTCCGTAAGATGTTAAAAGGAAGAAACCTTGAGAGGAACCGGACTCAGAAGGGAACCCGTCCTCTGCTGGGTAACAACAGATAGTGTGAGAGTAAAAGGAAGTTCGTTGTGGTTTTTATATGAAGTCTGTGTGTTGAACTAGTCCACTGTTCACTAAAGGAGACCTGAGTGCAAAACTGCATGTGGTGATTGCAGTCCTAAGGCCATTGCAGCAACCGTAGTCCCAGCACCATAGCACAATAGGTCATGTGAAATTAAGGTCCAAAACCATTTCCATGGCACTTCAAGAGGCACCATCCTCAGCATCCTCAGCATCCTCAGCATCCTCAGTATCCTCAGCATCCTCACCATCCTCAGCATCCTCAGGACTCTCAGCATCCTCAGCATCCTCACCATCCTCAGCATCCTCAGGACTCTCAGCATCCTCAGCATCCTCAACAATCTCGGCAATCTCAGCAATCTCAGCATCCTCAGCATCCTCGGCAATCTCAGCATCCTCAACAATCTCAGCATCCTCAGCATCCTCAACAATCTCGGCAATCTCAGCATCCTCGACAATCCCAGCATCCTTGGCAATCTCAGCATCCTCGACAATCCCAGCATCCTTGGCAATCTCAGCATCCTTGGCAATCTCGGCAATCCCAGCATCCTCGGCAATCCCAGCATCCTCGACAATCCCAGCATCCTTGGCAATCTCAGCATCCTCGGCAATCTCAGCAATCCCAGCATCCTCGGCAATCCCAGCATCCTCGGCAATCTCAGCATCCTCGGCAATCTCAGCAATCCCAGCATCCTCGGCAATCTCAGCAATCTCAGCATCCTCGGCAATCTCAGCATCCAGTAGCTTCCAGTTGATGAGAGCTCCATCCAGAGGTAGGGCATCAAGATGGATCAGGCATGTCCAGAGAGCAGAAAGGGTCAGGATCGCTGGCATCTCCATAAAATCATGTGTAAGGATAAACAGCGTATGCACTCGGTGTACCCACTTCTTTTGCTGCTTCATAAGTCCCTGTGTTATCTTCCCCTTTAACTGCATTGCTTGTTTTTTTGTGTAAAAAAAATAAATAAATAAATAATTACTGTGTTTTGTTTTTGTTTTGTTTTTTGCAAACACATGATTGTTGTTATTGGTGCACCTGTAGACAGTTAACACCTTGAGGATTCAGAAATGTATCATGTATTTTGGGGGGGATTTGTTTTTATTAATAGCAAGAAAGCTTAGACAAGTTGAAAATGCAAAAAATGTGAAAGGTACAAACGATTACCACCTTCAGCAACAAGGAAGATACAGTTTAGTACCCTTTTTTTCTGAGAATGTGTGGTTCGCTAGCTGTGGCCATGCCCCATGATAACCAGCCCAGGCGCTGAGAGCCGGTGCGGTCGACTGTACACTTTTAAATAATAAATAACCTAAGGAGTTTGCATGTTCTCCCCGTGCTGCGGGGGTTTCCTCCGGGTACTCCGGTTTCCTCCCCCAGTCCAAACACATGAAGAGATGAGTGTGTGAGTGTGTGTGTGATTGTGCCCTGCGATGGATTGGCACTGTCCAGGGTGTACCCCGCCTTGTGCCGATGCTCCCTGGGATAGACTCCAGGTTTCCCCGTGACCCTGAAAAGGATAAAGTGGTAGAAGTTGGATGGATGGATGGATGTTTTTGCCTTAGCTTTGTTGCCATTAATGAAACATTTTTTTTTAACCCTCATGGTGCTTACTATGTACCTGTGAATGAAAAATGCGGTTATATCATATTTTAAAGAAGCATGGTGCATACATGTTTTAAAGAAGCATGGCTCAGACTGACTGAAAATTCTTTTAATGATGTAATTTTCAAATTACACAAATTTTCAGTATTATCCAAAATTCATAGCTAATCTTTTCTAACATTCAGTATGAACAGATTCAGTAAAATCACCTGTAAAAAAAAAAAAAAACATTACTGAAAGGTAGCATTTTATGATGTATTCCTTGCAGTAAGGCCATAACGTGAGATTAAGAAATCAATACTAATCTCTAAAATCATACGAACACAGTATACTGAGTAAAAATATTTGCATGCTCCATGAGTAACATTCTATATTTACAGTCTAACTCATTCCCCTGCTTTTTAAAGGACCATTTAATGCACATGCACTGCATTGATGCATGGCGTAACTATATTGTGGGATTTTTCATGCATCCATTCATTTTCCCTAATGCTTATCCTACACAGGGTCATGGGGGTCTGGAGCCTATCCCAGGGAACTAGTGGGCACAAGGCGGGGGACACCCTGGACAGGGTGCCAATCGTACACATATTCACACACTGTGGACCATTTTGAAATGGAAATCATTTTAAAGCACATGTCTTTGGACTGGGGGAGGTAACCAGTCCAAAGTACCCAGAAGGAATCCCAGAGGCACAGCGATAGCATGCAAGCACCACGCACACAGGGTGGAGATGAGAATCAAGCCTCCAACCCTGCTGGTGCGAGGCAAGCATGCTAACCGCTAAGCCACCATGACCTCTACATCCCTGCACTTTTCCACTAACTTGAGCCATGCTGTCCAAGTCATGTTTTTTTTGTTGTTTTGTTTTGTTTTTGCTTTGTTCAAATTTGGGAAAAAAACTTGATTCAACTATTTAACCTTCCATTGCAAGGGCGTAGTAACTTTCGACATTCACTTATCAGGACAGAAAATAAATGCTGCTATGTCAAACACTCCCAATTGATCTGATTTCACACTACACATCTATGCTATATAAAATAATACAATCGCGTAATATAACATATTCTTTTCATTTGATTGAAAAAGAAAATAAATTGTCTGAGTTGGCAGAATCCCTGGCGGTGACAATAGCAGTAGTAGAAGTGTAACAGCAGAGGGTGCTGTTGTTCTCCCGAAATGTAAGAAGGCTACAGTATGTTCACACTCAACCACCAGTATATATTTACCTTACGTAATCCTATGCAAAGCATCCAGCAGGCCTGTCAGATATTTAAAGCACTGCCACCAGCATTCTTTTCACCAGAGAGGAAAAGTTCAAAAGATTTCAGAAAAGCCTTGAAGAATGTCAATCACCTTTTATCACCTGACTAACCAGGTTACAGCCAAGCTTAAAAAAACAAAACAACAACAACCAAGATGAGTGCCTGTGGGATAGTTTGTCCTGTTAGTCTAAAGAGTTTCACAATACTTACACTCACTAACTACTTTATTAGTAACACCTGTACATCTGTTTCTTCTTGAAATTAACCAATCAGCCAATGCATAGAACCATGTCAAAAGCTTCAGTTAAGGCTTACATCAAACATCAGACGTAGGGGGGGGGGGGGGGGGGGGGGTGATCTCAGTGACTGAACATGGCATTCTTCGTCGTGCCGCATGGGCTGGATTAAGTGTTTCAGAAACTGCTGGTATCCTGCTGATATACCTTATATAACTGAATAGATTTCTTTCTTGTCTGTAGAATTAACACAAAATTGTCCAGGAAAAAAAAAATTCAGTTCTGTGGGAAGAAATGCCCTGTTAATGAGAGCGGTCAGAGAATGACCAGTCTGGTTTGAGCTGATGGCTCAAATAATCACTCTTTACAATCATGCTGAGCAGAAAAGCATCTCAGAATGCACAACACGTTGAACAGTAGACCCCTGAAGACTGGAAAAAGACCAGGTGACAGTTTGCACATGTACATTGATAAGGCTGTGTCATTATTTAGTTATGTTTTGTTTTTGTTTTTTCGAGCTACTAATACTAGTTATGCTTACTTGATCGAATAAAGTGACCTAATATAGCCAATATCAATCATGTTAATTAAAAGAAGAGCACTGAGTTAGAAATATATTTACCTAGCCGTCTTCTAACCTAGCTAAAATGGATTATCATTAGCCGTTACAGACTAATCAGCACATGAGGCATGTCTAAAAGTGTTTACAAACTGGTAATGAACTGTACATTTGCTGTACTGAAGGCGATCCAGCACTATTAATTACATCACCTTTTTAACGTCAAACAGTTTAGTTTACAAATTTGTTCTCTCACGCTGTTAAAATCAGAAGACAGAAAAAAAATTCCAGCTTGTTACCAAGAAACCTTTCCCTCTGCCCGTTACAAAAGCTGATACTGGAGACTCCTTCTGCTTGGAGAAGGCTTCACCATGTCAAGGATGATATATTTTTCTCTGCAAAATAAATGCACATTTTCAAATATGTTTATTCTTATTCTTAGGTGAGATGTGCAGCATCTGCTATACCAGTCTCTGTGAATGAGCTGTTACTATAGAAACCCTATCGTGATTTATATATATATATATATATATATATATATATAAAGCAAGCATTTATATAATCCCGTGAATTGCATTACAGCTGTTACTACTGTCCATGCTGTGGTATTACAGGAAATTACTCACCTTCTCTGGTATAAATAATTTTGACAATGTCTTAATTCATGAACCATTCAATCCGTCGTGTTAATGTATTCAGGTTTATTGCATATAATGTTGTTGCTATGCACATATAATGTATTTAATATAATGCATATATAATATAATATTTTCTTTATAGGTTTTTTTTACCTGGGCAAATAATTTGCTGACAGAGAGGAAATTGTATAAACATTAATCTCTTTTTTTTTCCTTTTCATATTAAGACAGTTAAAACTGCGTGGGTTCTAGGATCTGAGGCGTCACAAGCTTTCAGAGCTCAACGGCTTATTTAAAACAGGTCTTTTACAAGATATGTATACTATATACTTTTTCATGCTCCTTTGGTCGACCAGGTTAAGCATGAAAGGTGCTTAGCTCCACTAAACCATGTCCTTTTACTCAACAGCCAATAAACTGGAGTGTACCAAATGTAAACAGTTTTTTTTAAACACCGAGGGTCCACTCTTAAGCTGTCTATTTTGCATGCTCTTTCTCCTACGCAAACCTTTCCATGTGTACATGATTCATTAGTCCAATCCAGAGGGAGTGAGACAGAGAGAGTGGGGGAGGAAGGCAAAAGAAAAGAAAGAAATAGAGAGATAGATAGAGAAATAGAGAGGGAGAGAGAGCACCAAGGACATACTGCTATTCCTGTCTGGGTGTTTCTGTGCAGTGCCAAACTACACTCTCTTCAAAAGCTGCCTCTGTGAAGAGCTTTCTCCTCTCTCAGCACTTTATGTGTATCTCACGCTGTGTGTGTGTGTGTGTGTGAGTGTGTGTGTGAGTGTGTGTGTGAGTGTGGTCGAGAGAGAGAGAGAAACAAAAAAAGATGATAGTGTAGGCATGGAGAGGAAAAGGTGTAGATGGGTAGAGAAGAGGGAGGAGCAGTAGAGAGACATGTAGGAGAGAAAAGAAAGCTATTTGCAGAGGCAGGAGAATGGAGCAGCTTTAGACAGATTTGACGCTGCGATTTGAGATCTTGCATGTTTAAATATGGAGCTTTGCTGTTGTTGTTGTTGTTTTAAATAGATTTGAAAAGACTTTATATCGTGCCATTATGCCACCTCATCGTCCCTAAGGTGTCTGGTTCGATCCTAGGCTCGGGTTACTTCCTGCGCAGAATTTGATGAGTTCCTCATGTCCGTGTATGTGTCTCCTCCAGTTTCCTTCCATCTCCCAAAAACATGCCAGTAGGTGGATTGGCTATGCAAAATTGCCACTGTGTGAAGGAGTGTGTGAATGTGTGCATGCATGGTGTTCCCAGAATAGGCTCTGGATTCACTGCAACCCTGACTGGAATAAAGCAGTTATTGAAAATGAATGGATTTATCCAAAGTCACATGAGTGAGGCGGTGCTGCAAGACAGAGTTTCCAGCAACCGATCAGAACAACGTGCGAGATAGTCGTAGGAAGAAACAAAACTGAGGGCATCTAAGAACAAGTGTTGGGGTAAATGCTGGTATTTACCAACACTGGTCACAACATAGTCAGTCACACAATGAATTAGGCAATCCTATACATCTAATGTTTCTGTATTTGAATTATTTTGCAACGGGCTTCAGATGGGGAATTTCACTCAGAGCCTCAAGACTAAATTTTGAGGAGGAGGGGGTGTTACTGTGCACTATTCACTCTGAGACGCTATTGATCGGTAGGCCCATTTGAGTGTGGATGCATGCTGGGGGAGCCAGTGAAGAGTAGGGCAGGTGTAACAAGCATTTTGTTTGATTGAAGACCAGATGTTGCAAAGTATTTTGTTCACACGTCTTACTATTATCAGATACAAAGTGCTCCAATACAGATCTCTTCAATCTGAGAGTAAATGTTGTTTTGTTTTTTTTCCTAGCAGGGCTTTCCTCTTTGCCACTTAATATAAAATCTAAACGCTAATGTAATGTATTACCTCTACCTGTAGGACATTCCAATCTAGTGCATCAAACACTGGCATATGCAGCAGCATACTGTATGTAATGACATTTAAATCCAAGTTATTTTAAACTCCTCTGCCATCGAAAGATTTATCACATTATAGGAAATAAATTTCACCTTCTGCATGTGCACAAAAAAAAATTGCACACCCTTAGGACAAAAGGAATCAAGCCAATTTATTTATAAACGCACGACATTTAGTGTTTTTTGTTTCACAGTTATTCATTTAGTGTGTTATATTTCATGAATGTAAAATGGTCAAATAGTGTTATATGTTATATGTAATGATAATTAAATGTTTACCTTCTTGGAGTTGGTTTTGATACTTTGAGGACAGTTTTCTTTTCTAAAGCCCTAAGAGATGAAAATGTCTGCACTCAGCTGTAGAGTTTGTCCCCATTTCTATTCAGTGCTTAATACAACATTTATTTATTTATTTATTTTGCAAGAATTCATTTTAGCAAAAAGGAACCAAATGATAGTGCATCATTATGTAGATTAGCCTATTAATTATCAACTTCATAGTTTAATTAGCACATACGGATAACTCTGCTTCTTTTACCTCATATGTATTAATTCAATATACACTTATGTTAATGCTACATTTCTAAGCCAACTTCCTGTTTTGTAGATATTTTTTAGTTGAAATAATTAGAGTATGGTTGACATGTGGGTCGTGTGCACACTAAAAATGATGACTATAGAAAAATCTTGATAGAACACATTTTCTATGTTTCAGCATTCGGGTCATTTCTTAAACTGGCTGCTGTCCTACTAATAACAATAACGAGAGATGTAGCTTTTAGGGCTCATGCAAGCAGGAAGCATGACATATTTTCAAGTCAAATCAATTCAATTTTATTTGTATAGTGCTTTTTACAGTAGACATTGTCTCAAAGCAGCTTTACAGAAACATATAAACACGATATACAGATTTTAAATGTGCGATTTTATCCCAATTGAGCGAGCGGTGGCGAGGGAAAAAGATGTTAAGAGGAAGAAACCTTGAGAGGAACCCGACTCAGAAGGGAACCCGTAATCATCTGGGTAACAACGAATAGTGTGAAAAAGTTCATTATGGATTTATATGAAGTCTGTTTGGCCTTAGAAGCAGCCGTAGTAAATACTCGTATATACGAGTGCTTTAACATTTATATGTCATTATATTGTACTGAGAAATTCATATGAAGCAAGGAGAAGCCTGGTGAGCTGTATTTGACATTCAAGCATTTGACATTGATGCTTTTTGTGTTTTAAGTTTCTGTGCAGCAGGGATCGAGCAGTTTATTGTGTTTTGGAAAAATCTCAAATAGAGGACAGAGACAAGTGGTGCATCAGGTCTGGAGGGTGGACATCTGAGGATGACACTACAGTCCCCTTCTGGTCTGGAATTTTGCTGGGTAAACAAATGATTGATATTGGCACAGCCACACAGCAAGTGCAAGGCTAGTGATATGATTCCACACTGAGTGAAACAGATTCAAGGGAAAGTCTTTCTTTTTTTTTCAGTATTCTACAGTGGAGTTCGTGTCTCTGTACAACCCCAATTCTCAAAAAGTTGGGACAGCATGGAAAATTTTTAAAAAAGTGTCATTTGAAAATTCAGTTTACCCTGTACTATGCTGAAAACACATTATTAACACATTATTTGAGGTTTTACTTTGTGAATTTAAGCTATTTTTGAAAATATACACTCATTTCAAATCTGATGACTGCAACACACTGCAAAAAAGTTGGGACAGTCGACTGTTTACTACTGTGTAACATCACCTTTTCTTTTAATAGTTTGGACACTGAAGACTCCAGTTGGTTAAGTTTAGCAAGCGAAATTTCCACCCATTCATCCATTATGCATTTCTTCAGCTGCACAACTGTTTGGGGCCTTCGTTGCCTTATTTTGCGTTCATAATGCACCAATCGGAGACAGGACAGGACTGCAGGCAGGCCATGCTAGCACCCGCACTCTCTGCTTACGCAACCATGTGCTTGAATGTGGTTTGGCGTTGTCCTGCAATGGATGGCAGCATATTTTGCTCCAAAATGTGTACATACACTATCTTTCTGCATTAATACTGCCCTCACAGATGTGCAAGTTACTCATGCCATGGGCACTGACATGCCCCCATATCGTGACAGACACTGGCTTTTGGACCTGACGCTGATAGCAGCTTGGATGGTCCTTTTCCTCTTGGGCTGTTTTGTCCAAAGACTATTTGAAATGTTGACTCATCAGACCACAAAACACGATTCCACTGTGCTACTGTCCATCTTGAATGAGACAGAGCCCAGATAAGTCAGCGGCACTTCTGGACAGTGTTGATGTATGGCTTCTGCTTTAGTAAAGCCTTAACTTGTATCTGTGGATGCAGCGGCGAGTGGTGTCGACTGACAAAGGTTTACCAAAGTATTCCCGAGCCCATGTCAGGATATCCATTACAGACTCATGACGGTTTATAAGACAGTGACGTCTGAGGTATCGGAGATCACGCGCTTTCAGAAGTGGTTTTCGGTCTTGCCCTTTACGCACGGAGATTTTACAACAACATACTGCTTTTGCAATGAAGCAATGAGTATAAAGTTAAAGTGCAGAATGTTGCCTTTAATTTGAGGTTTATTTAAATCTATTTTGACTAACAATTTCTCAATTGGACAGCTTTGCGTTTATGGTACATGTACAAATGGTTTAGTGCTGATTCTAAATGTGACATTTCCATTTGGAGTCTGTTGTTGCTGTCTCTCAACATGAGGTCCAATTAGTGTCAGTGCCAGTAAAGTAGGCTATCGTGGGCCTTATGATAAACTGAATAAGACATTTTGTAGATATGTTATGACTGTATTTGTAGTCATAATGCAATATGCAGATACCATTTATTAGAATTTTATAAGAATGGGGATTCTCATCAGAATCATAAAATACCAGTTGTACATTAGTTGTAAATTAGCATTAGGTTTATTTTTGTCATGAAATCAATAAGGGAACTCCGAACTGCAGTTCCCAACAGCCACTGCTTCATTGTCACATGACCACCTGCACCTGATTTTCCTGGTAATTAGCACTCTTGTATATAGTCACAGTTTGCAGTGCACTCTTTGTCTCATGTTATCGTCTCACTATACCTTTGTCTATGCTGCCGTATTTTGTCTTTGCCACAGTGTTTTGTTTCCTCGTTGTAGAGTCTTTTGTATGTTGTTTGTTTGTTATTAAATGTTTCAGAATCTGCGATTGCTTCCGTCTCTGTACTTTGAACCGTGACAATTTTATGCCTAGTTTATGTCTGTTTGTCGATTGCCAGACTTTTGCTATCGTTTCTTTTAATAAAATTGCATTTGCAACCCTCGATCTGCCTGACGTACAAGAAGACCTCGTTGCAAGTATGGGTGCAATGAGTTGTAGGGACTTGCATCAAGCAGTCACAGCTCAGGGCTATGTTCTTGGCGAGCAACACTGCAGATCAATAACAGATCACGGTCATGTTAGAAACTCCAACAGTCTGGCCCTGCAGCAGCTGTGCTCGGTCCTCGCACTGGTCTCCAAATTGCTGATAAATATGATGGAGAACCAACCAAGGATTTTTGTGCCAAGTGCCAAGGATTTTTGTTACAATGCTCACTACATATTTTTTCTCAGAATCTCACAAGATATCACTGCTTGCCTTGTTGCACAGCTTGTCTTGTTTAGAAATTTCTCCATGCAAGGCCTGGTATGCATAAGGCCAGCCATTTAAAATGTGAAATTCCTGTGTTTGGTTTTCATAATAAGATGACCCGCTGCATTCTAGACTAACTGGATACGAGCCCGAAATCTTTGAATAAGGCAAGTAAAGAAGTGCAGTAATCTGGATGTGATTACACAAATACATGGATCTTTGTCTCCTTATCTTGAAAGGACAATGCATGTCTAATTTTAGTAATATTTCTTATAAAATGTAGGATTGAAAAAGTACAATGTAGGATTGAACTATGTATTCAAGTAAAAGAGTTGTTGTTTTTTTAAAAAAAAAATATTGCTACATTTTAGGCAAAGGATTTAATAATAGATTCCAAGAGACCTTGGACAGTACAGAAGGGCTACCTGAAATCCTTTCAAATACTTTCATGGCCAATTACAAGAATGCTTTATTTTCATTTAATCTAATTAGTTTAACCTAATTAAGACATCTAGTCCTTAATGACTAAAAACATTTAGTTAGATTGGCCAACCTAAAACTGTCACATTTTACAAACAAGTACAGCAGCATAAAACTGAAACGAGACATAATAATGTTCAATTAAAAATACCCAAGGGAAGCATATAGAGTGAAAATAAAATGCGCCCAAAAAAAAAAAAAACTGACAAAAAACTGACACCATGGACTGAGAATTTCCTATTAGATAAATACAATAAGATAAAAAAAAAATTAAGAGCAGTTCCCAAGATACAAGCCCACTGACTAAGCCTACTGTACCACCATCAATTGTATCAGAGACTCTATAGTTATTGTGTATAGTTTGATTAAGGTCAGGGTTTGTTTAGGTTTTTTTTTGGAAAGGCTGAACACATGCTATCTTCAAGTAGTCTGGAATATTAAAAATTCATTAACGATCGGCTGTAGATAAGCATCGTCAGTTCCTAATACCTTCTTCATAAAAGTTAGCAGGGCTGTCACCATAACATCTAGAAGAACATTTTCAATGCTCCACAGTCTCCATTAAATCCTCTCAGGGAATGGGTGTAAATTGACTCAGAGTGACAATGTTAAAGCTAGTTGGAGATACATCCTTGCAGATTGGGGAGTGTGTAATTTTAGCAGTGATACTTCATAATCACTAATCTAACGACTTATTGCATATTTAAAATAAAATAAAAAATCTTGTTCCTGGTGTAGTCCAGTAACTTACTAAAGCTTTACTTACTGGAGCACACAGAAATTTCATAGACCTGAACACAGTTCACCATCTGCACAACCTTTGAAACCCTCTATCCATGTTTAAGCTCTGGATGGAAACCCAGTTGAGAGTCATCAACCCACCAGACTATCCCCATACACACTAATGCCAGTGGCATGTACATTGAGGTGACCTCCCTTATTATCACTGAATCCTTCAACTACCCCATCATTTGGGATTACCATGGCTGCAGAACAATAACCCAAGTATTAACTTGAACTTGAAATCACTGCTTCCTGAATGTCATCCCACCTGTATATCTCCCCCAGTTATAATCATCGCTTCTACATCAGTAGAAAGGCCTGAGGTGGATTTGATATATGTATACTTTAATGGGAAAAAGAAGGTAGACTCTCCTTCAAATGCTATGTTTTTAGTGATCAGTTCCTAAATAACAATAGTGTGCTCCTTACCAACAAACAAATAACCTCAGATGAGAACAAAAATCACAGCAGATTTCAATATGTAGTCTTTTTCCCCCAAAGGTAAATTAAGATTCAGATACCATTTGGAGGGAAATAAGTACACCCTATAATTCAGTAACATATAGAACCACCTTAAGCAACAATAGCTTAAAGTGAATACTTTCCATAGTTTAAGGGTTTAAGTTTGTAGGAGCTCTCAAATCATTTTGGAGATATTTTGGCCCACTCTTCTTTACGTCATTGCTTCAGGTCATTGATATTTAAGGACATTTGTTTATGCACAGCATCTCTCTGGAGTTAAGGCCTGGATTTATTTTCTTCTTCTACAGTGAGGGAAAAAAGTATTTGATCCCCTGCTGATTTTGTACGTTTGCCCACTGACAAAGAAATGATCAGTCTATAATTTTAATGGTAGGTTTATTTGAACAGTGAGAGACAGAATAACAACAAGAAAATCCAGAAAAACGCATGTCAAAAATGTTATAAATTGATTTGCACTTTAATGAGGCAAATAAGTATTTGACCCCCTCTCAATCAGAACGATTTCTGGCTCCCAGGTGTCTTTTATACAGGTAACGAGCTGAGATTAGGAGCACACTCTTAAAGGGCGTGCTCCTAATATCAGTTTGTTACCTGTATAAAAGACACCTGTCCACAGAAGCAATCAATCAGTCAGATTCCAAACTCTCCACCATGGCCAAGACCAAAGAGCTCTCCAAGGATGTCAGGGACAAGATTGTAGACCTATACAAGTCTGGAATGGGCTACAAGACCATTGCCAAGCACCTTGGTGAGAAGGGGACAACAGTTGGTGCGATTATTTGCAAATGTAAGAAACACAAAAGACCTGTCAATCTCCCTCGGCCTGGGGCTCCATGCAAGATCTCACCTCGTGGAGTTGCAATGATCATGTGAACAGTGAGGAATGATCATTTCTTTGTCAGTGGGCAAACGTACAAAATCAGCAGGGGATCAAATACTTTTTTCCCTCACTGTATAGACATTTAGATGTCGTTTTGCTGGGGTGAGTGAGATAATTTTTTTGGTTGCATGACCCAATTTTGGCCTAGCTTAAGCTACTGGACTGATGACCAAGAAAGTAGAAATTGAAGTTCATTGTTGTCTCAATGACTGTAAGTTTCCCAGGTCTCATGGCTGCAAAACAAGCCAAAATCATCAGCCCTCCACCACCATGCTTGAGAGTTGGTATGAGTTGTTTGTGGTCATGCATTTTATTTTGGTTTTTGCCAAACATGGTGCTGTGCATGATGACCAAACATCTACACTTATCTATGGTCTCATCAATCCAAAGGATAATGATTCAGAACTTTTGTGGTTTGTTCAGATGCAATTTTGCCAACCTAAGTTGTGCTGCCCTATTCTTTGATATTCATGATCTTCTCCCTTTATAGACTGTGCTATCCATCTGATATCTATTATTACCCTATCATTGTTCACCTAGCTTTTACCCCATCCAAGCGCAAAGCCGTGGAAAAATATATCTCTGAAGCCCTGAAGCAAGGTACTGTGAAATATTTTTCCTTATTTTCCATGATTATGATTCATGTGATTTTTGCTTACTCATGATCTCATGAAGTTTTTGGGTTTCTGTTCTCCTGTCATGTTTTCCTTAACTGGTCTTGGGTATGTTGCTTGCACGTACAAAAGCCAACTGTATCCAACTCATGTTTTAGACTAAGATTGAGACCACGAAACGCTGTAATGCCCAGGGTGTCTCTGCTCGCATAATAAACCATCTCTTTGACTATACCTTGGTTCTTGGTCCCCTGATTCGCCAAACATCTTACTTCTGGTGAAGCTGAAGCATTTTAATCATTCAGAAAAGATTTACATCAGTTCCTGGTGTTGTCGGCAGGATAGGACGTACTCTGTCTGATGACCCGGATGACAGACGACATCACCTATCTGACCTGATTCGGTGATCCTGTCCTTGGTGGTCTTGAAACAAGCATATGTCAGGTGAGTGAGTGGGTCATCGTATCCAGAATTACTAGTTGGATGTTTGATGAATCAGTATAGTGAAGCTAGCTAAAATAAATGAGTTAGACTTAAAAGTCTAGTGGAAGTTTCTCGATCGAATGAGTTGCGTTGTTTATTTTAGTAATGACAACAAGTGTTCAGGATCCTAAGGGTGCTGGAGAGCCTTCCTCACCAGCTGTGTTCTTGCCTTATGCTGATAACAATAGTTTTGGGAAAGCGCTAGGGCAAATGCTAGATAAAGTGTGTGGACAGAAAAAGATGAACTGTGTAAAGATCTTGGTATTTCAGTGCAGACAGTGTGCAGTACGGAGCAATGTTTTCCAGTTTTGGAGAATTGTGTCAATCGTGAAGACCCTGAGGCAGCTGTGCAAGTGTTTAGACAATGGCATGTTGTCCTAATTCAAGATAGAGATGAGAAATTCGCTACATTGACGCAGGAATGTGCAAATCATAAATGCCACTATCTCCACTCAAAAAACTTGTGAGCAGCTCCAACACGCTAATAACTCTCTCCAGGCTAAAGTCGAGGTTTTGGAAAAACAAACGTTGTCTACGACTAAATTGATCAAACCAAAGACACGGCAGTCTTCAAACTCGTGCTTTGAAATTGATGACAAGTCAGGTGACTCTGGGTTAGATCCAGCAGCCACTGATGTCGATTAAAGAATCAAAGCCAAAAGGGCAGGAGGAGGCTAAAGTGACGGTAAAATCACGGCCTTTGAGCTCTGAGCAAGTACATAAAATGACATGGGATTTTAAACATCCTAGAGAAATGTTCATGAGTCCATTTCTGACTTTGATGTCACGTAAAAGCAAGTTGTACAACCTGCATCTTTTGGATGTTATTGCTACATGCTCTCAAATATTTCTGTCTACCGAAGTGGAGAAGTTGAGCGATTTTTACGAGGGCTGTAAAGGAAAAGATTCACTCGCGTCGGTCACAGGGATACAGACATGTATGAAGGGTATCCTTGAGCACATTCGTGGTTTTGTGGACAGTACTGAGTGTTGGCATAAAATTGTTGAGTGTCAACAAAGTAAAACCGAGTCTGTAATGGAATACACTCAGCGTTATGCTCAGACATTCATGCTGTATGGGGGATGCGAGATGAGCTCCAAATCTGATGTTCTTGGAAGCCATGTTCCTGTTAGTCAGTGGACTGACTTACGCAAGGTGCTGCCGATTTTGAAACCCACCTGGCGTGCCTTACACCTCAGTGGTCTTGCCGATACTCTTTCGGCTTATGAAAGAGATTCAGATGTAAAAGCTTATGTTTCCGCTATGATGATCTGTTCAACGAGATGAGATGCGTGCCGTTACTGTCATAAACACGGACACTGCGAGCGAGCGTGTCGTAAAAACGAAAGCTGATCTGAGGAGGAGCAGCATTTGCAGGGTTCTTATTTGTTCAGAAAAAAAGGGGGCCTTTTGCTTGACCATCAGTTTCTCAATCAGATCACCATGAAATATTGCTATCCACTACACCTTGTGACTTTCACCCTAGAACAGCAAAAAATCAGCCACCATCTTCACTAATTTAGACTTTCATAGAGCCTACAACCTGGTCAAAAAATATAAGCAGGTGATGAGTGGAAAATTGCGTTTAGGACTACCTTGGGACATTATGAATATTTAATAATGCCATATGGTCTGGTCAACACCCCTTGCCTGTTCCAGGGGTATTTGCCACATCCTCCGAGGCATGATAGGTAGATTTGTCATAGTGTACATTTTGTTTTATTCCAGTTCCATAGAAGAACAGCATATGGTTTATCATTAGTAGGGACAGGAGGGTGTTACCATGGATGAAACTAAAGTTCAGGCAGTCACAGAATGGCCAACCGCCCAAAGCATTGAGGCCCTCCAGAGGTTTTTAGGGTTTGTCAATTTTAATTGACATTTCATGAGGAGCGCTGTACCACTTCCATCAGAAAGCACCACTCACTTCACTTTTAAAGAATAAATGGAGCAATCTAATGTGAACCGCCCAGGACTTCTTGGTTCTCAAGTGATCATTTACCACTGCACTCATTCTGAAGCACCCTGACCCCAACTTGTCTTTCATTATCTTTCAAGAAGAGGCCAAGGCTATACACTAGAACTTCAAATAAATTTACCTCCCTTGTGTCGTGTCTTGACCTGAGTTTAGGGTTGTTGTTTTGTTTTTTTTGGTCTCCAGAAAGATAAATTCCTTTGGTTATACTGATATAATTTGATGGCATGGCACTTCTGATCCACACATTACCTTCACATGCCATAGAATGAAGCAATTTCCTTGGGTTAGATCCAATACAATCTCCATTTCAAATAAGAATAAATCATGCACCCTAAAATGAATGTCAGTTTGTTTTTTCTTTAACAGTTGTAACCTACATTTGTCTAGCATGTTTGCCTCACACCTCCAAGGTTAGGGGTTAGATCCCTGCCTCCACCTTGTTTTTGTATGTTTGGAGTTTGTATGTTCTCCCTGTCCTCCAGGTACTCCGGTTTCCTCCCCCAATCCAAATACATGTGCTTTAGGTTGACAGGCATCTCTAAATTGTGTGAATGTGTGTGTGTGTGTGTGTGTGTGTGTGTGTGTGTGTGTGTGTGTGTGTGTGTGTGTGTGTGTGTGTGTGTGTGTGTGTGTGTGTGTGATTGTGCCCTGCAATGGGTTGGCACTCTATCCAGGGTGTCTCCTGGCATAGGCTCCAGGAAGACATGGTTTGAAATGGTTGGCGCATAAAAACTCGAGTGGCCTGCACAGAACCCTGACCTCAACCCCGCTGAGCACCTTTAGGACAGGGTTATTATAATTTTCAAAATTGTATTTTTATTTTATGATTTATTTTGGTTTTCAATTTCAGTTACGTATCAGTTAGTTTTAATGGTGCATAAATAGTTTTAGAAATAGATTTTGTTTTTGTCTTTCGAAAATCATCACCTTTAGTGTGTATTTAGTTTTAGCATCGTTTTAGTTTTTAATATCATGGGCTGGTGTTGAATTGATGTGTGAATAAGTATGATTCACTATATATATATATATATATAAATTTATATATATATATATATATATATATATATATATATATATATATATATATATATATATATATATATATATAAATTAAGTTTTAAAAAATAAATAAATAAATTGGAAAAACCCCAGCTTTGTTACATCCGCAGTGACGTTACATCATTTCCCTGATTACATGATTATCTATTTTTCTATCTACCCATTCATCCATCCATCCATCTATCTGCCTAATCTATGTATCTAACATCCACAAGCATTTATGATCAAATGATTGTTTCATTAAAACAATTTCCACAGGGCATAATAACCGTCCAAATGAATGCACATCGTTCATTCTTATACACATATACCTATCGTTTATTGTGAGATTTTAACATGCCAACAGTGCACAGTGTGAACGCGATGTCCGGTCTGAACAACCTTGTTGTTGATAATAATTGGAACTATTAAACTCAAATTTAGCTAACATAATACAAGGCTGTTTGTTACTAACTTGCTATATTGATAGTTATGGCTAAACTGCAGTTAATTAGCTAGCTAGCTACAATATACTGTATGTGGAGTGTAGTTAGCTAGATTACACCATATTACCCTACCTCCTTCTACATTTATACGTTCGTTTTTTTTTTGTTTGTTTTTTTACTGTTCCTTGCTTCTCTTCTTCTTCAAAGCTACGTGTGCTCTCCCAGTCAAATAGCAGTAATCAAGCGTTGTGTTGCGAGGCAATAGTTGGGTGTTACCAGTTTGTTCAGTGGAGGAGGGCTCTTTGCTGATTTGTTATTACAAACTAACAATATCGTTTCGGAAACATCAATAGTGTTACAAAATACATTTCTGGGTGGGGGGTGGGGGTTCAAAAAGCACATAGAGTATATCTGATTTGTGTGGACCTTGCTGAGGTATGTCATTACTTTCCAGGAAAAGCGTTTCTTAAGGGTTCTTTGTATGATTAGCTTCCTTAAAGTGTTGTACTGAGAACAAATTCCGAAAGGGTTGCAGGGTTTTACATAAAACATTGTATTGCAATGCACTATGCGGCAAAGCTCCCAAGCCCATACCTTTTATAAAAAAAAAAAAAAGGTGCTCCTGTTGTCATTGCATTCCTGTTCTGCTACTTGTGTTTCTGACAATTGCCTCAAAAGACATTTTCACAGATGGCCTGTAACAAGAACACCTTACTTAAAGAAGTAGAAAGTATGTCTTGTAGTTGAATAGCTGCTTTTGGGTTAAATCAAAGAACTGTGAAAAATGTTGTTTGGTTTGACATACAAGGTCAGCGATAGTACGAAAGAATGGCTGGGATAGTGAGGCGCTTGCGAGTGGGTGGGTGAGACAGCAGCCATGGATGATGTATGATGAAAGACAATGGTGATATCTAAGCACAGTCCAGAACAGTTCATCCCAGTGGATAGCACCCACACCTACAGCGCTGCACAATCAGTCCTTCATAGAAGGCAGGCCATTTAAATGCCTCTAAAATAACACACTAATGGTTGTGCTTATCTTTTTGCTCTCTCACAATGAAGAGGCACATTCAGAGGTGAACACATACACGGAGCCAATACAGGAAATATAAGCAAACGTCATTAGACTCTGCGTCACAAATGGCATTTGCAAGCTGATGAATGTACTCAGCTCTGCTTTATTCCATTCATTCAGACACAAATAGGACAATTAAATCACGTACATATATCAGGGCACATCCGTTATTTTGGTACTTAATGACTGAATCTCGGGTATTGGTATCAACTATTAACAGTGTGATCAAAATGGCAGCTTTCCCTGTAATTAAGATGTGCCATGTATAAATACCGGGTGACTCAAAAGTCTCCATATATAGGGGACTGTCTTTGCCAGCACCACATAGGTTGTGCCTTCATCAGTAGATGTTTGTGGACGTCCACGTCTCGGTTGTTCTGCAACACTTCCAGTCTTTTTGAATTGGTTAATATATTTGGCAACAGTGTTGTGTGTGTGATGTGCTCACCATGTTTCCTGTTAAAGTATCGCAACCTTGCAGCTTCCTGTTCAAAGGCATTCTTAATTACATTTTTTTTAAAAATATAGAATATAAACTGTGTATGAAAAGTTTTAGAAGACATTTCTCTAAAAAAAAAAAAAAAAAAGGAAAAAAAGTGTTAATTTCCCCTATGTATTGAGACTTATGGGACACCCTGTAGATTTTAATGTAACCTTTTTTCATTCAAATTATTAGAATTAAATTATCATGATATAATAATAATTATTATTATGAGTTAAATCTTATTTTTTCTGTTTTTGAAAGCATCAAGAACTGTTTATGCAGATATAACAACGTTTTAAAAAGCATTTTTGCCATATAACTTATCTCACAGTCTATGTGGCACAAATTAAGTGGCAGAGACTTAGTAATAATAATAATAATAATAATAATAATAATAATAATAATAATAATAATAATAATAATAAGCATTTTAACTAAGTTAAAATAAGAAAGGATAACATCATAGTGAACATACACCTACTTATTCCCTCCATCTTTCCGCTCCCAGAAGTTTATTTACTGTGCTGAAGCTGCGCAGTGGAGGGAGTTGGAGAACGGGAGGCGCGCAATGCGCAGGATCCGTTAAGTGTTTAACAACGGGCATTACGACTCATTTCACGGATTCGGTTCTTTTGAGTAAACGCGCTCAAATGAATCCATGTAGGCGAGTTTTGATTCGTTTGATTCACTGTTCATTTCGACCTCTATAGTAACTGACAGTCATGGATTCACCATGGTTTTAATAGCTAGCAAAGAAAATCTAATTGTGTCATTACAGTAGCTCGGGGAAGCAAGGGAGTCACAATGGGTATCTGAATCCCAGTGCCTCTGTAGGGTGATTGGGGGGGCATTCTGCATTTTAGCGAGAAGGGGATATGTCCTACAGAGAATCCATTCCTACAGGGTCAATGCATTTCAAAGTGAATTTCAATCCTATCCGTCGATATTCTGTACTACTTATCCTACACATTGTAGCCTGGAGCCTATCCCAGGGGACTATAGGAGCACAAGGCGTGGGACACCCTGGACAGGGTGCCAACCCATCGCAGGGCACAAGCACATACACTACAGAAACATTTGGACGTGCCAATCAGCCTACAATGCATGTCTTTGGACTGGACGAGGAATCTGGAGTACCCGGAGAAAACCCTCAAAGCCCAGGGAGAACATGCAAACTCCACACACACAGGGTGGAGGTGCTAATCGAACCCCCAACACTGGAGGTTTAACTTAAATGTTTTAACCACTAAAACACCATGCCTTCCCAAAGTGAACTTCAATTGTTAATAATTAATGCATATTGTAAAACCACACGTCAAGCACAACTTCTAAAACTTTCGTTCGGGAATCGTGCTCAGGAATCGATTCTCCTGACTTGCTCATCTAGGAGTCATTCAAAAAGAACCGATTCATTCCCGAATGGCCCTTCAGTATACTTGACAGCGGGGAGAAGGCAGTGGAGCAGAGGAGGTGGATGACAGACTGCGCTAGTGCTCTCACGGTGAAAGTTGGACCGGGTGTTTCTGAAGGTTCAGATTCGGGTGTCTTATCACGAGATTTAAACATTTTTTTTTTTTACCATCAACTGAAAAAGCAGGTCTGGATAGCTACTGATGCGCCTGCGGTGCTTAATTGATCCGAGAGCGCAGTTTCTTCGTGTGTTGTTGTTGTTGTTGTTGTTTTCAAGCTGTTATCATAACTGGGGTTTGGGAGATTTCGAGCTGAAAGTCAAAAAAGCAGTTCTGAAATGCATCATCCCGTCCCATGACAGAGGAACAGCGGAGGGAAACTCCTGTGGCGCAGAGAGCTGAGGCGCTCGGACTCCCATCACTTCCAACACCCACACTTCCCTCGAGCCGCATTCTAAACGTCTCTTTCAAACGCAACTTTTTTTTTACTGTCGGAGTTGGACATGCGGGAAACGGAGGCGTCTGCGGGAAAGCTGTGAACGATCCCGAGATCGGAGACTGTGCGCAGGGAGAGACGCGACAACGCTCAGCCGGATCTGCCCTAACTTCATCCTCAACACGATGTCCGCGTTGCGGAAGAAATTCGGGGACGATTTCCAGGTAGCGACGACGTCCTCGAGCGGCGGTGATTTTAAGCAGGAGAAGAAGAGGAAGCGCCAGCGCTTCGTGGACAAGAACGGCCGCTGCAACGTGCAGCACGGTAACCTGGGCGGCGAGACGAGCCGCTACCTGTCGGACCTCTTCACCACGCTGGTGGACCTCAAGTGGCGCTGGAACCTGTTCATCTTCGTGCTCACGTACACGGTAGCGTGGCTCTTCATGGCCTTCCTGTGGTGGCTGATCGCCTTCGTGCGCGGTGACCTGGAGCGCGCGCGCGATGACAAGTACACGCCGTGCGTGGCCAACGTGCACAACTTTCCGTCCGCCTTCCTCTTCTTCATCGAGACCGAGGCCACCATCGGTTACGGCTACCGCTACATCACGGACAAGTGCCCTGAGGGCATCATCCTCTTCCTTTTCCAGTCCATCCTAGGCTCCATCGTCGACGCCTTCCTCATCGGCTGCATGTTCATCAAGATGTCGCAGCCGAAGAAGCGCGCCGAGACGCTCATGTTCAGCGAGCACGCGGTCATCTCAATGCGCGACGGCAAGCTCACGCTCATGTTCCGGGTGGGCAACCTGAGGAACAGCCACATGGTGTCCGCGCAAATCCGATGCAAACTTCTCAAAGTGAGCTATGTTTACTTTTCGACCACTTCTCTACCACTCTACCTGATGAACATGTGAGAGCTCAATTCATAAAAACAAGTGTTATGTTACTTTACGCACAGGATATGCACATATGTAATAGCAGTTCAGCCGTTTGATTAATTACACTGCTATTTGATCCATTTATTCTGACAGCTGTTTTTGGCACGTGTAAATATATTGATTCGATTCAATAACAGTATACACTGTCACAAAATCAGCGTAGCAGAATTTACAGATTTATATTTAGATCCCTGATGAGCAAACCTGAGGTGCAAGGAAAAACTCCCTGATAACATGAGGAAGAAACCCTGATAGGGAACCGGGCTTAAAAGAGAACCTGTCCTCTCCTGCGTTTCACCGGATAGTTCAGTTATAAGTCATTACTCGTCAACAATTGTATTCTATACAGTCAAACAGTACTACGTGTGTAGAAAAGATGCTCAGTAGGAGCATCAGAGTCTTTATGATTACAGCAGCAGTTCTTAGGTACAAATCTACAGTATCCAGATGATTACACTCGGAAGACTGGGCGTGACTTGGGTATAAAGTGGAATCTTTAGGGCAGTGGTCACAAACCCTGTTTCTGGAGATCTACCATCTTGCAGGTTTTTTTTTTTTAATCTCAGGACAAAATCTAACCCACCTGTTTTAGATGATCAAGAACGTCTTAAGGCAGTGATTAGATAGATGGGCACAGTTATGGTTGGAGCTAAAGTCTTCAGGAAGGTAGATCTCCAGAAGCAGGGTTGGTGAACGCTGCTTTAGGGTATCCATGTGGGACCATGTACAGCAGCAGAGAGTGATTCACAAGTGCAGAAGCTCCAAGCAGAAGAAGTATCATGATGAATCAGGCAGGTCCAGAGGGCGCGAGGAGACACAATATAGGAAGAGTAATCCGACTCCTTCTGTTCACTTAAAGGAGGAAAACCATAATAAATGAGACTACGTTATCTATAAGTGTTGTAAGGTGGTTATCGGTGTGATCTTTTTATAGGTTGCATTGGAATGACACAATCTATGATCAAAAGCCAAAACATGATTATGTCATAATCACTGAGTGCAGGTTCGCTCAATACAGAGTCCAACCTGAGGTCTGAAAGTACAAGCTGTTGGGTATAAATAAACAATGACTTATTTGTGATTTGGTGCTGAGCAGAAGTGATATAATGGGTTTAAAAAAAAAAAAAACAAGAATAAGCTGAGAAAATCATAGGAAATTTGTTGTGTTGGCAAAGGAAGGCTGTTCGTAATTAGAGTTGGCTGCACTGTGAGTGGCATCCTGAAAAAACCATAGCGAGAGTTGGTTAGTGACAGATAAAATTTTTTTTAAAAACCTGGGAGAAAGACCACTATAAGACAGGAGACTCATAGGTGTAAAACTGGTCCTCAGATTAAAAGCGGAGATGGCTCCATGGGTACGGAGTGCAGATCTCAACATCTACCACCCAAAGAAGATAGTTTGATCATAAATCAAGATGGAAACCAAAGCTTGCAGTTGCACATACACTGACATGAAAAGACTCAAAAAGCTCAAAGACCGATCACTGGCTGAATGGGAGCAAATGAACTTCATTGATGAATCCGTTTTCTTCTCCATAGAACTGATGGACAAGTCCGTGTGAGAAGGATGCTAGGAAAGGAGTTTATGGAGGCATGCATGCAGGCAACTGTAAAGCCTTGTGGGGGTGGGATTAGGGTCTGGGGATGCATCACAGCCAAAGATGTCAGGTTTTTGGCAAAAGTGGACGGTGATTCTTACATTCGACTCCCTGATTCCAACTGTCCAAAATCATTCAGTGCCTATTGACCGGGTATTCCAATAAGACAATATGTAGTGCCTTTCAGCACATAAAGTAAAATTATTGAAGTTATGAAATGGACAGCACAGTCACCTGACTTAAATCCTATTGAGAATTTGTGTGACTACAGTGGCAAATCTGTGGAGAAGCTACATCTCTGTGATGAGAAGCAGACTCGTGACCAATTAAATACCTTTATGAAAATATGTCAAGCCATGTATCTTAAGAAAGTGTGTCGTTCTATTTGGCATGCATGCTGTGTTATGTATTAATCATGTGGGTGGCACAGTGGGCAGCAGGGTGGCACAGCATGTCGCATTGCCACCTTCTAGACCTAGAATCCCTGTTTCAATCCTAAACTAGGGGTGCACAGTCTGTACGGACTTTCACATATTCTGCTCATGTCCTTGAGGGTTTCCTCTTGGTTCTCTGGCTTCCTCTCACCTCCAAAAAAAAAAACAAAAACACTCTAGTAGTAGGTGAATTGGTTACTGTAAATTGCCCTTAACTGTGAATGAGTGTATACACAGTGTTCGGCAATGGCCTGACATTCCAGGATAGTCTCTGCATCCACTGTGACCCTGTCCAGGATGAAAACATTTATTGAACATAAATGAATAAATGAAAATAATTAGTCATAGTAACAAAGCATTTGAGCAATTGCTTTTGAAGTGCCAGAGTATATAATAGTGTCGCTAGAAATCATTTTCATAATCAAAATATAAGTCATAATACATTTTTAGTATTTTTTCTGAGGGTTGGACCAACACAGTATATGGAGCAAAACAGTGCATTTAAAAAGCCTCTGGAAAAACAGACGTCAATATTTGTTTCGTTCCAGGGACAAAATGAGAAACGTAAAAAATTAAATAGCCGAAACAAGATAAGTGCATAACAGGCTGGCATCCAGTTGTTTGCTTATGCAGATTTCATTTGAGACTGGTTGTTGTTTTAATAGGTCTGAATCTTTCTTATGAAGAAAGATAAACTTCTAATGAATCATGAATTATTCATGGGTTCTTCTATGTGCATGAAACATATTATCTTAGATAGCATAGTGGGTATTGTTAGAGTATTTATAACACTGCCCAATTTCTTTAGTTTAGTTTAGTTTAGTTTAGTTTGATTGCCTAGGTTGTTTTTCGTTGTTGTTGTTTGTTTTTTTATATATATATATAACGGTACCTAACCATAATTATAGATATTGCAAAATTTGAAAACATAAATGTTGCTTTGCTGCTTTGAGACAATGTCTATTGTAAAAAGCGCTATACAAATAAATTGAATTGAATAAATGAATGCTAAAAGTTAATTCAACGCTGGAGATTGTGCTGTGTAATTTGAACATACACTTTACATTAGAGCAGTGTTTCTCAATTTCGGTCCTGGACTATCACCGTCCTGCAAATGTCAGTGTTTTCACCTGATTCAACCCATCAGATAACTAAAATGCCAGAACTGAGTTAAACCGGGTGTCAGAGCACACCAAAATGTGCAGGACCCGGAGTGAGAAACACTATGTTAGAGTAAATAATATGGAAATAATTTGGTGTGAAATAACATTTTCAGCCAAGAAGTATGGTAAAGTTATCGTGATCCATCATAAAATTACTATTATTCTGTTGGTTTATGTTGTCACTTTGTTTTTTTTCTCCTTTTCTCTTCAGCATTATAGTTGGGTGTGGATTTTATTTCATTATTGCTAACATGTCTAGATGAAAGTGTAAGCCGTCTGGTGAACCTCCTCAATAGTGCTTTGTACCTTTTGAAATGCTATTTTCGAAATGAATAGTGCAGTAAGACCTTCTCTGTCTGTAGTCTCGACAGACTCCTGAAGGCGAATTCCTGCCTCTGGACCAGCTGGAGCTGGACGTTGGCTTCAGTACAGGAGCCGATCAGCTATTTCTTGTGTCGCCTCTCACCATCTGCCATGTAATTGACTCAAAGAGCCCGTTCTATGACCTTTCTCTGCGGTCCATGAAGACTGATCAGTTTGAGATTGTGGTGATCCTGGAAGGCATTGTGGAGACCACAGGTAAGACAATACACATGTATGTAAAAACACACTTATGACTACTGGCTGTTTTGTTATGGTTTTTAGGTGAATATTTTACATTTATGAATTTGAATTTTTTTTTTTTAATTACTTGAAATAACCCTCAGTTCACACTAGCGAATGACCCGTTGCTCATGTTGCTTGGGGCTTGACTTTTGTGGTCATGTAGGGACTACTCTTGTTGTCGCTTATACTGTCCAGGGTTTTTTGTTTGTTTTTAGATTTTAAAAAAATATATAGTAGTAGCTATATACAGCTAGATAACTAGTTAAACAGAAATTAAATAATGCCCTGATCAGTGTGAAATTTGGTTTTATTTACATGCTAGGCTTCATACTAGCATTTGCAGATTAGCAAAGCAAGCTAAATGTAAAAGCTGCATACATTCAGCAGAGGCACAAACGATCTCTTCTACTTCTACTCTTTATTTTTCTTCATAAAGCCTTTATACCCATTTTATTTCATGGTATAAAATGAAACCATGGTTATGGTTAAGTTTTTCTTTCATTTTCAAACAGTAAATGGGAACTAACTGGAGGTAGGTACTAAAGTTGTGAGTGGGGGAACTGAAGAAATGTCAAAGTACACATGCCATAGGATTGATCTAAGGAGTCAGGCTTTTGTATTTATCACTTCACTGTATCATACCTAATTTGCATACAATTAAGAAAATCTCATTCCAGATGTCTTGTTGTTGTTTTGTCGTTTGCTGCTGTCGCTCCGTGCCATGCACATACACAGAAATTAATGGTCATCTGTCTCTTTGTCACTTGGACATACTTTTCACTTACCGGTCATAAATGTGCACAATAAAGCCAGAAAAATTAAGTAGAAACAAGCAGTTGCTTTGGCATTGTTACAAAGAATAAAAAGAATTGTTACAAAGTGTGGACATGAAGCAGTTCGTCTATATATGAATGATACATACTTAATAAGAGATGAAGGTTAACTTGCAGTCAAGTGCTGAAATATACATCCAGTCATAACAAGGGTTATCACTTACATTACCATGTACAGTGCTGTGAAAAAGTATTTACCCCATCCTGACTGTTTTTGTGCATATCTCATACTAAGTTTAAATCAAAACAAAATCTAAGATAAACCAAAGGCAGCCTGAGTAAACACAAAATACCGTGTTTAAATGATAATGTTATTTGTTGAAGCAAAAAAAGTTATCCAATACAAACTGGGCCTGTGTGAAAATGTATTTGCCTTCATAATGGGGCTCAGCTGGACTAGACACAGCCAGGCCTGATTACTGAAAACTCTGTTCAGTCAAATCAACACGCAAGTAGAACTTTTTCAACAGTATGAGGTCGGTTAAAAGGTTTTACCCAGTAACACACTATGACAAAGTTGAGAGAAATTCCAGAAATAATGAGGAAGAAGGTGATTGAAATACATCAGTCTGGGAAGGGTTACAAAGCTATTTCAAAGGCTCTGGGACTCCAAAGAACCACAGTGAGAGCCGTTATCTCCAAATGGAAAAACCCGGCACAGTAGTGAACCTTCCCAGAAGTGGCAGACCTTCCAAAATTCCTCCAAGAGCACAGCAACGACTCATCCAGCAAGTCACAAAAGAGCCAAGGACAACATCAAAGGAACTGCAGGCCTCTCTTGCATCAATAAAGGTCACTGTTCACGACTCCACTATCAGAAAGACACTGAGCAAAGATGGAATCCATGGAAGAGTGGCGAAGTGAAAACCACTGCTAACCCAGAAGAACATTAAGACTCATCTGAATTTTGCCAAAATACACCTTGATGATCCTCAAACTTTTTGGGAGAATGTTCTGTGGATTGATGAGTCGAAAGTGGAACTGTTTGGAAGACAGTGGTCCCGTTACGTCTGGCATAAACCAAACACAGAAATCCACAAAAAGAACGTCATACCTACGGTCAAGCCTGGTGGTGGAAGTGTGATGGTGTGGGGATGCTTTGCTGCTTCAGGGCCTGGGCAACTTGCAATAATTGAGGGAAGCATGAATTCTGCTCTCTACCAGAAAATCCTAAAGGAGAATGTCTTGCCTTCGGTCTGTGAGTTGAAACTCAAGCGCAACTGGATTATGCAGCAAGTCAATGATCCAAAGCATAGGAGTAAGTCCTAGTCCTAGAAGTAAGAGAAAGACTGCTCTCTAGTTATCGGAAGCGTTTGGTCGTAGTTATTGCAGTGGTAGCTCAGTGGTTAAGATCTTGGGCTACTGATTGGAAGGTCCCTGCCAAGCTGTTAGTGTTGGGCCCTTGAACAAGGCCCTTAACCCTCAACTGCTCAGCTGTATAAATGAGATAAATGTAAGTCACTCTGGATAAGGGCATCTGCCAAATGCCATAAATGTGAATGTTGCTAAATGTGAATAGTCTAGCTACTAACGGTGGCACAACCAGATTTAACTTTAAAGGGGCAATTATTTTTTCCCATTGGTGATAGGTGTTGGATATTTATTTATTTATTTATTTTGCTTCAATACAAATAATAAATAAATAAATAACTGTATTATGTGTTTACTCAGGTTGCCTTTATTTTATGTTGTACTTCGTTTGAAGATCCAAATTTAATATGAGATATACAAAAAGCCGAAGAAATCAGGATCAGGATCACAACGCTGTAATGGTATAGCAAAGAACATGCCAGATGGATATGAACATCAACACACCCACACTCTACCAAGTGCTCTTAGTTAAGCTGAGTCTTCCAATTCTTCTGAAATATTTGTCTTCAGGGATTCTGCAGAGAGAATGTAGATGATGCCGAGTTAGCCATAAGGTTATTTTTGTCCTCTGCACTATTGTTAAAAAAAAAAAAAGACAACAGTGTTTTGTTTGTTGGGGAGTTTTGCGTGGGTGTACACGGTTTGAGGTATTGGGTGTAGGTGGCTGATCGCTGAAGTACTAGACTGACTTGTTCATGCTGTAAAGGAGCTGTTAATGTCGAGAAGAACACTAAAAAAAGAGAGAGAGAAAGCAAAAGGGAGAGAGCACCAGCCTTGTTATGTAAGATGTGTGAAACATAAAGGGAATCTTTATTTAGCATGCCGCATCGCAGTGGTCTAACACGATGCAAGATCAGCAAACCTGCCAGTCAGAGCGTTCACCTTTACCTTTAGTGCCTCAGGCTTCGAGTGCACCAAGTCCTGCAAATACACCAGGCACACAGCGCAGCATGAAAAAAAACATATACAAAGCACTCTTAGCCATACCAAGACCAATAAACACCCACACTCCAACAAACACACACACACAGTCTCAATGTTTCACACAGTCTCCACACCGTGTACAGTAGTGTTACACTGACAGGTCTTCCACATGAACGGTGCACGCACATCAGCGAGCAGTCTGAATATTCCACCCACAGAAAGTGAGCGGATTTGTGGGTAAAAACAGAATTATGTACAGTTAGTCAGCACTCTGTTCTCCCCATTGTGAATCAGTTTCCATAGCAACTAAATCTCCTCCTCCTTAAGTGGGCTCAGTACAGTAAAGTCGCACAGCCTATTTGAGGTACAGAGAAGTATGTGAGAGGAACACTGATCTGTTTTTTTTTTTTTTTTTCCTACGTGTGTATTACATAAATTCATAAACTAGGGATGGTACAATTTAACATCTCAGTATCACACCTTTCACTGTCACGGTATAGATTTATATTTGCAAAGAGGTGAAAGTAAGTAATTAAGTAGCTAATAATAATAATAATAATAATGCAAATATGACATTGGTTAAGATGTATATAAACATACCGGTGCATCTCAAAAAATTTGAATATCATGGAAAAGTAATTTTTTTTTCCCGTAATTTCATTTAAAAAATGGAACGTTCATATTTTCTAGATTCATTACACATAAAGCGAAATATTTCAAGACTGTTTTTTTAAAATATTCTTGACAATTACGGCTTCCAGCTCATGGAAATCAAAAATCCTGTATCACAAAATATTATAAAAAAAAAAGAATTTATAATACAGAACTGCCGACCTTCTGAAAAGTATGTTAACTTATGCACTCTTGTAATCATCAGAAAACATTATAAGTCGCATTTTCAGTCGAATTCGGGGAAACCACTTGAAGTATTCGTCGTGTTGAATTATTTATTGCTTTTGTTTGATTTGTTCGTTGCAAGCAGCTGAAAGTCTGTACATTCTGACAATCAAACTGATTTGCATTGGGGGTTGAATGATTTTGATTGCAACTGTATACATTGACATTTGGGTTTGAGATCAAACGATGAATATGAGACAACAGATCAGAATTTCAGCTTTCATTTCCTCATAATCACATCTAGATGCATTAAACAACTTAAAACCTTTGGTGGTAGATGACTCAATTATTAGGTGAGCAAAAGTATAGTAACAGATAGTCTTAAAGTAAAGTAAATAGCATTTATTATTTGGATGCATATCCTTTGCCTGTAATAACTGCATCAAGCCAATGACCAATTGACATCACCAGACTGTTGCATTTTTCTTTTGTATTGCTTTTTCCGGTACTGTACTGCAGCTTCTTTCAGTTGTTGTTTGTTTTGGGGGGTTTCTCTCTTCAGTCTTCTCTCCAGGAGGTGAAATGCTGCTCAATCGGGTTAAGGTCTGGTGATTGACTTGGCCAGTCTAAAACCTTCCACTTTTTTCCCCTGAAGAAGTTCTTTGTTATGTTGCCAGTGTGTTTTGGGTCCTTGTCTTGCTGCATGATGAAGTTCTGGCAGACTTCTGTATACATTCTACTGCTAACATCGTGAGTTACATCATCAATAAAGATTTGTGAGGCCTTTTCAGAAGCAGCCATGCAAGCCCAAGCCATGACACTACCTCCACCATGCTTGACTGATGAGCTTCTATGTATTGGATCATGAGCAGAGCCTTTCTTTCTCCACACTTTGACCTTTCCAACACTTCCGTAGAGGTTAATCTTGGTTCCCTAACTTTTGTGTCTCATCTCTGTATTTCTTTGCAAATGTTCCAATCTTGATTCTGACTGCTCATGAGTGGTTTGCATCTTGTGGTATAGCTTCTATATTTCTGCTCTTGAAGTCTTCTTCAAATGGTGGATTGTGATACCTTCACCCCTGCCCTGTGAAGTTTGTTGGTGATGCCACTAACTGTTATTTTTGGGTTTTTCTTCACAGTTCTCAGTGTTTCTGTCATCAGCTGCAGTTGTTTTGTTTTTGTTTTTTTGGCCAACCTGTTCCATGTCTGGTTATCCGTACACCGGTGGTTTATTTCTTTTTCAGAACACCCCAAATTGTTGTATTGGCTATGCCCAGTGTTTGTGCAATGCCTCTGATAGATTTTCCCTCTTTTCTCTGCTTCAAAATGACTCTCTTTTCTCCCATAAACAGCTCTCTGGACTTCATGATGGTTTATCCTTTTTAATAGCAAATACAGTCTTCACAGGCAAAACCTAAGGCTCAAAACAAGGGTAGATAGTCAGAGCTATTCATTCTTTAAACAATCAATTTAACCGGCATCCCTGGGCAGCAAGAAACTACTGTCAGTCACATGTTCTAGTATTTTTGATCATTGAAAAAATGGGTGAGTTCAAACAAAGGGTGCCATGTTCTAAGTTGCTTAACACATTTAGATGTAAATATGAGGAAATGAAAGCTGAAATTCTGATCTATCGTCTCATATTCATCTTTTGATTTATAGCGAAAACAATAGAAATGGCCTTGCTGTTCCTATATTTTCAGAAGGGATTGTAAGCATATTCTAAATCAGGGTTTCTCAAAAGTTTTTACAGCCACAGACCCCCCGGCTTCTGTAAAATAAATGCCACAAACCTAAATAAAGCTTTTCAAATATTAGTCTCATAACATGTTGACTATTTAATTGTAGGAGCCATACAATTTTTTATTCCTGAACCCTCCACCAACAGAAAGTCTGGTGACCTTATTTATAGACCGACTTTTTTTGTGTGTGTGTTTTTGAAGTTTGGATTAAATCCATTCACTCCACTCCACTCCAGTCAAACCTGCAAATAACAAAAAGAACAGTGCCAATAACTAAAAGAAACCAGTCACTGGACACTTTTTTAGGAACACCTGTCCACCTGAACACATGCAGTTATCTAATCAGTCAATCATGTGTCAGCAACACAATGCATAAAATTGTGCATATGAAGGTCAAGAGACTCATTTAATGTTCATATCAAACAACAAAATTGGGGGGGGGGGGGGGGGGGGGTGTAATCTCAGTGACTTTAACTGCCAGAGAGGCTGGTTTGGGTATTTTACAAACTGATGGTCTCCTGGGATTTTTACACAAAACAGTCTCTAGAGTTTACACAAAATGCAGTGACAGTTCTGAGGGCAGAAACGCCTTGTTGCTGAGGTCAGAGTAGAATGGCAAGACAGGTTTAAGCTGACAAGAAGGATATGCTAACTCAAATAACCACTCTTTACAATCATGGTGGGCAGAGAAGCATCTCAGAATGCACAGTGCATCGAACCTTGAGGAGGATGAGCTACAACAGCCGAAGACCACATCGGGTTCCATTCCTGTCATCCTATCAGTTCCTGTTCAGCTTTTATGCTCACTACGGTTGTAAAGCGGTTATTTGAGTTGTAAAGTATGGTCAACTGCTGCTTACTGGATGCTTTTGTTTTTCACACCATTCTGTATAAAAAACCAGAGACTGTTGTGTGTGGAAATCCCAGGAAATTAGCAGCTTCTCATACCAGCTCGTCTGGCACCAACAGCAATGGCCCTATCAAAGTCAGTGAGATCACATTTTTCCCCATTCTCATGTTCTTGACCTGTATCTGCATGACTTTATGCATTGTGTAAATGTAGATTAGCACTGATAGTAGTGGGTAGTGATTTCTACTACAGCACGTTCGCCTCACACCTCCAGGGTCGGGGGTTCGATTCGCACCGTGGCCCTGTGTGTGCTGAGTTTGCATGTTCTCCCCGTGCTGTGGGGGTTTCCTCCGGGTACTCCGGTTTCCTCCCCCAGTCCAAAGACATGCATGGTAGTCTGATTGGCATGTCCAAAGTGTCCATAGTGTATGAATGGGTGTGTGAGTGTGTATGTGATTGTGCCCTGCGATGGATAGGCACCCTGTCCAGGGTGTACCCCGCCTCGTGCCTCATGCTTCCTGGGATAGGCTCCAGGTTCCCAGTGACCGTGAAAAGGATGAGCGGTGTAGAAGATGGATGGATTTCTACTACTGTATCAAAATAAAATAATCATGGACCCCCTAGCTATGCTCAACAGTTGCCACTTTGAGAGCCGCATGTCCCTGCTATAAACGCAGGAAGAATTAATGGATTGCCCCAGAATTTTAAGATCTAAGTCAGTCAGCAGCAAATTTCCATTCTTTCAAGGAAATGTACTGAATTTCGTGTCCTTACTGCTCACAGGCTACAGATATAGTGGATAACAATTCAGTTGATGAACGCTGGAAAATTTCTTTATTTCATTGGCTACAAACTGGGACTCATGCCTGCCTTCAGCCTCCAGTCTGAGACATTCTCATACTTCAGTGCATTCTCAGAAACTGTAAGATACTCCTCTGTGGCTCTTCCAGAGCTGATGCCTATTATATTACAGCCAATATTTTGAAAACTGCCTGACTCAGAGGAGCACATGGCACAGATCATGCAGAGACTTATATTAGCATATTGGAGAAGAAATTTAGATGAAGTACAATACATACTAAGTGTTGAATTCTCCGGCCTCCTGTGTTACTACTCGTGTATTCCACAGATGGATGTTTATTGGAGTTTAGGTTACGATGCGTTGCACACTGAATGATAAATAATAATCGATTGGCTTTGTCCTACACTCCTTCAAGACTGTGGTAAATTGGAGGAACATGGCTACTTCTGTCCTCCAAACCCCTGAAGTCTCGCCCCCTGTGTCAGTGAGTGTGCTGATAAAACTGAGATCAGCTGGATGGTCTGTTACAGCCGATAGCAAAGTGTAGTGCCGTGTAAGTAAGCACGTACATACACACACTAACACACACACACACACGCAGTTAGGGAAAGAGAAACAGACTACCACTGGATAGATGAATGGACACAGAATGATAGCGCAATACAGATAATGATGATTATAATGGTGGTAATGATAATAGATACATCTAGCTTTTTAAAAAGAGACATAAAGTACCCAAGGTGAGCCTACCCCCCTTCAGAGGATTCAGGGGAGAGCAAAAGATTGGCATGAGCACAACAGCAAAACAATGCAAGCGAGAAAAAAGCGAGTGATGGTGAAGCATAGCGAGAAAAAGATGACAGAAACAGGTCAGCGAGAGCACCTCTGCGCTAAGCGAACAGAGCGCTTAATGACGGTCACCATAGAAACACATTATCTCTGTTGGAAATATAAATTGCCCTCGTAACTGTCATCTGGAGAAGTGTAGTGATATGATGTTTTGGTTTGTTTGTTTTTAATCTGAACACAATGTAATATGCTCAAGCGCTTCTCAAACAATCGCTGTAATGAAATTTCATTGTGATGGGTGAATATGGGGTGATTATGTAAGCACCGTTAGAGGAAAATCAGTCTGGAACCTCACTTGCCATGCACACACACACGGTCGCACTGTTTAGGTGAACATCAGAAAGCCTGTTTAATATTTCATGAGCTGAATAATAATATTTCACACTCTCGTCGGTTTTACAATGGGCAAGCACGGACAGTAAACTTTCTCACACGGTGTGGGTGAGAGACAGACAGTGCATCGGCTAGACTGGGTGATGGGTGCGTGTGTGCGTGTGTGATAGTTAGATCATGGTCTGAGCTAGTTTATGTAGCCTGGAGGTGTGTGTTCTCTACAGAAGACAGCAGGGACTCAGATGATCCTCTGTCTTTTCCATCCTGAGCTTGCTTTCCAGTGTTGCAGGAGCAGGCTGTAGACAGACTTGCTCTCCAAATGGCTTTAAGGGCTACTTTGAACAGTTCAGAGCCCCATTCAGTGATCCCCAAACAATCCAAAAGCCCTTTCTGCTCGCATCTTTTAACACTGCGACAAGATCAGAGAACCCTTCAGATGCACCCAAACCTCTAACACACATCCAGGTGCTCTCACTTACTACTATTGTAAATTTAAAGTGACGTGGTTGTTGTTTCATTACAATAAGTATTTCCTTGTCTGGGTGTGGTACTGATTGTGAACACCGAGTCCATTCTACTGAAGAAAAAAATCGGTTTGTTCTTTCTTCCTCTGTTTTGGGCAGGATTTATAAAGGTTACCCCTCACACCTATTCATTTTTGTGCTTTCTGTAAAAATCTTCTCAAATCTCCGATCACATGCAGGCTGATGCTACATCTACAAATGTTCACAGCAGGTCTATGTCAGTTTATTAAGAGCAGGTATCTTGTTATATTTTATTTGCCATGATGTTATATTTGTTTACTTATATAAGCTTTTTTTTTTTTTTTTTTTTTTAAAGAAAAGGTCAAATCAAAATGTAGTGTGTTAGTAAGGTGTTGGGTCACCATGAGCTGCCAGAACAGCTTCAATGAGCTTTGGCACAGATTCTACAAATCTGTGGAACTGCACTGAAGGGATGAACACCATTCTTCCAAAAGATTTTCCCTCAATTAGTGTTTTCATGATGGTGGTCTCTCAAAAAATCTCCCATAGGTGTTCAGGTAGGTTGAGATCTGGTTAGTATTAATACCATACCACATAATTTACATCCTTTAAAAATGACAGATATGCCTTTAAATTCTGTTGATCTTTTAGGCTACCTTTGGGTTTTATATTGAGTGGAATAGGGCTGTTAGGGTATATTCGTATTATTCGGATTGAGCAGATTAATGTAGTCTTCTGTGTGTGTTTTTTAAAAGGCTGGTCAGAAAGGTTCTCAGGGCATCTGGTTGAGACTCGAGGTCTATAGATGTGCACTGGGACTAGGAACCTATGGGACATTCATTAACGTTTCACGTGGTGGTTTAAATTAGGCTACTATTTTGTTTGTATTTTGGGAAATAGAAGCAAAGTTTGTTAGAAAAAGGTATAGTGGGACTAAAAACGGGTTTTTATGAACTCGAGTGATGTAGCTGAGGAACTCTCGGGGCAGAATTCACTGACCGTGCTAATAGTGCTGCGATTTTACCTCTGGGTTTCTTCCAGTGTTTCCAGGGGAATAGTATTAGAGTTCATATTTAATTAAACAACCGTCTGGTTTAAGTCATGTCCACTTTGGATTTAAACCCTAATACTGATATGCATCTTTGGAGCACTAAACAGATTATTTAGACACAGATAGTGATATTGTGTTGCTCCACTATACACAAAGTGCTCTGAATTAGCAGTTGCATTGTCACTAACGTTTTAACTGTGATCATGCAGTTGCTAGAAACATGGACAGAAGGATATAATTCCACTGTGCTGTTCCATCAGTACCTCTTCCATCTACAGCTTTGTTCTCACAAGTAGTTTGGACAGAAAAGTGTCCGTCCTATTGTTGGGTGATTGCAAGGTCAAATCCCAATGATGCCTCAGCTATCCATGGACGGGAGTCAAGAGAACAAAATTGTCCGTGCTGTCAGGGTGGGACGGGTGGCGTACTCTCCGTAAGTTGTCAATCAGAGTGACACTGAGCGTCTGTGAGCTCATGTACGCAGAATAAGGTGGATAGTGCTTTCCACCGTGTGGGTTATGCTGCCCTGTGACACAGCATGAGCAGCAGTTTGAAAAGACGTGGACGTTGGCTTTGTGCGTCTCGGTGGAAGCATGTGTTTGCCCCACTCTCCATAGTTGCCAGCTGCTTTGTGATGAGGAAAGTTAGCTAGTGGCTGAGAATTGGCAAGACCAAATTGGGGAGAAAATGGCGGATATTAAAAATAATCTGAAATATTGTCTGTCATAATATGGCTGATTATGATTGGATGGGGAAGATGGTGATAGGGGCTAAAAACCTATCAATATCACACAGCGTGATGTCCTGTTACTTCGCTGCACTACAACACACACCGTTAATATAGCAGAAGGAGAGGCAGAGCGAGAGGGTGTGCAAATTTGTAGTTTGTGTGTTGGTTGGTCTAGAAAACTCATTTGTCAGTGCAGTTTTACTTCACTGAGTCATTTATTAAACAGCAGCCCTTACTCCCCTGCGGGACTCCTAATACCCTCCCATTAGATTTGTTCTAACACTGACTCTGTCTGGATTGCTGAGAACCTTCATGTATTCTCGATAGATCCTACATCGTCTGTCTGACCGTAAGAACAAGCAAATGTTGATGAAGGGACCAGACCACAGCTCTGAATATAGAATTCCATTAATGGTCTTTTCATGAAAAGAGATAACTTTTGCATACTACACCTCTTCTGCCCATTCTCAGTGTCATTTACTATCAGACAAGATACACCTTTGTGGGTTTTTTCGTTTTGTTTTGTTTAATTTGCGCTCCATGTTTAATTAAGTACAGAAATGTTTTGTTTCTGGATTTCTCTGATGAATCTTTTAATAGTCTTTGCTTTATGTGGCTGATCCACAGATCTAACGAGTTTCCCTCTGACAAAGCTTTTGTTTTCATGTAACCAAATGGACTGTGAACAGACGTTCCCGTGGGTGTAGCTCAACAGTAAATGTTACTCCCATGTGCATGCATATATATATATATATATATATATATATATATATATATATATATATATATATATGTATGTATGTATGTATGTATGTATGTATATATACAAATCAAACAAAAGCAATTGACATTGTTCAACACAATGAATGCTTCAAGTGGTTTCCCCAAATTCAACTGAAAATTGGATCATTGTCCTGTTGGAAGGTTCAATGACACCCAAGCTTCAGCTTCCTCACAGATGGCTTTGCTCATACTTCAATGAATCCATCTTGCCTTCTACATGCTGCAGCTTTTCCAGTGCCAGGGGATGCAAAGCAGCCCCAGAGCATCACCGAGCCACCACCATGCTCGACTGTGGACAGAGTGTTCTTTCTTCATTCTTCTTCCTCCAGACAAAAAGTTTTGTTTCATCGCTCCACAGAACAGAATCCCAAAACTTCTGTGCCTTATTTATATGATTTTGAGCCGACTTTTCTTGTACTTTTGGGTCAGTCGTGGTGTACGTCTTGGAGTTCTGGCAGGGAAACCTCCTGAGTTTAGTATTCGCCTTACTGTGTTCACTGAAACCTCACAGCCTGTTGCCACAAAGTCTTGCTGCAGGTCTTTTGCAGTCCCTCGAGCTTTTTTCACAACCTGCCTTCTTAGAAATCTGGTTGCAGCCATTGAGAGCTTCCTTTTTATGCCCTGTCCAGGCAGTGTACACTCAACAAACCCCTAGCCAGTTCAGGTATTTCATGTGTTCCAGCTCAAGCACACCTGGTGCTACTAACAAAGCCCTTGATTAGATGCATCAGTTGTGCTTGAGACAACACCCGTTTTGCATATTTGTGCTGTTGTGAGGGATTCTATTCAGGGGGTTGAATAATTTTGAAATTTGGGCAATATAGCAATTGAATTTGGGGAAACCACTGGAAGCATTCGTTCTGTTGAACTATCTCAATTGCTTTTGTTTCATTTGTTCATTGCAAACAGCTGAATTTTGACAGTAAACCTGATTTGCATTGGGGGTTTAATAATTTTGATTGCAACTCTGTGTGTGTGTGTGTGTGTGTAATAACAGTACAATTTGTTCTTTGTAATAAAGAATGGTACCATACTGAAGATTAATATTAACAAATGTTCTATGCAGTTCAATTCAATTCAGAATATTTAAATCTCTAATGACTAAGTCAGAGGCAATTAGGAAAAAGTCTCTGATGTCCCTGAAAAAATCTCGAGAGGAACCAGAGTCAGAATGGAATCCATCCTCCTCTGGGTAACATGGGATAGTGGGCCATGGTGGCATTTCCTTGGGAGCAGATTGGACAGAGCTCTACTGTATACACTTACCATCCACTTTATTAGGAACACCTGTACATTCATGCAGTTATCTAAACAGCTAATCATGTTGCAGCAGTACAATGCATAAAATCATGCAGATATAGGTCAAGAGCTTCAATTAATGTTCACATCAAACATTAGGGGGCATCAGGGAATTTCACACACAACAGTCTCTTCAGTTTACTCAGAATGGTGTGTTCTGTGGGTGGAAACCCCATGTTGATAAGAGAGGTCACAGGAAAATGGGCAGATTGGATGGGCTAAAACAGCAGAAGACCACGTCAGAGTCCACTACTCTCAGCCAAGAACAAGATTGAACAATAACTGTGCTATCATTGGCACAGACTCACCCAAACTGGACAGTTGAAGATTATTGTAAAAAATGATAGCCTCAGATTCTTGTTCTTGGCTGACTGGAGTGGAACCTGATATGGTCGTATGCTGTTGCATCCACCTCAAGTTTTGATGTGTTTTGCATTCTGAGACGCTTTTTTGCTCACCACGTTTGTAAATAGGGATTAATTGAGTTATTGTATCCCACCTGGCAGCTTGAACCAATCTGGCCATTTTCCTGTGAACCTCTTATCAATTCAATTCAATTCAATTCAATTTTATTTGTATAGCGCTTTTTACAATAGACATTGTCTCAAAGCAGCTTTACAGAAATATCAACCTGGTATACAGATATTAAAGGTGCGAATTTATCCCAACTGAGCAAGCCACTGAGTGGCGACGGTGGCAAGGAAAAACTCCCTAAGATGTTTTAAGAGGAAGAAACCTTGAGAGGAACCCGACTCAGAAGGGAACCCGTCCTCATCTGGGTAACAACGGATATTTTGAAAAAGTTCATTATGGATTTATATGAAGTGTGTATGGCGTTAGGAGCAGCCGTAGTCCCAGCAGTCTGGAATTAAAGAAGATTTGAGCTCCATCCAGAGGCAGAAAGGATCTGGATCTCTAGTATCTCCATAAATTCGTGTGGGGCTCGGCGAAAGGAGAGAGGGAGAAAGTAGAACAGAATCTAGTCAGGGTAGGCTTGAGTCAACAAATACGTTTTAAGCCTAGACTTAAACACTGAGACTGTGTCTGAGTCCCGAACACTAATAGGAAGACTGTTCCATAACTGTGGGGCTCTATAAGAGAAAGCTCTTCCCCCTGCTGTAGCCTTCACTATTCGAGGTACCGTCAGATAGCCTGCATCTTTTGATCTAAGTAGGCGTGGCGGATCATATAAAACCAAAAGGTCACTTAGATATTGTGGCGCGAGACCATTTAGTGCTTTATAGGTTAATAAGAGTATTTTATAATTAATGCGAGATTTTACTGGGAGCCAGTGCAGTATTGATAATACCGGTGTGATATGGTCGTATGTTCTAGTTCTAGTTAGGACTCTAGCAGCTGCATTCTGGACTAACTGGAGCTTATTTATATTCCTACTGGAACATCCAGACAGTAAGGCATTACAGTAATCTAATCTAGAGGTGACGAATGCATGAACTAGTATTTCCGCATCATGTAGTGACAATATGTTTCTTATTTTAGAAATATTTCTGAGATGAAAGAAGGTTATCCTAGTAATATTATCTACATGAGCATCAAATGATAGACTGGAGTCAATAATCACTCCAAGGTCTTTAACTGCTGCACATGATGAAACAGAAAGACCATCCAGAGTAACCATGTGATCAGAAAGAATACTTCTAGCTACACGTGGGCCTAATAGTGGGCCTAATAATATCAACTTGGTGTTTCTACCTAGAGAACCATCACCCACTCAATGTTTTTTATTTTTCGCACCATTCGGAGTAAACTCTAGAGACTGTTGTGTATGACAATCCCAGGAGATCAGCAGGTTGGTACCAATATCCATGCCATGATCAAAGTCACAGAGATCACACAGAGATCTAACTGTTTCTGCATTCTGATGTTTGATGGGAACATTACCTGAAGCGCTTGACCTGTGTCTGCATGAATTGGGCACTGCGCTGCTGCCACATGATGGCTAATTAGAGAAATGCATGAATGTGAAGGTGTACAGGTGTTCCTAATATAATAGATAGTGAGTGTATAATACTTATATATATATATATATATATATATATATATATATATATATATATATATATATATATATATATATATATATATATATATATATATATTTAATGGTGCTTTTTGACAGAGTTAAACCAATGTTTCATTGATTTGGTCACATCTTTAGATGTTGTGTCATCAAGGGGAAGCATTGCTGATTTCCCCATTTATTATGATATAGTTGTCTTTAAATTTAGTGGTCAAAAATGGTAAGTTCAAAAAGCACTAATAGGCCACTAGGCCAGGAAATGCACTGCCACATGCTTACTCTCTATGAACGTTTTAAGTGGAGGAACAGCAGCAGACAGGACAGTTAATTACAGGGTTATTAGACTTACAGTTTTTACAAAGATCTTGTTTTAGAGCAAATAATTGGAAATACATCTAATAAATTTCCACAAACAAAGCCAAGTGTAAGTTCAGACTGTGGGTCTATGATGTACACAACTGTTTAGATTGTTCAATACAGTATATTGCAAAGATTGGGGGAAGGGAGCGGAGGTATGAAGTGGATAATGTGCATACATCAGAAATGCATGAGGACCACAGTGACCTTGTTTCCCACGGAAAGGCTGATAAATAGAAGAAAAATGTCTCTCCGTTTTCTAATGCCTGAACTTTTTTAGCTACTATAGGGTCTTTTGTGAGGTTTTTGAGATGTAGTTGGGCTAGAAATTTTGCTGCAACCTGGCAACCCTGGTTCATGAAACCACTTACAGCAAGCTACTAGGCTACACACCGGATGACTGTGTGTTGTCAAACGCTCCACTGCCTACTACAGGGTTGTTCTAAAAATTCACCAGATCTTAGCCAGAATCATAAGTCAAGTATGAGAGCATCTCGACTTATTTTTGTTTGAAGCCATGTCGTTATTAATGTCACCCTGCCCCACCAAAATCTATGATCATGAGCCACTGCTGTCAGCAGGTTTATAAATCATTACATTATACTAGTGTAGAAGAATACAGACAAACAGTACTAAGTGTGTTCTGCAGTTTATTCGTTCGTTTTACAGACCCCTCCAAAACTATTGGAATGGTGAGGACAATTCATTTGTGTCTGCTATATACCAAAGACGTTTGGGCTTTATTTCCTGATATTTACATCTAGATGGGTTAAACAGCATAAAACATATAACCTTTTGTATCAGACAACCCAATTTTTAGGCGGGTAAAGTATAGGAACAGATCAAGTCTTGAAGTAAATTAAAGTAAATAACACAATATTTGGTTGCATATCCCTTGTTTGCAAAAACTGCATCAAGCCTGCAACTCATTGGCATCACCAAATGTTCTTTTGTGTTGCTTTTCCAGGCTTTTACCGCGGCCTCTTTCAGTTGTTGTTTGTTTTTGGAGGGTTTCTCCCTTCAGTCTCCTCTTCAGGAGGTGAAATGCTGCTCAATTAAGTCTAAAACCTTCCACTTTTTCCCTGATAAAGTCCTTTGTTGAGTTGGCAGTGTGTTTTGGATAATTGTCCTGCTGCATGGTATATTGGATGCATTGGTAAACTTCTGAATTCATTCTGCTGCTACCATCATGAGTTACATCATCAATAAAAAGTAATGAGATTGTTCCAGAAGCAGGCATGCATTCCTAAGCCATGACACTACCTCCACCATGTTTCAGAGATGAGCCTGTATGTTTTGGATCATAAGCAGATCCTTTCTTTCTCCACACTTTGGCCTTTAACCATTACTTTGGGTAATCTTGGTTCCAGAACTTTTGTGGCTCATCTCTGTATTTCTTTGCCAATTTCGATCTGACTTTCTGATTCTTACTGCTGATGAGTGGTTTGCATCTTGTTTTATGACCTCTATTTTTCTGTTCTTGAAGTTTTCTTCGAATGGTGGAACGTGCGACCTTCACCCCTGACCTGTGGAGGTTGTTGGTGATGTCACATGACTTCATGTTGTTTTGGGGGGTTTCTTCATAGCTCTCATAATGTTTCTGTCATCAGCTGTTGTTGTTGTTGTTGTTTCCCTTAGCTGACCCATTTCTTTCTTTTTCAGGACGTTCCAAATTGTTGTATTGGCTATGCCCAATGTATGTGCAATGCCTCTGATTGATTTTCCCTCTTTTCTTCAAGCTTCTCAGCTTTTCTCTCATAGACAGCTCTCTGATCTTCATGGTGGCTTATCCTTTATAACAACAAATGCAGTATTCACAGGTCAAACTGAAGACTAAAACCAAGAGTAGCTGTTCAGAGCTATTTATTGTTTAAACAATCAACCTGGGACACACCTGGGACTGACAAGAAATGCCTGTCAGTCATTTGTCACAATATTTTTTCTCGTCTACGAATTTGGGTGATCTGATGCAAAATGTGCTATGTTCTATATTGTTTAACACATCTACATATAAATACCAATAAATAAATGATGAAATTCTAAACTCTCTTCTCATATTCATCTTTTGATCCCAAACCCAAATGTCTTCAGTCTACAGCAAGAACAAGTGAATTGGCCTTGACCTTCTAATAGTTTTGGAGGGGACTGTATATGGGCAAGCTGTGGTTAAATTAAATTGCATAAATTACTAGGAGAACATTTGTATTTGAGAAGATTTGACATTTATAACTACACACTGGCAAACTTTTAATTAAAAGTCTAAACTTGTCTTTACTGGAGCTCTGTGCTGTGTCACTCCATTTATTATGTTTACATACATGTTTGTTGGTTTGTGTCAGGCATGACCTGCCAGGCAAGGACATCGTACACAGAGGATGAGGTCCTCTGGGGTCACCGCTTTTACCCAGTCATCTCTCTGGAGGAGGGCTTCTTCAAGGTGGACTACTCGCAGTTCCATGCCACGTTTGAGGTGCCCACGCCTCCACACAGCATCAAAGAGCAGGAGGAAAGCTTGCTGCTGTCCTCACCACTCACCGCCCCCTCACTCTGCCACAGCACAGGAGGCCTGACCGAAGGCAGTGGCACTGTGGATGGTCTAGAAGCCCTTCAGAGTGATGCAGAGTCCGGCTCGATTAACATGGCCGCCCCATTGGGCAGCACCAAGCTTCCAGCTAAATTGCAGAAGCTTACAGGAAGGGACGGCATGCCACGCAAGTTGATGCGCATGAGTTCTGAGATCACGTACAACCTGGGCGAGCTGCCCGTCAGGCTTCAGCGAATCAGCTCAGCCCCCGGTGTAGCCGAGGACAGGCTGCCACCAATCAGCTCACTGCTCAGCCCGGTCGAGGACAAGCTTCCTTCCAAGCTAGGTCTGATAGGGGGCGGAGTTGACCCTATCAGCCAATCAGTGACGGACCTCCCACCGAAGCTGCAGCGATTGGCCGGAGGGATAGGAGGAGTTGGGGTCGGAATTGGAGGACGAATGGACGGCCACCTGCCTCCCAAACTGCGAAAGATGAACTCTGAGAGATTCACGGGGTTAAGTCTGAAATGAACACGACTTGCTTTCAGTACTTTCTTTACCTCCTTTGTAAACTGGACAATAATGTTATATATGGAACAATTTATAAATGAATATAACTTTGACCTAATATTGCTTAACACAATCTGGCATGGTTTTTTTTTTTTTTTTCTTTTCACGAAGAGCATGAAATAAAGACACATATCCAACACATTATTCATAAACATAAGAAACATTATTAACCTCATAGTCCACAGCTTTTCAATTATTCACTATTCTTATCCAATTTTTACTATTATGTTTATGATGTTTCGCAGCATAAATATTCAAATATTCTTGATGGTCTCTATTCATCAATTTACTGTATGGTAAGAAATTCAAGAAGTCAGTGACTCCTTGTATGCCTGACTTATCCTTCGCTCTTTGAGTCCAGTCCGGCGTTCTCCATCTATTACACAATCACACAGATTATTATTTGATATCAATTGGTCACTTCCAAGAAATGAATTCACTTCTGACATTTCGGTATCAAACAAATTGCCTCAGGCTCGTGTTTATTCTATTGCATGTTCAATATCTATTCATAACCAAAAACATATGATCTCAAATCTAACAATAAGCCTTAACTTGTATGATGTTTTGTTAAGGATAGTGTTTCTCTGTTTGATGTGTGACAGGGCACATTGATGTGTGATGTATTTACTCACCGTGATGGGCTGCTTTTAGGATATGAGTCTAGAGTTTAAAATTGTGTTTGTTTTTCACAAATCTTTTAAAAAAAAAAAAAAAAAAATCTTCTAACCTTGTAATGACATTGTTATGGTTTTGTGTTTGAAAGCTGAAGCAATAATCCTTTGGATTTCCGTGATTATTTTCGACTGAACAATCTTGTACCTGTGTTCTGTTAACGTTTCAGTTGCAGTATGTTAAGATCTACTTCTGGCAAAACTGAATGTGCCAAATCACAGCGTTTATAAACACTGGAATAAATGTACATGTCTGAATGCAGCTGGTGGATGATTGACAGCTTTCCAAATGATAGAGCTTTTCCTTAAATATTGTTTAAAAGAATTTTTGCCCGTTAATTCCCTTTCATATTTCAAGTCAAAATGTCATAACTTTGAATGTCTTCTAATAAGGTACTGCACTTTTGTAGGAGATCAAAAGACTTATCTTGTGTCTTTGAAGACATCGAGAAACTACGGAAGCAAAACACCACAAATTACTCATTTAATCATTAATCTAACACCTTCTTTAAATGAATGCTTTTTAATGAGAGTATTAGTCAGAGATTGTTATTGTGACTAGCTTACCAACATCATTACTGTATTTAATTTATTCATTTATTCATAAAGCTGTTTATATTTTCACTGTGTCGCCCCTCTGTGTTAATAAGCATGTGACTCAAAACACAATTGAGTGTCAGGATTGCATTGTTATAATTAGTACTAATTAATAACAACCTTGTTTACATTGGTGACAGCTGGTCACAATATCGAGTGGGACGGCTAAAACAATTCTACTACCTACACTTATCGATCAGCTCTGTGTTAACACTTTTATGGCTGAATGTTGTAGCATAGGAACACAATCATTGAACACGCTCATTGAAAGACTTAAGTCATGTTTTTCGAATACATTTGAATAGCAAGCATGGTAAACAGAGAAGCTCTTTTGTTCAAGCCATATAAAACTTGGCTGTGCAGTCTGTCCTTGCGTGCAATTTGTACTTTAATTGGGCAATGTTGTAAATGTCTATTTACTTTCTAGTCTAGTTTCTCTTCACACTGTAAAGAGATGTGACTGAGAATGTAATCCATCGCGTTCAGGATTATTACACCTAATGTTTTAGTCCATGTCTTCGACATTCTGGACTAGAAGGAAATCCGAACCAATCTCTACTATACAGTGTACCATTCGATGTATTTTTCTTTTCTTGCGTACACAAATTTTTCAAATATTAACACAGTATTAAAACATTTTTAGCAGCAAATAAGATTATATAGATGTCAAATATTTTACCCTTATTTTATGTATTGATTAAATGGACTACTAGCCCATTTATACCAGATAGCTCTGTTTACATGAATAATCCTTCATATTAAAATATTTAACCACTGCTTGAAAGTTTTACAGAAAGGTTCTTTCTTGTTTAATTAGGAAAAATACCATGCACTGTTCTAAAATATATATATATATATATATATATATATATATATATATATATATATGCCATTTTTAATATGTAAATCAATATAAATCTAACAACAGTCAACATTTTGGGAAATTCATCTGTAATATCCTTCTAATTAGGGATTGGGATAATCAAAAATTTCATGAATGCAGGTCATCTCAAAACAGAGCTTTTCGGTTCTGAATGTAGAAAATACATTGTGGTTTAATGTGTTTCCGGTCTAGTTTGTTGGGTATGTAAGGTTTATAAGTGGACAAAAACTGTTATATAAACATTTTTAGATACCGCATAATGATTACTGACTAATACATTTAACTATCGAGGATCTAACAGAGTTCTATGCAACATAGAATATGACTTTATGCTTCAGTTAGACTAATACCATAATTATCTTAAGTGTGTTATTATTATTATTATTATTATTATTATTATTATTAAGAAACTGCATAACCAAAGAGCAAATGTCCATGCAATCCAATAGCTAAGACGTGTTCTTTGAGTTCATTTTCAGACCATTCTCCAAAAAACTGGATGTAGAACAGATGACAAGTGAATGAAAAATCTTTCTAAGGCATTTTTGAGAAGGGAAAATAAATGCTTTAAAGTTCTTCTGCACTAAAATAATCTCATGGTGCCATTCCCCAGACTTATTAACATGTTACCTCTCCACAGGAGGCCAATATCCTGAACTTTATCTGCAGGGAGCTAATTATGAAAATGTCTCGGTGTGTCTGTGTGAGAGACAGATAAAGTTACAGAGGGAGAAAATGCAGTCAGCTCCAGAATTACTGGTACCCCCCACCCCCACCCCCCACCCCCTGTAAAGAAGGGTAGAAAGGGTTATAAACATGTAATTAGGTTAATTAGCTTAATCTCGCAATGAAAAGCATATTTATACTAATAAATAAATACATTTCAGAGTTCCTAAACAGGCTGGTGAACTTAGAACAGTTAAATATAAATTAAATTGTGCTTCAGTTAAATTTTGTTTAAGAATTCCTCGGCATGACAGTAATTGTGGCGTGTTTTATTCAGAAAATACATACAGCTCCGGAAAACAATTAATTTGAGGTACTGATTAGGTGATCACCTGAACATAATCTTATTTAATGAGGAAAAGTATTTAAAAAAAAATTCTGCTGTGGTCATCACTATCCTCTTGCAGTAGGACCAGCTGGATGGCTAGTAGTACTAGTTTTACCTCAAAAGTAATTGAAATCAGAAAATAACTATTGACCATTGTCTTTCAATTAAAGCTTAGATTTCTCTCATATTTAAAGTACGAGATTAAGCTAATTAAACACAAAGACATTTTGCATACATATTTGTTGCCCATCTTTACCGGCGGTGCCAATAATTCTGGAGCTCATGATCATCATGTCAGAAGCAGGGCTGGGTGATATGGGAAAGAAAAAAATCCCATGACGATTCTCAGTTACAGGCATTTCTACGATACAGGATCTGTATCATGATATATAGGTTTGAGAACAATTTCCCAGCAATATAGTACTGTTGCTTTAACACACACACACACACACACACACACACACACACAAACAGCTTGAGGACTACTTTGTACTTTTTAAAAATATCCTTTTAATTGCTAACAAATAAATAAATAAATATTTAACATTGTAAAGGAGAAAGCTTTGTAAAAATCTGCAAAAAACCAAAAATAAAAATTGTAACATTTTACAGTTTTAAAGATGACAAATATTAATAGCACGTCAGCTGCATCTAGTCAATGTTGAAATCATTTACAAAATGAGTAATATGATATCACAATATCCGCGATATCTCAGAAAAGCATATTGTGAGATAATTGATCACGATATTGATGTTATATCGTCATATCGCCCAGCCCTAGTCACAAAATGATACTGGTTATGTGCCTGAAAGTCAGACAGCACTATGACCTTGATTTCTCTGACCTGTTGAGGGAAAGTTTTCACACCTAATGAAACACTCTTTTCCCTCCAGCACAATATCAACCATTTTGTACATAATTTTACCAATTTAATGCCGATTCACTTCATGACATGGCAACTCCGTTAATGTACTATCAATGGGCAGTTAATGAGGTCTTTATGGAGCATTTTTGCTTTCAGATGAAAATCAAATCGCAGCCTTTATGAAAGAGTTACTTTCGTACCATACATGGCTGCCTCCTTTATTACAGACAATAAAGCAAGAGATAAATCTCGGTTCATCTTGATAAACGGATTTTACAGTCAAAAATTCTGCACTAACAGGTGCTGCCTTCTAGTTTGGTGCTGATTAGGAAAATGTTCCCACATCCATCCATCCATACCTTTTCTGGACCGCTTATCCTATACAGGGCCACAGGGAGTCTGGAGCCTATCCCAGGGGACACGGGGCACTCGGGCACACGTCTTTGTACTGGGGAGGAAACCGGAGTACCCGGAGGAAACCCCCGAGTCATGGGGAAAACATACATACCCCGCACACACAGGAGCCATTTTAGATCCTTTATTTAAAGTTTTTGCAGTTTTTGAATCCACCGTACACAAAGGCATGGTATTTTAAGCCATAGCTCATGAAGCTACAGATGCTTCCTAGGCATAATTAAGACTTTAAAAAAAAAAAAAAAAAAAAAAACAGCCCGTGTGTGAATATTTGGTAAATTATTCATGACTACTTTAAAAGCATAACCGTCTGATTTCAAACCTGACTACAGTGTGTCTCTTATTCAGACATTTTATGGGCATTTTTATGGTATGTTTCTGTTCATTTCTCAGCTGAAAGGCTATTTATTCATAAATGATACTTTGGCAAGGAGTGCTCAGAATTTGAAAAAGACACACTTTCAGACAAAAAAAAAACACACACAAGACCTTTCATATATGAAACATGGAATGAAAGAGATGAATGAAAAGAAATAACACATTCGCTCTGCTGGCCTTTGTGGTAAATGAGTACATTGTTTACACAGGATTAGGAAAACATGCGCTTCATGTTATCAAGACATTTTATCTAATTGCTGTTGAAACTAATCAAATTCTTGCGGCACAGCTCTGCCTACTTCGCTGCCTCAGTAGGCTATGCTCTGGGCTTTATCTCTGATCAAATGGGAAAAGTGATTATTTCAAATGCCTGGTTTTTGCAGGCAGAAAGTGGCTGAACACATGACTTAACATAATTGGATTCTATCAAGGGTGAATATCTTAGATTTATTTTAGTGGGGGGGGGGGGGGGGGGGGGGGGGGGTTTTACAGATTTAAAAATGCTTGACATTTTACTTAATATCTACCACGGTCATAAGAAGTCCACAGGGTGGATTCACATGCTCTCTTCTCTTAGCTCTTTATTTCAAGCATTTTATACATGATTTTTATTTGATACCTGATTTTTTTATTTTTTTATTTTTTTATTTTTTTGCATTGATTACCTGAATATACAGTACATCTCATATAATGTACGCCGATATTTTGTGCAGGTATATCCTGCTATATTTGGAAACCGGTTAGAATGATAATAACGTTCTTTATATATGATATCCTACTCTGCTTTTGGGAAGCTTAGGGTATAAATAAAACCACTGCATTTAATCAAAAATATATGTGTGCTCATGTTTCACATTTTCAGAGCATCCTTCTTCTTTGCATTGTGATTTATTTATTTATTTTTGCTGGCAGAAATGTAGGAAAAATACTTTCTACGGGGATTTTCCTGCCATTGGTCCATCTTTGAAAACCTGTACCAGCTATCAGACTATAATATTTTCTTGTGACCAGGCATGAAGACCATGACAAATTCTGGACAGGAAATGATGTCAATTGGGAAAATGTTAAGGTTTAAACTATACTTTTTTTTAAAAAATTAAACTGGAACAGAAAAATAAGGCTGTTAACCAGTTAAAAATATAGGTTTCACACTGTGAAAATGTCAGGGGATTTTATCATGGTTTTCAGTTACATTCTTTGGAAAACATTTTGTTCCATTTTGTTTTTTGTTCCTGTAATGTTTCTAATCCCTTATTTTATTAAATATTTTGTGAAGAAAAAAAAAAAGTTTTGTGAATGTCTTGCTAGTTCCTAAAATAAAGACTAGCAAGATATTACAGGTGAACAGGATAATTTTTGTAAACAGTAGACATCACGATCAATCTTTAGCAGTTAATTAATCCAACAATAATCAACAGTTTGATATAATATAGGAATCAGGGAGATAGATAGCTAGCAACTGAGATTTTTGCCTCTGAATGTAAAAAAAAAAAAAAAAAAGTGATATTGAGAAAAACTTAGTGTGATTTTTGAGGTTTATAAAGGAAATTAACATGTGCATGTCATAATGACACATAAATTGACAAACATATCAAATAACGCTTTTCAGGGATGCCTGAGTGATGTATGGTTTATGAAAAGTTTCAGATATGGTGGTTTAAGAGAAGACGTAATATACAGTGCATCCGGAAAGTATTCACAGCGCTTCACTTTTCCCACATTTTGTCATGTTACAGCCTTATTTTTCCTCAAAATTCTACAAACAATACCCCATAATGACAACGTGAAAGAAGTTTGTTTGAAATCTTTGCAAATTTATTACAAATAAAAAACAAAAAAAGCACGTGTACATAAGTATTCACAGGTCCAGAGCGTTCTGGAGCAGGTTTTAATCAAGGATGTCTCTGTATATTGCTGCATTCATCTTTCCCTCAATCCTGACTAGTCTCCCAGTTCCTACCGCTGAAAAACATCCCCACAGCATGATGCTGCCACCACCATGCTTCACTGTAGTGATGGTATTGTCCAGGTGATGACTGGTGCCTGGTTTCCTCCAGAATGACGCTTGCCATTCAGGCCAAAGAGTTCTTTATTGCATTGTTAACTGTAGGACCTTATATAGACAGGTGTGTGCCTTTCCAAATCATGTCCAATCAACTGAATTGACCACAGGTGGACTCCAGTCACGTTGTAGAAACATCTCAAGGATGATCAGTGGAAACAGGATGCGCCTGAGCTCAATTTTGAGTGTCATGGCAAAGGCTGTGAATACTTATGTACATGTGATTTTTTTGTTTTTTATTTTAATAAATTTGCAAAGATTTCAAACAAATGTCTTTCACGTCGTCATTATGGGGTATTGTTTGTAGAATTTAGAGGAAAATAATGAATTTAATCCATTTTGGAATAAGGCTGTAACATGACAACATGTGGGAAAAGTGAAGCGCTGTGAATACTTTCCGGATGCACTGTATATATCAAAACAATACAGTGCTGTAAAAATGAATAAAATAGCCTGATCTCCTCTTTGATAACTAGTTTTAATTGTATTAACTACACATTTTATATTTCCTGTTATTGTCTGTTCCAAATTTTCATTTCCACCCCGTTAGTATATAGTACTTTTAATTTGACAAATCAATTCATAGTTGTCATGCTTTTATTATTATTATTATTATTATTGTTTTATCATGCTTGCATGTTCACCTCATTTACTGTACTGTACATGTTCCATCCTGTTAGGCAAAACTAGATGGATTTCTTTTAGTGTGTGAGATATAGCTATTTATAAAGATCTTCAAGGTCAACCATTATTCTACCACAGTGACTAATTTTGTTGATATCACAACTAATCAGAACTCATCGGCTCAATCCTGTTAGACCTGTGCTCCCTAACAGAGTGGAATAAACACATAAGATGTAAATATTCTTCCCACATCAGTAGTTGATTTTAAAGAATCAAATATATCAAACTATATGTATTATATAAGATATCAGGTTTTATATAAGATAAATGTGTGCACCATGATGGAATTTGCAAAAAAAATATATATATATATATATATATATATATATATATATATTCTGGAAAGAATTACCTCTTACTCATGGAAAGCTGTGTTGATTTTTTTTTTTTTTTTTTTAATTAATGCTTCAAAATGAACTCTCTTGTACAAATAAGCTGGGTGAACTGCATCATTTCCGGTGTGGATGAATAATTTAACTGAACGAATGCTGTTTTTATTAGAGTAAATTAAAGGAGAGATTTCTCTTTTAAAGGACCTTGCAAAGTACAGCTAGAGGTTATGCACGCATTTTAGGAAAGAATAGGAAAATTTTTTTAAAAAGTTACAATAACCTGGTTGCATAAGTGTGAACACCCTTTTATAATTGGGGATGTGGCTGTCTTCAGAATGAATTTGCTTGACATCATCTTGGTTTCATCCGACTGCTGAAGCCCTGGTCCACAAAGAGCTGACAAAACCTGTAGTTGTACAGAGTCTCACTGTTGAAAGGTATTGATCAGGAGAGGGGTCTAAAGAATTTACAAAACATTAGATGTACCACGGAACACCGAGAAGGCCGTCATCAACAAGTGGAGAAAATGGAGCACCACGGTGGCATCACCGAGAACAGGACGTCCCTCCTTAATTTACAAAACTACAAGACAAAAACTTACCAGGGAGGCTGCCAGGAGACCTACAGCAACATTAAAGGAGCTGCAGGAATATCTGACGAGTATTGATTACTCTCTGCATGTGACCGCAATCTCTCATATTCTATACATCTCTGGGTTATGGGGTAGGGAGGCTAGATGGAAGCCCTTTCTCACAAAAAAAACATCCAAGCCCATCTACATCACCCCAAACCATGTGGCAAAATGTGTTATGGTCTGATGAGGTCAATTCCAAATATACTTTGCAACTACACATTAAAGGTTGGAAAAGATCTGACATGATTTATCTTTTGGCAGGGGGGAAGAAACCAGAGAACACAGAGGAAACTCAACACACACACACACACACACACACACACACACACACACACACACAAGGGCTAAAGGGAAGTTAAAAGATGATTTGAGGAGGATCAAAAGTCATTTCATGTTGATTAAAGACTAAAAAATGGATTGGCACTGATAAATCATGAATAATGTGATCAAATACATAAACATTTTACCTAGGAAGGTTAAAAAAAACATTTTTTAAAATAATTGATTTCAGGCTGTCTATAGGGTGGAAAGGGAATGGTCTCTTATGGTCTCGCATACAGTCTTTAGTGATAATAAGCGAAATTGAGAAAGGCATTCTCTCTCTCTCTCTCTCTCTCTCTCTCTCTCTCTCACTTTAGCTCACACACACAGACTCTCCAAAACACACACACACACACACACACACACACACACACACGAGCACACACACATGCAATTGCTT